>NC_086446.1:331493945-331838445 GCF_028390025.1 Pseudophryne corroboree
TAAATCTTGGCACTGAACTTTCCAAATATGCATACTTGGACAAAAATTTACCTTAAGGAAACATTTTAGCTATGCTACCAATACATTTTTAAATTGTTATGGTATTTTTAAAATGTAACTTCTTTTTTTCCAGCGTATTGCATTTTTTTAATTAAATAATTTGAGTTTTACTTTAAAAATGGTAAAATCTGAATAAGAAATTATTTAGCTTGTGGCTTGTTGGTCTGGGTGTATGATTTTTGCTTTGAGTGGAAAAGGCCCCAGGTTCATATCCTGGATTAGCCTGTTTTCTCAGGTTCTTTAAAAGTGCTTAGTTCTATTATCTGATAGTATTTTAAAATACTTACTAATGTATTCCATAAGGTTCACTTCCAATTTCATTAGTATGCATCAAAATGCATGAACAGTTGTCTCGTTGGTCTAGGGGTATGATTCTCGCTTAGGGTGCGAGAGGTCCCGTGTTCAAATCCCGGACGAGCTCAAGTTCTTTTAAATCCCATGGTTCCATTATCTGATTTATGTCAAAAGCATCAAGTGAATTTTGCTTTTGAAAATCCATAAAAAAATATATACTTATGCATATTTAGTAAACTGTCAACCATTTGGTGGTATATTTGGTATACTGTAGATTCCATTTTGTCTAAGTAACCTTGAGTGGCTTCAAGAAGTCTCATTTTGACAAATAAAAAACTGTCAAAATGAAATTGCAGGCTTTTATCTTACCTTGCTTTTTTCTAAGAAACAATGAGTGGCTTAAAAGAATAGGCTCTTTTTGACAAACAAAAAGGTCAACAATTAATTGCAGGTTTTTTTTTTTTTTCTTTCTTCTTGGTCTGTATGCTTAAGTTGCACACAGTAAGAGACAAGTCTTAGGTTCCAACTATCAGAAAAGTTCAAACTCTATAGGAACCCCTAAATCTTGGCACTGAACTTTCCAAATATGCATACTTAGACAAAAATTTACCTTACGGAAACATTTTAGCTATGCTACCAATACATTTTTAAATTGTTATGGTATTTTTAAAATGTAACATCTTTTTTTCCAGCTTATTGCATTTTTTAATTAAATAATTTGAGTTTTACTTTAAAAATGGTAAAATCTGAATAAGAAATTATTTAGCTTGTGGCTTGTTGGTCTGGGTGTATGATTTTTGCTTTGAGTGGAAAAGGCCCAAGGTTCATATCCTGGATTAGCCTGTTTTCTCAGGTTCTTTAAAAGTGCTTAGTTCTATTATCTGATAGTATTTTAAAATACTTACTAATGTATTCCAACAGTTTCACTTCCAATTTCATTAGTATACATGAAAGATGCATGAACAGTTGGCTCGTTGGTCTAGGGGTATGATTCTCGCTTAGGGTGCGAGAGGTCCCGGATTCAAATCCCGGACGAGCCCATCTTCTCAGATTCTTTTAAATCCCATGGTTCCATTATCTGATTGATGTCAAAAGCATCAAGTGAATTTTGCTTTTGAAAATCCATAAAAAAATATATACTTATGCATATTTAGTAAACTGTCAACCATTTGGTGGTATATTGGGTATACTGTAGATTCCATTTTGTCTAAGTAACCTTGAGTGGCTTCAAAGAAGTCTCATTTTGACAAATAAAAAACTATCAAAATGAAATTACAGGTTTTTATCTTACCCTGCTTTTTTCTAAGAAACAATGAGTGGCTTAAAAGAATAGTCTCTTTTTGACAAACAAAAAGGTCAACAATTAATTGCAGGTTTTTGTTTTTTTCTTTCTTCTTGGTCTGTATGCTTAAGTTGCACACAGTATGAGACAAGTCTTAGGTTCAAACTATCAGAAAAGTTCAAACTCTATAGGAACCCCTAAATCTTGGCACTGAACTTTCCAAATATGCATACTTGGACAAAAATGTACCTTAAGGAAACATTTTAGCTATGCTACCAAAACATTTTTAAATTGTTATGGTATTTTTAAAATGTAACATCTTTTTTTCCAGCTTATTGCATTTTTTAATTAAATAATTTGAGTTTTACTTTAAAAATGGTAAAATCTGAATAAGAAATGATTTAGCTTGTGGCTTGTTGGTCTGGGTGTATGATTTTTGCTTTGAGTGGAAAAGGCACCAGGTTCATATCCTGGATAAGCCTGTTTTCTCAGGTTCTTTAAAAGTGTTTAGTTCTATTATCTGATAGTATTTTAAAATACTAATGTATTCCAACAGTTTCACTTCCAATTTCATTAGTATACATGAAAAGCATGAACAGTTGGCTCGTTAATCTAGGGGTATGATTCTTGCTTAGTGTCACGATCCGGGTATCTGGACGCCATTACTTACCCTTCGGATGCCTCCTGGGGCGGGCTCAGCGTTCCAGGACCGGATTCCGCTGTTCCTGAGTTTCCACATGCAGAGTGGTGTTTTCATCGGCCGCGGCCTCCGCTGTGCCCGCGTGGTTGGATGTGCATCTGTCGGCCTGGCGTCTCCTGTCTCCGGTGGCCGGCGCCGCCATTGCTGTTTCCCAGACCACATGGATTGCAAACCAAACTTCCCTCCAAGTGTCTGCATGGGCGCAGCCATCTTGGATTCTGTCATCTGATCATTTCCACCAATCTGCTGTCTGTGTTGTTGATTTGCATAATTGCCTAGCCAACCCCTTCCTTGCTGCAGGTATAAGTAAGCTGTACCTGAGCAAGGAAGACGTCAGTGCTTTGGTTGTCAAACCTAGTTCCTGTTTGTCTCTCTTCTATGATTGTCTTCCAGGTTCCAGCTCCTGTCTCAAGACTTCCACCATAGAGACCCGCACCAGCATTCCACCTGCGGTGTAGCCTGACTCTCCAATCCATTGTGGATTCATCTGTTTCCAGCTACAACACTACCTGCTTCCAGCCTCAGCTTCCAGCAGAGTACAGCTTCCCTTAAAGGGCCGGTGTCCTTTCTACACTTTACCACTCTCCACCGGAATTATTATTTCTCCGCTCTCAAGTTCTACATTTCAGTTCACATTTCATCGCTCCCAAAGTTCATTTATTATTTAACTGGTTCCAGCCAGTATCCACTCCGTGCTAACAACAGTCTGGTTCCAGCCAGTATCCACAGCAGCTGTTTTACCTTCAGCAACCCAGCTCTTCCTGGAACACCAGCTGGTACAATCCTGGGTTATCTCCATTGCTACAGCCGGGCCTGGTAAGGACTTTCCATCTAGAAGATCATAAGAACTATCTCACACTACCAGTGCCCTGTGGCTCCTGCCATGCTGTAGTACTCAGGAACTGTATTTATTCTTTGCTGACTTTTACGTTTTCTTTTATTGCTGCTGTGATGCGGAGTTGTCATAATAAACATCATTGACTTTTATTTAAGTTGTCGTGGTCACGCCTTCGGGCAGTTATTATTCATGCTACTTACATGTCCAGGGGTCTGATACAACCTCCCAGGCTCCGGTACATCTCAGCCCCTACAACTGAGGCTGCCTCCCGTCAGCTCAGGCCCTCAGTTGTGACAGTAAGCACTGACCTAATGAATCCAGCCGGAGACCAGGATCAAGCGGCCAGGCCGATGCAAGAACTTGCAGCCCGACTAGAACATCAGGAGGCTGCACAGGGCCACATCATCCGCTGTCTCCAGGATCTCTCTACTCGGCTGGATGGGATTCAGACAACTCTCCGTGGATCAGGCGCGTCTGGTGCGTCAACCACAGTGACTCCAGCTATAACCCCACCCACCTTACCCATTTCTGCTCCACGTCTTCATCTTCCAACGCCAGCAAAATTTGACGGATCTCCAAGATTCTGCAGGGGATTTCTCAACCAGTGTGAGATTCAGTTTGAGCTACAACCTGGCAATTTTCCCAGTGACCGTACAAAAATTGCCTACATTATTTCTCTTCTCAGTGGCTCAGCCCTTGATTGGGCATCACCGTTATGGGAGAGGTCCGACACCCTGCTATCTTCTTACACTGCATTTGTGTCAACATTCAGGCGCATCTTCGACGAGCCAGGCCGGGTAACTTCAGCTTCGTCTGAGATTCTCCGTTTACGCCAGGAATCACGTACTGTAGGACAATATCTTATACAGTTCCAGATCCTGGCATCCGAACTGGCATGGAACGACGAGGCCCTGTATGCTGCATTCTGGCATGGTTTATCCGAGCGTATTAAAGATGAGTTAGCTACCAGAGACTTACCCTCCAAGTTAGATGAGCTAATCTCACTTTGTACGAAAGTTGACTTACGTTTCAGAGAGAGAGCAACTGAGCGTGGAAGATCATCTGCTCCAAAATCTTCTACTCCTCCTCCTCGCCAACTGTCACCAACTACAGATGAACCCATGCAAATTGGCCGTTCCCGTTTAACTCCTGCTGAGCGCCGAAGACGTCTCTCCGAGTTTCTCTGTCTGTATTGTGCAGCTCCGTCTCACACCATTAATGCCTGTCCCAAACGTCCGGGAAACTCCAAATCCTAGCTCGCCAAGGAGAGGGCCGGCTAGGAGTAATGATCTCCTCTCCATCTCCTCAAGATTGTAACCTCCCAGTCTCGCTTCAAGTTGCTCAACGTTATCAGAACGTCATTGCCCTCCTGGATTCCGGAGCAGCTGGGAACTTTATTACTGAAGCCTATGTTAAGCGGTGGTCCCTACCCACCGAGAGACTTCCTTCGTCCTTTTCCTTAACTGCTGTGGATGGCAGTAAAATTTTTGATACAGTTATTTCTCTAAGGACTCTACCAGTTCGTCTGAGAGTGGGAGTTCTTCATTCCGAACTTATTTCATTTTTAGTGATTCCAAGAGCCACACATCCTGTGGTCCTGGGCCTTCCATGGCTCCGTCTTCACAATCCTACAATTGATTGGACGACTACGCAAATCCTGGCATGGGGTTCCTCCTGTACTAAGACATGTTTGTTTAAAGTGTTGCCTGTCTGTTCTTCCTCCCCCAGGTCGTCTGATGTTCCACCTCCTCCATATCAAGATTTCACGGATGTGTTCAGTAAAGCTTCTGCTGATGTCCTTCCTCCTCATAGAGAATGGGACTGCCCGATTGATCTCGTTCCAGGGAAGGTTCCACCTCGAGGCCGAACTTATCCGTTGTCTCTCCCCGAGACACATTCTATGGAGGAATACATTAGAGAGAACCTAGCAAAGGGGTTCATTCGACCTTCTTCTTCTCCAGCCGGCGCAGGCTTCTTTTTTGTAAAGAAGAAAGATGGTGGTCTGCGGCCGTGCATCGACTACAGAGGTTTGAACGACATTACCATCAAGAACCGCTATCCTTTACCCCTGATTACTGAGCTCTTTGACAGAGTTAGCGGAGCTACCATCTTTACAAAGCTGGACCTGAGAGGTGCATACAATCTCATCCGGATCCGTGAGGGTGACGAGTGGAAGACCGCATTTAACACCCGTGACGGACATTATGAGTACCTCGTCATGCCCTTCGGATTGAGCAATGCTCCAGCTGTCTTCCAGCATTTCGTCAATGAGATCTTCAGAGACATTCTATACCGTCATGTCGTGGTCTATCTAGATGATATCCTCATTTTTGCCAACGATTTAGAGGAACATCGTTTCTGGGTAAAGGAGGTTCTGTCCCGTCTCCGTGTCAATCATCTCTACTGCAAATTAGAGAAATGCGTCTTTGAAGTCAAGTCCATTCCGTTTCTAGGGTACATTGTGTCCGGTTCCGGACTAGAGATGGATCCTGAGAAATTACAAGCAATCCAGAATTGGCCGGTACCCTTAACCCTCAAAGGGGTCCAGAGGTTCTTAGGGTTCGCCAATTATTACCGAAAGTTTATACGAGACTTTTCCACCATTGTGGCGCCTATTACTGCTTTCACCAAGAAGGGTGCTAACCCGTCCAAGTGGTCTGAAGAAGCCATGCAAGCTTTTCATCTTTTAAAACAGAGGTTCATCTCTGCACCTGTCCTGAAACAGCCTGACATCGACTCTCCTTTGTCACGATCCGGGTATCTGGTCGCCATTACTTACCCTTCAGATGCCTCCTAAGGCGGGCTCAGCGTTCCAGGACCGGATTCCGCTGTTCCTGAGTTTCCACATGCAGAGTGGTCTTTTCATCAGCCGCGGCCTCCGCTGTGCCCACGTGGTTAAATGTGCATCTATCAGCCTGGCGTCTCCTGTCTCCGGTGGCCGGCGCCGCCATTACTGTTTCCCAGACCACATGGATTACAAACCAAACTTCCCTCCAAGTGTCTGCATGGGCGCAGCCATCTTGGATTCTGTCATCTGATCATTTCCACCAATCTGCTGTCTGTGTTGTTGATTTGCATAATTGCCTAGCCAACCCCTTCCTTGCTGCAGGTATAAGTAGCTGTACCTGAGCAAGGAAGACGTCAGTGCTTTGGTTGTCAAACCTAGTTCCTGTTTGTCTCTCTTCTATGATTGTCTTCCAGGTTCCAGCTCCTGTCTCAAGACTTCCACCATAGAGACCCGCACCAGCATTCCACCTGCGGTGTAGCCTGACTCTCCAATCCATTGTGGATTCATCTGTTTCCAGCTACAACACTACCTGCTTCCAGCCTCAGCTTCCAGCAGAATACAGCTTCCCTTAAAGGGCCGGTGTCCTTTCTACACTTTACCACTCTCCACCGGAATTATTATTTCTCCGCTCTCAAGTTCTACATTTCAGTTCACATTTCATCGCTCCCAAAGTTCATTTATTATTTAACTGGTTCCAGCCAGTATCCACTCCGTGCTAACAACAGTCTGGTTCCAGCCAGTATCCACAGCAGCTGTTTTACCTTCAGCAACCCAGCTCTTCCTGGAACACCAGCTGGTACAATCCTGGGTTATCTCCATTGCTACAGCCGGGCCTGGTAAGGACTTTCCATCTAGAAGATCATAAGAACTATCTCACACTACCAGTGCCCTGTGGCTCCTGCCATGCTGTAGTACTCAGGAACTGTATTTATTCTTTGCTGACTTTTACGTTTTCCTTTATTGCTGCTGTGATGCGGAGTTGTCATAATAAACATCATTGACTTTTATCTAAGTTGTCGTGGTCACGCCTTCGGGCAGTTATTATTCATGTTACTTACATGTCCAGGGGTCTGATACAACCTCCCAGGTTCCGGTACATCTCAGCCCCTACAACTGAGGCTGCCTCCCGTCAGCTCAGGCCCTCAGTTGTGACAGTTGCAAGAACTGGCAGCCCGACTAGAACATCAGGAGGCTGCACAGGGCCACATCATCCGCTGTCTCCAGGATCTCTCTACTCGGCTGGATGGGATTCAGACCACTCTCCGTGGATCAGGCGCGTCTGGTGCGTCAACCACAGTGACTCCAGCTATAACCCCACCCACCTTACCCATTTCTGCTCCACGTCTTCATCTTCCAACGCCAGCAAAATTTGACGGATCTCCAAGATTCTGCAGGGGATTTCTCAACCAGTGTGAGATTCAGTTTGAGCTACAACCTGGCAATTTCCCCAGTGACCGTACAAAAATTGCCTACATTATTTCTCTTCTCAGTGGCTCAGCCCTCGATTGGGCATCACCGTTATGGGAGAGGTCCGACACCCTGCTATCTTCTTACACTGCATTCGTGTCAACATTCAGGCGCATCTTCGACGAGCCAGGCCGGGTAACTTCAGCTTCGTCTGAGATTCTCCGTTTACGCCAGGGATCACGTACTGTAGGACAATATCTTATACAGTTCCAGATCCTGGCATCCGAACTGGCATGGAACGACGAGGCCCTGTATGCTGCATTCTGGCATGGTTTATCCGAGCGTATTAAAGATGAGTTAGCTACCAGAGACTTACCCTCCAAGTTAGATGAGTTAATCTCACTTTGTACGAAAGTTGACTTACGTTTCAGAGAGAGAGCAACTGAGCGTGGAAGATCATCTGCTCCAAAATCTTCTGCTCCTCCTCCTCGCCAACTGTCACCAACTAAAGATGAACCCATGCAAATTGGCCGTTCCCGTTTAACTCCTGCTGAGCGCCGAAGACGTCTCTCCGAGTTTCTCTGTTTGTACTGTGCAGCTCCGTCTCACACCATTAATGCCTGTCCCAAACGTCCGGGAAACTCCAAATCCTAGCTCGCCAAGGAGAGGGCCGGCTAGGAGTAATGATCTCCTCTCCATCTCCTCAAGATTGTAACCTCCCAGTCTCGCTTCAAGTTGCTCAACGTTATCAGAACGTCATTGCCCTCCTGGATTCCGGAGCAGCTGGGAACTTTATTACCGAAGCCTATGTTAAACGGTGGTCCCTACCCACCGAGAGACTTCCTTCGTCCTTTTCCTTAACTGCTGTGGATGGCAGTAAAATTTTTGATACAGTTATTTCTCTAAGGACTCTACCAGTTCGTCTGAGAGTGGGAGTTCTTCATTCCGAACTTATTTCACTTTTAGTGATTCCAAGAGCCACACATCCTGTGGTCCTGGGCCTTCCATGGCTCCGTCTTCACAATCCTACAATTGATTGGACGACTACGCAAATCCTGGCATGGGGTTCCTCCTGTACTAAGACATGTTTGTTTAAAGTGTTGCCTGTCTGTTCCTCCTCCCCCAGGTCGTCTGATGTTCCACCTCCTCCATATCAAGATTTCACGGATGTGTTCAGTAAAGCTTCTGCTGATATCCTTCCCCCTCATAGAGAATGGGACTGCCCGATTGATCTCGTTCCAGGGAAGGTTCCACCTCGAGGCCGAACTTATCCGTTGTCCCTCCCCGAGACGCATTCTATGGAGGAATACATAAAAGAGAACCTAGCAAAGGGGTTCATTCGACCTTCTTCTTCTCCAGCCGGCGCAGGCTTCTTTTTTGTAAAGAAGAAAGATGGTGGTCTGCGGCCGTGCATCGACTACAGAGGTTTGAACGACATTACCATCAAGAACCGTTATCCTTTACCCCTGATTACTGAGCTCTTTGACAGAGTTAGCGGAGCTACCATCTTTACAAAGCTGGACCTGAGAGGTGCATACAATCTCATCCGGATCCGTGAGGGTGACGAGTGGAAGACCGCATTTAACACCCGTGACGGACATTATGAGTACCTCGTCATGCCCTTCGGATTGAGCAATGCTCCAGCTGTCTTCCAGCATTTCGTCAATGAGATCTTCAGAGACATTCTATACCGTCATGTCGTGGTCTATCTAGATGATATCCTCATTTTTGCCAACAATTTAGAGGAACATCGTTTCTGGGTAAAGGAGGTTCTGTCCCGTCTCCGTGTCAATCATCTCTACTGCAAATTAGAGAAATGCGTCTTTGAAGTCAAGTCCATTCCGTTTCTAGGGTACATTGTGTCCGGTTCCGGACTAGAGATGGATCCTGAGAAACTACAAGCAATCCAGAATTGGCCAGTACCCTTAACCCTCAAAGGGGTCCAGAGGTTCTTAGGGTTCGCCAATTATTACCGAAAGTTTATACGAGACTTTTCCACCATTGTGGCGCCTATTACTGCTTTCACCAAGAAGGGTGCTAACCCGTCCAAGTGGTCTGAAGAAGCCATGCAAGCTTTTCATCTTTTAAAACAGAGGTTCATCTCTGCACCTGTCCTGAAACAGCCTGACGTCGACTCTCCTTTCATCTTAGAGGTGGATGCCTCCTCCGTTGGAGTAGGAGCGGTGTTATCTCAGAGGGCTAAAGATGGTCATTTACATCCTTGCAGTTTCTTCTCACGGAAGTTCTCCCCAGCGGAGCGCAACTATGCCATTGGCGACCAGGAGTTGCTAGCCATCAAGCTCGCTCTAGAGGAGTGGAGATATCTGTTGGAGGGAGCTTCTCATTCAATCACCATCCTTACAGACCACAAGAACCTTCTATATCTAAAAGGCGCACAATGTCTCAACCCTCGTCAGGCCAGATGGGCACTTTTCTTTTCCAGGTTCGACTTTAAACTCCAGTTCTGTCCGGGCTCTCAGAATCGCAAGGCCGATGCCCTTTCCCGCTCATGGGAGCAAGAAAATGAGTCAGAGTCTTCAGACAAGCATCCTATTATAAATCCGTTGGCATTCTCCACGGTAGGGATGGACTCTACGCCCCCATCAGGGAAAAGTTTTGTGAAGCCGACACTAAGGAAGAAGCTCATGCATTGGGCCCATGCTTCCCGTTTTGCCGGACATACAGGTATCCAAAAAACCCTGGAGTTTATCTCTAGGTCCTATTGGTGGCCAACTCTGAAAAAGGACGTTTTGGAGTTTATTGCATCTTGCCCAAAGTGTGCTCAACATAAAGTATCCCGCCAGTCGCCTGCGGGGCAACTGGTTCCACTATCTGTTCCCCGTCGACCATGGACCCATTTGTCGATGGATTTTATTACAGATTTGCCCATGTGCAACAAGTTCAATACCATCTGGGTGGTAGTTGACCGGTTCACCAAGATGGCACATTTCATTCCTCTCACCGGTCTTCCGTCAGCTTCCAAGTTGGCTCAAGTATTCATACAAGAGATCTTCCGACTCCACGGTCTTCCAGAAGAAATTATCTCAGATCGAGGAGTTCAATTCACAGCCAAATTCTGGCGAAGTTTATGTCAAGTCCTCCAAGTCAAGTTAAAGTTTTCCACGGCTTACCATCCTCAGACCAATGGTCAAACTGAGAGGGTGAATCAGGACTTGGAGGCCTTCCTCCGCATCTATGTGTCCTCCTCTCAAGATGACTGGGTTCAATTACTTCCCTGGGCCGAGTTCTGTCATAACAACCAGTATCATTCTTCATCTTCCTCAACACCATTCTTCACCAACTTTGGATTCCACCCTAAAGTCCCTGAGTTCCAACCGCTTCCAGCAACTTCTGTTCCCGCAGTGGATATCACCTTGCATCAGTTTGCCAATATCTGGAAGAGCGTACGATCAGCTCTGCTCAAAGCATCGTTCAGGTACAAGAAGTTTGCGGATAAGAAGCGTCGAGCAGTTCCTGCTCTCAAGGTGGGTGATCGGGTATGGTTATCCACAAAGAACTTGAGGTTAAGAGTTCCCAGTATGAAGTTTGCACCTCGCTACATCGGTCCTTTTAAAATTGATCAAGTCATCAATCCTGTTGCTTACAGACTCCAGTTACCTCCCTTCTTAAAAATACCCAGGACATTCCATGTTTCCCTGTTGAAACCGCTAATCTTGAATCGGTTTCATTCCTCACTTCCACCAACTCCGAAAGTCCAAACTCAACGAGGCGTTGAGTATGAAGTGGCCAAGATCCTGGACTCACGTCACCGTTACGGTCAACTTCAGTATCTCATTGACTGGAAGGGCTATGGTCCTGAAGAACGCTCTTGGACCAATGCCTCTGACGTCCATGCTCCTGCCTTGGTCCGAAATTTCCACGCAAAGTTTCCTTTAAAGCCTAAGAAGTGTCCTGGGGCCACTCCTAAAGGGGGGGGTGCTGTCACGATCCGGGTATCTGGTCGCCATTACTTACCCTTCAGATGCCTCCTAAGGCGGGCTCAGCGTTCCAGGACCGGATTCCGCTGTTCCTGAGTTTCCACATGCAGAGTGGTCTTTTCATCAGCCGCGGCCTCCGCTGTGCCCGCGTGGTTAAATGTGCATCTATCAGCCTGGCGTCTCCTGTCTCCGGTGGCCGGCGCCGCCATTACTGTTTCCCAGACCACATGGATTACAAACCAAACTTCCCTCCAAGTGTCTGCATGGGCGCAGCCATCTTGGATTCTGTCATCTGATCATTTCCACCAATCTGCTGTCTGTGTTGTTGATTTGCATAATTGCCTAGCCAACCCCTTCCTTGCTGCAGGTATAAGTAGCTGTACCTGAGCAAGGAAGACGTCAGTGCTTTGGTTGTCAAACCTAGTTCCTGTTTGTCTCTCTTCTATGATTGTCTTCCAGGTTCCAGCTCCTGTCTCAAGACTTCCACCATAGAGACCCGCACCAGCATTCCACCTGCGGTGTAGCCTGACTCTCCAATCCATTGTGGATTCATCTGTTTCCAGCTACAACACTACCTGCTTCCAGCCTCAGCTTCCAGCAGAATACAGCTTCCCTTAAAGGGCCGGTGTCCTTTCTACACTTTACCACTCTCCACCGGAATTATTATTTCTCCGCTCTCAAGTTCTACATTTCAGTTCACATTTCATCGCTCCCAAAGTTCATTTATTATTTAACTGGTTCCAGCCAGTATCCACTCCGTGCTAACAACAGTCTGGTTCCAGCCAGTATCCACAGCAGCTGTTTTACCTTCAGCAACCCAGCTCTTCCTGGAACACCAGCTGGTACAATCCTGGGTTATCTCCATTGCTACAGCCGGGCCTGGTAAGGACTTTCCATCTAGAAGATCATAAGAACTATCTCACACTACCAGTGCCCTGTGGCTCCTGCCATGCTGTAGTACTCAGGAACTGTATTTATTCTTTGCTGACTTTTACGTTTTCCTTTATTGCTGCTGTGATGCGGAGTTGTCATAATAAACATCATTGACTTTTATCTAAGTTGTCGTGGTCACGCCTTCGGGCAGTTATTATTCATGTTACTTACATGTCCAGGGGTCTGATACAACCTCCCAGGTTCCGGTACATCTCAGCCCCTACAACTGAGGCTGCCTCCCGTCAGCTCAGGCCCTCAGTTGTGACATCCTTTCATCTTAGAGGTGGATGCCTCCTCCGTTGGAGTAGGAGCGGTGTTATCTCAGAGGGCTAAAGATGGTCATTTACATCCTTGCAGTTTCTTCTCACGGAAGTTCTCCCCAGCGGAGCGCAACTATGCCATTGGCGACCAGGAGTTGCTAGCCATCAAGCTCGCTCTAGAGGAGTGGAGATATCTGTTGGAGGGAGCTTCTCATTCAATCACCATCCTTACAGACCACAAGAACCTTCTATATCTAAAAGGCGCACAATGTCTCAACCCTCGTCAGGCCAGATGGGCACTTTTCTTTTCCAGGTTCGACTTTAAACTCCAGTTCTGTCCGGGCTCTCAGAATCGCAAGGCCGATGCCCTTTCCCGCTCATGGGAGCAAGAAAATGAGTCAGAGTCTTCAGACAAGCATCCTATTATAAATCCGTTGGCATTCTCCACGGTAGGGATGGACTCTACGCCCCCATCAGGGAAAAGTTTTGTGAAGCCGACACTAAGGAAGAAGCTCATGCATTGGGCCCATGCTTCCCGTTTTGCCGGACATACAGGTATCCAAAAAACCCTGGAGTTTATCTCTAGGTCCTATTGGTGGCCAACTCTGAAAAAGGACGTTTTGGAGTTTATTGCATCTTGCCCAAAGTGTGCTCAACATAAAGTATCCCGCCAGTCGCCTGCGGGGCAACTGGTTCCACTATCTGTTCCCCGTCGACCATGGACCCATTTGTCGATGGATTTTATTACAGATTTGCCCATGTGCAACAAGTTCAATACCATCTGGGTGGTAGTTGACCGGTTCACCAAGATGGCACACTTCATTCCTCTCACCGGTCTTCCGTCAGCTTCCAAGTTGGCTCAAGTATTCATACAAGAGATCTTCCGACTCCACGGTCTTCCAGAAGAAATTATCTCAGATCGAGGAGTTCAATTCACAGCCAAATTCTGGCGAAGTTTATGTCAAGTCCTCCAAGTCAAGTTAAAGTTTTCCACGGCTTACCATCCTCAGACCAATGGTCAAACTGAGAGGGTGAATCAGGACTTGGAGGCCTTCCTCCGCATCTATGTGTCCTCCTCTCAAGATGACTGGGTTCAATTACTTCCCTGGGCCGAGTTCTGTCATAACAACCAGTATCATTCTTCATCTTCCTCAACACCATTCTTCACCAACTTTGGATTCCACCCTAAAGTCCCTGAGTTCCAACCGCTTCCAGCAACTTCTGTTCCCGCAGTGGATATCACCTTGCATCAGTTTGCCAATATCTGGAAGAGCGTACGATCAGCTCTGCTCAAGGCATCGTTCAGGTACAAGAAGTTTGCGGATAAGAAGCGTCGAGCAGTTCCTGCTCTCAAGGTGGGTGATCGGGTATGGTTATCCACGAAGAATTTGAGGTTAAGAGTTCCCAGTATGAAGTTTGCACCTCGCTACATCGGTCCTTTTAAAATTGATCAAGTCATCAATCCTGTTGCTTACAGACTCCAGTTACCTCCCTTCTTAAAAATACCCAGGACATTCCATGTTTCCCTGTTGAAACCGCTAATCTTGAATCGGTTTCATTCCTCACTTCCACCAACTCCGAAAGTCCAAACTCAACGAGGCGTTGAGTATGAAGTGGCCAAGATCCTGGACTCACGTCACCGTTACGGTCAACTTCAGTATCTCATTGACTGGAAGGGCTATGGTCCTGAAGAACGCTCTTGGACCAATGCCTCTGACGTCCATGCTCCTGCCTTGGTCCGAAATTTCCACGCAAAGTTTCCTTTAAAGCCTAAGAAGTGTCCTGGGGCCACTCCTAAAGGGGGGGGTGCTGTCACGATCCGGGTATCTGGACGCCATTACTTACCCTTCGGATGCCTCCTGGGGCGGGCTCAGCGTTCCAGGACCGGATTCCGCTGTTCCTGAGTTTCCACATGCAGAGTGGTGTTTTCATCGGCCGCGGCCTCCGCTGTGCCCGCGTGGTTGGATGTGCATCTGTCGGCCTGGCGTCTCCTGTCTCCGGTGGCCGGCGCCGCCATTGCTGTTTCCCAGACCACATGGATTGCAAACCAAACTTCCCTCCAAGTGTCTGCATGGGCGCAGCCATCTTGGATTCTGTCATCTGATCATTTCCACCAATCTGCTGTCTGTGTTGTTGATTTGCATAATTGCCTAGCCAACCCCTTCCTTGCTGCAGGTATAAGTAAGCTGTACCTGAGCAAGGAAGACGTCAGTGCTTTGGTTGTCAAACCTAGTTCCTGTTTGTCTCTCTTCTATGATTGTCTTCCAGGTTCCAGCTCCTGTCTCAAGACTTCCACCATAGAGACCCGCACCAGCATTCCACCTGCGGTGTAGCCTGACTCTCCAATCCATTGTGGATTCATCTGTTTCCAGCTACAACACTACCTGCTTCCAGCCTCAGCTTCCAGCAGAGTACAGCTTCCCTTAAAGGGCCGGTGTCCTTTCTACACTTTACCACTCTCCACCGGAATTATTATTTCTCCGCTCTCAAGTTCTACATTTCAGTTCACATTTCATCGCTCCCAAAGTTCATTTATTATTTAACTGGTTCCAGCCAGTATCCACTCCGTGCTAACAACAGTCTGGTTCCAGCCAGTATCCACAGCAGCTGTTTTACCTTCAGCAACCCAGCTCTTCCTGGAACACCAGCTGGTACAATCCTGGGTTATCTCCATTGCTACAGCCGGGCCTGGTAAGGACTTTCCATCTAGAAGATCATAAGAACTATCTCACACTACCAGTGCCCTGTGGCTCCTGCCATGCTGTAGTACTCAGGAACTGTATTTATTCTTTGCTGACTTTTACGTTTTCTTTTATTGCTGCTGTGATGCGGAGTTGTCATAATAAACATCATTGACTTTTATTTAAGTTGTCGTGGTCACGCCTTCGGGCAGTTATTATTCATGCTACTTACATGTCCAGGGGTCTGATACAACCTCCCAGGCTCCGGTACATCTCAGCCCCTACAACTGAGGCTGCCTCCCGTCAGCTCAGGCCCTCAGTTGTGACACTTAGGGTGCGAGCAAGCCAGGGTTCAGATCTCGGACGAGCCCAACTTCTCAAGTTCTTTTAAATCCAATGGTTCCATTATCTGATTGATGTCAAAAGCATCAAGTGAATTTTGCTTTTGCCAATCCATCAAAAAAGTATATACTTAAGCATATTTAGTTAACTGTCAACCATTTGGTGGTATATTGGGTATACTGTAGATTCCACTTTGTCTAAGTAACCTTGAGTGGCTTCAAAGGAGTCTCATTTTGACAAATAAAAAACTGTCAAAATGAAATTACAGGTTTTTCTCTTACCTTGCTTTTTTCTAAGAAACAATGAGTGGCTTAAAAGAATAGGCTCTTTTTGACAAACAAAAAGGTCAACAATTAATTGCAGGTTTTTGTTTTTTTCTTTCTTCTTGGTCTGTATGCTTAAGTTGCACACAGTATGAGACTAGTCTTAGGTTCCAACTATAAGAAAAGTTCAAACTCTATAGGAACCCCTAAATCTTGGCACTGAACTTTCCAAATATGCATACTTGGACAAAAATTTACCTTAAGGAAACATTTTAGCTATGCTACCAATACATTTTTAAATTGTTATGGTATTTTTAAAATGTAACATCTTTTTTTCCAGCTTATTGCATTTTTTAATTAAATAATTTGAGTTTTACTTTAAAAATGGTAAAATCTGAATAAGAAATTATTTAGCTTGTGGCTTGTTGGTCTGGGTGTATGATTTTTGCTTTGAGTGGAAAAGGCACCAGGTTCATATCCTGGATTAGCCTGTTTTCTCAGGTTCTTTAAAAGTGCTTAGTTCTATTATCTGATAGTATTTTAAAATACTTACTAATGTATTCCAACAGTTTCACTTCCAATTTCATTAGTATACATGAAAGATGCATGAACAGTTGGCTCGTTGGTCTAGGGGTATGATTCTCGCTTAGGGTGCAAGAGGTCCCGGATTCAAATCCCGGACGAGCCCATATTCTCAGATTCTTTTAAATCCCATGGTTCCATTATCTGATTGATGTCAAAAGCATCAAGTGAATTTTGCTTTTGAAAATCCATAAAAAAATATATACTTATGCATATTTAGTAAACTGTCAACCATTTGGTGGTATATTGGGTATACTGTAGATTCCATTTTGTCTAAGTAACCTTGAGTGGCTTCAAAGAAGTCTCATTTTGACAAATAAAAAACTATCAAAATGAAATTACAGGTTTTTATCTTACCCTGCTTTTTTCTAAGAAACAATGAGTGGCTTAAAAGAATAGTCTCTTTTTGACAAACAAAAAGGTCAACAATTAATTGCAGGTTTTTGTTTTTTTCTTTCTTCTTGGTCTGTATGCTTAAGTTGCACACAGTATGAGACAAGTCTTAGGTTCAAACTATCAGAAAAGTTCAAACTCTATAGGAACCCCTAAATCTTGGCACTGAACTTTCCAAATATGCATACTTGGACAAAAATGTACCTTAAGGAAACATTTTAGCTATGCTACCAAAACATTTTTAAATTGTTATGGTATTTTTAAAATGTAACATCTTTTTTTCCAGCTTATTGCATTTTTTAATTAAATAATTTGAGTTTTACTTTAAAAATGGTAAAATCTGAATAAGAAATGATTTAGCTTGTGGCTTGTTGGTCTGGGTGTATGATTTTTGCTTTGAGTGGAAAAGGCACCAGGTTCATATCCTGGATAAGCCTGTTTTCTCAGGTTCTTTAAAAGTGTTTAGTTCTATTATCTGATAGTATTTTAAAATACTAATGTATTCCAACAGTTTCACTTCCAATTTCATTAGTATACATGAAAAGCATAAACAGTTGGCTCGTTAATCTAGGGGTATGATTCTTGCTTAGGGTGCGAGCAAGCCAGGGTTCAGATCTCGGACAAGCCCAACTTCTCAAGTTCTTTTAAATCCAATGGTTCCATTATCTGATTGATGTCAAAAGCATCAAGTGAATTTTGCTTTTGCCAATCCATCAAAAAAGTATATACTTAAGCATATTTAGTTAACTGTCAACCATTTGGTGGTATATTGGGTATACTGTAGATTCCACTTTGTCTAAGTAACCTTGAGTGGCTTCAAAGGAGTCTCATTTTGACAAATTAAAAACTGTCAAAATAAAATTACAGGTTTTTCTCTTACCTTGCTTTTTTCTAAGAAACAATGAGTGGCTTAAAAGAATAGTCTCTTTTTGACAAACAAAAAGGTCAACAATTAATTGCAGGTTTTTGTTTTTTTCTTTCTTCTTGGTCTGTATGCTTAAGTTGCACACAGTATGAGACAAGTCTTAGGTTCAAACTATCAGAAAAGTTCAAACTCTATAGGAACCCCTAAATCTTGGCACTGAACTTTCCAAATATGCATACTTGGACAAAAATGTACCTTAAGGAAACATTTTAGCTATGCTACCAAAACATTTTTAAATTGTTATGGTATTTTTAAAATGTAACATCTTTTTTTCCAGCTTATTGCATTTTTTAATTAAATAATTTGAGTTTTACTTTAAAAATGGTAAAATCTGAATAAGAAATGATTTAGCTTGTGGCTTGTTGGTCTGGGTGTATGATTTTTGCTTTGAGTGGAAAAGGCACCAGGTTCATATCCTGGATAAGCCTGTTTTCTCAGGTTCTTTAAAAGTGTTTAGTTCTATTATCTGATAGTATTTTAAAATACTAATGTATTCCAACAGTTTCACTTCCAATTTCATTAGTATACATGAAAAGCATAAACAGTTGGCTCGTTAATCTAGGGGTATGATTCTTGCTTAGGGTGCGAGCAAGCCAGGGTTCAGATCTCGGACAAGCCCAACTTCTCAAGTTCTTTTAAATCCAATGGTTCCATTATCTGATTGATGTCAAAAGCATCAAGTGAATTTTGCTTTTGCCAATCCATCAAAAAAGTATATACTTAAGCATATTTAGTTAACTGTCAACCATTTGGTGGTATATTGGGTATACTGTAGATTCCACTTTGTCTAAGTAACCTTGAGTGGCTTCAAAGGAGTCTCATTTTGACAAATTAAAAACTGTCAAAATAAAATTACAGGTTTTTCTCTTACCTTGCTTTTTTCTAAGAAACAATGAGTGGCTTAAAAGAATAGGCTCTTTTTGACAAACAAAAAGGTCAACAATTAATTGCAGGTTTTTGTTTTTTTCTTTCTTCTTGGTCTGTATGCTTAAGTTGCACACAGTATGAGACTAGTCTTAGGTTCCAACTATAAGAAAAGTTCAAACTCTATAGGAACCCCTAAATCTTGGCACTGAACTTTCCAAATATGCATACTTGGACAAAAATTTACCTTAAGGAAACATTTTAGCTATGCTACCAATACATTTTTAAATTGTTATGGTATTTTTAAAATGTAACATCTTTTTTTCCAGCTTATTGCATTTTTTAATTAAATAATTTGAGTTTTACTTTAAAAATGGTAAAATCTGAATAAGAAATTATTTAGCTTGTGGCTTGTTGGTCTGGGTGTATGATTTTTGCTTTGAGTGGAAAAGGCACCAGGTTCATATCCTGGATTAGCCTGTTTTCTCAGGTTCTTTAAAAGTGCTTAGTTCTATTATCTGATAGTATTTTAAAATACTTACTAATGTATTCCAACAGTTTCACTTCCAATTTCATTAGTATACATGAAAGATGCATGAACAGTTGGCTCGTTGGTTTAGGGGTATGATTCTCGCTTAGGGTGCAAGAGGTCCCGGATTCAAATTCCGGACGAGCCCATATTCTCAGATTATTTTAAATCCCATGGTTCCATTATCTGATTGATGTCAAAAGCATCAAGTGAATTTTGCTTTTGAAAATCCATAAAAAAAATATACTTATGCATATTTAGTAAACTGTCAACCATTTGGTGGTATATTGGGTATACTGTAGATTCCATTTTGTCTAAGTAACCTTGAGTGGCTTCAAAGAAGTCTCATTTTGACAAATAAAAAACTATCAAAATGAAATTACAGGTTTTTATCTTACCCTGCTTTTTTCTAAGAAACAATGAGTGGCTTAAAAGAATAGGCTCTTTTTGACAAACAAAAAGGTCAACAATTAATTGCAGGTTTTTGTTTTTTTCTTTCTTCTTGGTCTGTATGCTTAAGTTGCACACAGTATGAGACAAGTCTTAGGTTCAAACTATCAGAAAAGTTCAAACTCTATAGGAACCCCTAAATCTTGGCACTGAACTTTCCAAATATGCATACTTGGACAAAAATGTACCTTAAGGAAACATTTTAGCTATGCTACCAAAACATTTTTAAATTGTTATGGTATTTTTAAAATGTAACATCTTTTTTTCCAGCTTATTGCATTTTTTTATTAAATAATTTGAGTTTTACTTTAAAAATGGTAAAATCTGAATAAGAAATTATTTAGCTTGTGGCTTGTTGGTCTGGGTGTATGATTTTTGCTTTGAGTGGAAAAGGCACCAGGTTCATATCCTGGATAAGCCTGTTTTCTCAGGTTCTTTAAAAGTGTTTAGTTCTATTATCTGATAGTATTTTAAAATACTAATGTATTCCAACAGTTTCACTTCCAATTTCATTAGTATACATGAAAAGCATGAACAGTTGGCTCGTTAATCTAGGGGTATGATTCTTGCTTAGGGTGCGAGCAAGCCAGGGTTCAGATCTCGGACAAGCCCAACTTCTCAAGTTCTTTTAAATCCAATGGTTCCATTATCTGATTGATGTCAAAAGCATCAAGTGAATTTTGCTTTTGCCAATCCATCAAAAAAGTATATACTTAAGCATATTTAGTTAACTGTCAACCATTTGGTGGTATATTGGGTATACTGTAGATTCCACTTTGTCTAAGTAACCTTGAGTGGCTTCAAAGGAGTCTCATTTTGACAAATAAAAAACTGTCAAAATGAAATTACAGGTTTTTCTCTTACCTTGCTTTTTTCTAAGAAACAATGAGTGGCTTAAAAGAATAGGCTCTTTTTGACAAACAAAAAGGTCAACAATTAATTGCAGGTTTTTGTTTTTTTCTTTCTTCTTGGTCTGTATGCTTAAGTTGCACACAGTATGAGACTAGTCTTAGGTTCCAACTATAAGAAAAGTTCAAACTCTATAGGAACCCCTAAATCTTGGCACTGAACTTTCCAAATATGCATACTTGGACAAAAATTTACCTTAAGGAAACATTTTAGCTATGCTACCAATACATTTTTAAATTGTTATGGTATTTTTAAAATGTAACATCTTTTTTTCCAGCTTATTGCATTTTTTAATTAAATAATTTGAGTTTTACTTTAAAAATGGTAAAATCTGAATAAGAAATTATTTAGCTTGTGGCTTGTTGGTCTGGGTGTATGATTTTTGCTTTGAGTGGAAAAGGCACCAGGTTAATATCCTGGATTAGCCTGTTTTCTCAGGTTCTTTAAAAGTGCTTAGTTCTATTATCTGATAGTATTTTAAAATACTTACTAATGTATTCCAACAGTTTCACTTCCAATTTCATTAGTATACATGAAAGATGCATGAACAGTTGGCTCGTTGGTCTAGGGGTATGATTCTCGCTTAGGGTGCAAGAGGTCCCGGATTCAAATTCCGGACGAGCCCATATTCTCAGATTATTTTAAATCCCATGGTTCCATTATCTGATTGATGTCAAAAGCATCAAGTGAATTTTGCTTTTGAAAATCCATAAAAAAAATATACTTATGCATATTTAGTAAACTGTCAACCATTTGGTGGTATATTGGGTATACTGTAGATTCCATTTTGTCTAAGTAACCTTGAGTGGCTTCAAAGAAGTCTCATTTTGACAAATAAAAAACTATCAAAATGAAATTACAGGTTTTTATCTTACCCTGCTTTTTTCTAAGAAACAATGAGTGGCTTAAAAGAATAGGCTCTTTTTGACAAACAAAAAGGTCAACAATTAATTGCAGGTTTTTGTTTTTTTCTTTCTTCTTGGTCTGTATGCTTAAGTTGCACACAGTATGAGACAAGTCTTAGGTTCAAACTATCAGAAAAGTTCAAACTCTATAGGAACCCCTAAATCTTGGCACTGAACTTTCCAAATATGCATACTTGGACAAAAATGTACCTTAAGGAAACATTTTAGCTATGCTACCAAAACATTTTTAAATTGTTATGGTATTTTTAAAATGTAACATCTTTTTTTCCAGCTTATTGCATTTTTTTATTAAATAATTTGAGTTTTACTTTAAAATTGGTAAAATCTGAATAAGAAATTATTTAGCTTGTGGCTTGTTGGTCTGGGTGTATGATTTTTGCTTTGAGTGGAAAAGGCACCAGGTTCATATCCTGGATAAGCCTGTTTTCTCAGGTTCTTTAAAAGTGTTTAGTTCTATTATCTGATAGTATTTTAAAATACTAATGTATTCCAACAGTTTCACTTCCAATTTCATTAGTATACATGAAAAGCATGAACAGTTGGCTCGTTAGTCTAGGGGTATGATTCTTGCTTAGGGTGCGAGCGAGCCAGGGTTCAGATCTCGGACGAGCCCAACTTCTCAAGTTCTTTTAAATCCAATGGTTCCATTATCTGATTGATGTCAAAAGCATCAAGTGAATTTTGCTTTTGCCAATCCATCAAAAAAGTATATACTTAAGCATATTTAGTTAACTGTCAACCATTTGGTGGTATATTGGGTATACTGTAGATTCCACTTTGTCTAAGTAACCTTGAGTGGCTTCAAAGGAGTCTCATTTTGACAAATAAAAAACTGTCAAAATGAAATTACAGGTTTTTCTCTTACCTTGCTTTTTTCTAAGAAACAATGAGTGGCTTAAAAGAATAGGCTCTTTTTGACAAACAAAAAGGTCAACAATTAATTGCAGGTTTTTGTTTTTTTCTTTCTTCTTGGTCTGTATGCTTAAGTTGCACACAGTAAGAGACAAGTCTTAGGTTCCAACTATCAGAAAAGTTCAAACTCTATAGGAACCCCTAAATCTTGGCACTGAACTTTCCAAATATGCATACTTAGACAAAAATTTACCTTACGGAAACATTTTAGCTATGCTACCAATACATTTTTAAATTGTTATGGTATTTTTAAAATGTAACATCTTTTTTTCCAGCTTATTGCATTTTTTAATTAAATAATTTGAGTTTTACTTTAAAAATGGTAAAATCTGAATAAGAAATTATTTAGCTTGTGGCTTGTTGGTCTGGGTGTATGATTTTTGCTTTGAGTGGAAAAGGCACCAGGTTCATATCCTGGATTAGCCTGTTTTCTCAGGTTCTTTAAAAGTGCTTAGTTCTATTATCTGATAGTATTTTAAAATACTTACTAATGTATTCCAACAGTTTCACTTCCAATTTCATTAGTATACATGAAAGAGGCATGAACAGTTGGCTCGTTAGTCTAGGGGTATGATTCTCGCTTAGGGTGCGAGAGGTCCCGGATTCAAATCCCGGACGAGCCCATCTTCTCAGATTCTTTTAAATCCCATGGTTCCATTATCTGATTGATGTCAAAAGCATCAAGTGAATTTTGCTTTTGAAAATCCATAAAAAATATATACTTATGCATATTTAGTAAACTGTCAACCATTTAGTGGTATATTGGGTATACTGTAGATTCCATTTTGTCTAAGTAACCTTGAGTGGCTTCAAAGAAGTCTCATTTTGACAAATAAAAAACTATCAAAATGAAATTACAGGTTTTTATCTTACCCTGCTTTTTTCTAAGAAACAATGAGTGGCTTAAAAGAATAGTCTCTTTTTGACAAACAAAAAGGTCAACAATTAATTGCAGGTTTTTGTTTTTTTCTTTCTTCTTGGTCTGTATGCTTAAGTTGCACACAGTATGAGACAAGTCTTAGGTTCAAACTATCAGAAAAGTTCAAACTCTATAGGAACCCCTAAATCTTGGCACTGAACTTTCCAAATATGCATACTTGGACAAAAATGTACCTTAAGGAAACATTTTAGCTATGCTACCAAAACATTTTTAAATTGTTATGGTATTTTTAAAATGTAACATCTTTTTTTCCAGCTTATTGCATTTTTTAATTAAATAATTTGAGTTTTACTTTAAAAATGGTAAAATCTGAATAAGAAATTATTTAGCTTGTGGCTTGTTGGTCTGGGTGTATGATTTTTGCTTTGAGTGGAAAAGGCACCAGGTTCATATCCTGGATAAGCCTGTTTTCTCAGGTTCTTTAAAAGTGTTTAGTTCTATTATCTGATAGTATTTTAAAATACTAATGTATTCCAACAGTTTCACTTCCAATTTCATTAGTATACATGAAAAGCATGAACAGTTGGCTCGTTAATCTAGGGGTATGATTCTTGCTTAGGGTGCGAGCAAGCCAGGGTTCAGATCTCGGACGAGCCCAACTTCTCAAGTTCTTTTAAATCCAATGGTTCCATTATCTGATTGATGTCAAAAGCATCAAGTGAATTTTGCTTTTGCCAATCCATCAAAAAAGTATATACTTAAGCATATTTAGTTAACTGTCAACCATTTGGTGGTATATTGGGTATACTGTAGATTCCACTTTGTCTAAGTAACCTTGAGTGGCTTCAAAGGAGTCTCATTTTGACAAATAAAAAACTGTCAAAATGAAATTACAGGTTTTTCTCTTACCTTGCTTTTTTCTAAGAAACAATGAGTGGCTTAAAAGAATAGGCTCTTTTTGACAAACAAAAAGGTCAACAATTAATTGCAGGTTTTTGTTTTTTTCTTTCTTCTTGGTCTGTATGCTTAAGTTGCACACAGTATGAGACTAGTCTTAGGTTCCAACTATAAGAAAAGTTCAAACTCTATAGGAACCCCTAAATCTTGGCACTGAACTTTCCAAATATGCATACTTGGACAAAAATTTACCTTAAGGAAACATTTTAGCTATGCTACCAATACATTTTTAAATTGTTATGGTATTTTTAAAATGTAACATCTTTTTTTCCAGCTTATTGCATTTTTTAATTAAATAATTTGAGTTTTACTTTAAAAATGGTAAAATCTGAATAAGAAATTATTTAGCTTGTGGCTTGTTGGTCTGGGTGTATGATTTTTGCTTTGAGTGGAAAAGGCACCAGGTTCATATCCTGGATTAGCCTGTTTTCTCAGGTTCTTTAAAAGTGCTTAGTTCTATTATCTGATAGTATTTTAAAATACTTACTAATGTATTCCAACAGTTTCACTTCCAATTTCATTAGTATACATGAAAGATGCATGAACAGTTGGCTCGTTGGTCTAGGGGTATGATTCTCGCTTAGGGTGCGAGAGGTCCCGGATTCAAATCCCGGACGAGCCCATCTTCTCAGATTCTTTTAAATCCCATGGTTCCATTATCTGATTGATGTCAAAAGCATCAAGTGAATTTTGCTTTTGAAAATCCATAAAAAATATATACTTATGCATATTTAGTAAACTGTCAACCATTTGGTGGTATATTGGGTATACTGTAGATTCCATTTTGTCTAAGTAATCTTGAGTGGCTTCAAAGGAGTCTCATTTTGACAAATTAAAAACTGTCAAAATGAAATTACAGGTTTTTCTCTTACCTATCTTTTTTCTAAGAAACAATGAGTGGCTTTAAAGAATAGGCTCTTTTTGACAAACAAAAAGGTCAACAATTAATTGCAGGTTTTTGTTTTTTTCTTTCTTCTTGGTCTGTATGCATAAGTTGCACACAGTATGAGACAAGTCTTAGGTTCCAACTATCAGAAAAGTTCAAACTCTATAGGAACCCCTAAATCTTGGCACTGAACTTTCCAAATATGCATACTTGGACAAAAATTTACCTTAAGGAAATTTTTAGCTATGCTAACAATACATTTTTTAATTGTTATGGTATTTTTAAAATGTAACATCTTTTTTTCCAGCTTATTGCATTTCTTTATTAAATAATTTGAGTTTTACTTTAAAAATGGTAAAATCTGAATAAGAAATTATTTAGCTTGTGGCTTGTTGGTCTGGGTGTATGATTTTTGCTTTGGGTGGAAAAGGCCCCAGGTTCATATCCTGGATTAGCCTGTTTTCTCAGGTTCTTTAAAAGTGCTTAGTTCTATTATCTGATAGTATTTTAAAATACTTACTAATGTATTCCAACAGGTTCACTTCCAATTTCATTAGTATGCATCAAAATGCATGAACAGTTGGCTCGTTGGTCTAGGGGTATGATTCTCGCTTAGGGTGCGAGAGGTCCCGGGTTCAAATCCCGGACGAGCCCATTTTCTCAGGTTCTTTTAAATCCCATGGTTCCATTATCTGATTGATGTCAAAAGCATCAAGTGAATATTGCTTTTGCCAATCCATCAAAAAAGTATATACTTAAGCATATTTAGTCAACTGTCAACCATTTGGTGGTATATTGGGTATACTGTAGATTCCATTTTGTCTAAGTAACCTTGAGTGGCTTCAAGAAGTCTCATTTTGACAAATAAAAAACTGTCAAAATGAAATTACAGGTTTTTCTCTTACCTTGCTTTTTTCTAAGAAACAATGAGTGGTTTAAAAGAATAGGCTCTTTTTGACAAACCAAAAGGTCAACAATTAATTGCAGGTTTTTGTTTTTGTTCTTTCTTCTTGGTCTGTATGCTTAAGTTGCACACAGTAAGAGACAAGTCTTAGGTTCCAACTATCAGAAAAGTTCAAACTCTATAGGAACCCCTAAATCTTGGCACTGAACTTTCCAAATATGCATACTTGGACAAAAATTTACCTTAAGGAAACATTTTAGCTATGCTACCAATACATTTTTAAATTGTTATGGTATTTTTAAAATGTAACTTCTTTTTTTCCAGCGTATTGCATTTTTTTTATTAAATAATTTGAGTTTTACTTTAAAAATGGTAAAATCTGAATAAGAAATTATTTAGCTTGTGGCTTGTTGGTCTGGGTGTATGATTTTTGCTTTGGGTGGAAAAGGCCCCAGGTTCATATCCTGGATTAGCCTGTTTTCTCAGGTTCTTTAAAAGTGCTTAGTTCTATTATCTGATAGTATTTTAACATACTTACTAATGTATTCCAACAGTTTCACTTCCAATTTCATTAGTATACATGAAAAAGGCATGAACAGTTGGCTCGTTGGTCTAGGGGTATGATTCTCGCTTAGGGTGCGAGAGGTCTTGGGTTCAAATCCCGGACGAGCCCATCTTCTCAGATTCTTTTAAATCCCATGGTTCCATTATCTGATTGATGTCAAAAGCATCAAGTGAATTTTGCTTTTGAAAATCCATAAAAAATATATACTTATGCATATTTAGTAAACTGTCAACCATTTGGTGGTATATTGGGTATACTGTAGATTCCATTTTGTCTAAGTAATCTTGAGTGGCTTCAAAGAAGTCTCATTTTGACAAATTAAAAACTGTCAAAATGAAATTACAGGTTTTTCTCTTACCTTGCTTTTTTCTAAGAAACAATGAGTGGCTTCAAAGAATAGGCTCTTTTTGACAAACAAAAAGGTCAACAATTAATTGCAGGTTTTTGTTTTTTTCTTTCTTCTTGGTCTGTATGCATAAGTTGCACACAGTATGAGACAAGTCTTAGGTTCCAACTATCATAAAAGTTCAAACTCTATAGGAACCCCTAAATCTTGGCACTGAACTTTCCAAATATGCATACTTGGACAAAAATTTACCTTAAGGAAACATTTTAGCTATGCTACCAATACATTTTTAAATTGTTATGGTATTTTTAAAATGTAACTTCTTTTTTTCCAGCGTATTGCATTTTTTTAATTAAATAATTTGAGTTTTACTTTAAAAATGGTAAAATCTGAATAAGAAATTATTTAGCTTGTGGCTTGTTGGTCTGGGTGTATGATTTTTGCTTTGGGTGGAAAAGGCCCAAGGTTCATATCCTGGATTAGCCTGTTTTCTCAGGTTCTTTAAAAGTGCTTAGTTCTATTATCTGATAGTATTTTAAAATACTTACTAATGTATTCCATCAGGTTCACTTCCAATTTCATTAGTATGCATCAAAATGCATGAACAGTTGGCTCATTGGTCTAGGGGTATGATTCTCGCTTAGGGTGCGAGAGGTCCCGGGTTCAAATCCTGGACGAGCTCAAGTTCTTTTAAATCCCATGGTTCCATTATCTGATTTATGTCAAAAGCATCAAGTGAATTTTGCTTTTGAAAATCCATAAAAAAATATATACTTATGCATATTTAGTAAACTGTCAACCATTTGGTGGTATATTTGGTATACTGTAGATTCCATTTTGTCTAAGTAACCTTGAGTGGCTTCAAGAAGTCTCATTTTGACAAATAAAAAACTGTCAAAATGAAATTGCAGGTTTTTATCTTACCTTGCTTTTTTCTAAGAAACAATGAGTGGCTTAAAAGAATAGGCTCTTTTTGACAAACAAAAAGGTCAACAATTAATTGCAGGTTTGTTTTTTTTTCTTTCTTCTTGGTCTGTATGCTTAAGTAGCACACAGTAAGAGACAAGTCTTAGGTTCCAACTATCAGAAAAGTTCAAACTCTATAGGAACCCCTAAATCTTGGCACTGAACTTTCCAAATATGCATACTTAGACAAAAATTTACCTTAAGGAAACATTTTAGCTATGCTACCAATACATTTTTAAATTGTTATGGTATTTTTAAAATGTAACATCTTTTTTCCCAGCTTATTGCATTTTTTTATTAAATAATTTGAGTTTTACTTTAAAAATGGTAAAATCTGAATAAGAAATTATTTAGCTTGTGGCTTGTTGGTCTGGGTGTATGATTTTTGCTTTGAGTGGAAAAGGCACCAGGTTCATATCCTGGATTAGCCTGTTTTCTCAGGTTCTTTAAAAGTGCTTAGTTCTATTATCTGATAGTATTTTAAAATACTTACTAATGTATTCCAACAGGTTCACTTCCAATTTCATTAGTATGCATCAAAATGCCTGAACAGTTGGCTCGTTGGTCTAGGGGTATGATTCTCGCTTAGGGTGCGAGAGGTCCCGGGTTCAAATCCCGGACGAGCCTATTTTCTCAGGTTCTTTTAAATCCCATGGTTCCATTATCTGATTGATGTCAAAAGCATCAAGTGAATATTGCTTTTGCCAATCCATCAAAAAAGTATATACTTAAGCATATTTAGTAAACTGTCAACCATTTGGTGATATATTGGGTATACTGTAGATTCCATTTTGTCTAAGTAACCTTGAGTGGCTTCAAGAAGTCTCATTTTGACAAATAAAAAACGGTCAAAATGAAATTGCAGGTTTTTCTCTTACCTTGCTTTTTTCTAAGAAACAATGAGTGGCTTAAAAGAATAGGCTCTTTTTGACAAACAAAAAGGTCAACAATTAATTGCAGGTTTTTGTTTTTTTCTTTCTTCTTGGTCTGTATGCTTAAGTTGCACACAGTATGAGACAAGTCTTAGGTTCAAACTATCAGAAAAGTTCAAACTCTATAGGAACCCCTAAATCTTGGCACTGAACTTTCCAAATATGCATACTTGGACAAAAATTTACCTTAAGGAAACATTTTAGCTATGCTACCAAAACATTTTTAAATTGTTATGGTATTTTTAAAATGTAACATCTTTTTTTCCAGCTTATTGCATTTTTTAATTAAATAATTTGAGTTTTACTTTAAAAATGGTAAAATCTGAATAAGAAATTATTTAGCTTGTGGCTTGTTGGTCTGGGTGTATGATTTTTGCTTTGAGTGGAAAAGGCACCAGGTTCATATCCTGGATAAGCCTGTTTTCTCAGGTTCTTTAAAAGTGCTTAGTTCTATTATCTGATAGTATTTTAAAATACTAATGTATTCCAACAGTTTCACTTCCAATTTCATTAGTATACATGAAAAGCATGAACAGTTGGCTCGTTAGTCTAGGGGTATGATTCTTGCTTAGGGTGCGAGAGATCCAGGGTTCAGATCTCGGATGAGCCCAACTTCTCAGGTTCTTTTAAATCCAATGGTTCCATTATCTGATTGATGTCAAAAGCATCAAGTGAATTTTGCTTTTGCCAATCAATCAAAAAAGTATATACTTATGCATATTTAGTAAACTGTCAACCATTTGGTGGTATATTGGGTATTCTGTAGATTCCATTTTTTCTTAGTAATCTTGAGTGGCTTCAAAGAAGTCTCATTTTGACAAATTAAAAACTGTCAAAATGAAATTACAGGTTTTCTCTTACCTATCTTTTTTCTAAGAAACAATGAGTGGCTTAAAAGAATAGGCTATTTTTGACAAACAAAAAGGTCAACAATTAATTGCAGGTTTTTGTTTTTTTCTTTCTTCTTGGTCTGTATGCATAAGTTGCACACAGTATGAGACAAGTCTTAGGTTCCAACTAAATGAAAAGTTCAAACTCTTTAGGAACCCCTAAATCTTGGCACTGAACTTTCCAAATATGCATACTTGGACAAAAATTTACCTTAAGGAAACATTTTAACTATGCTACCAATACATTTTTAAATTGTTATGGTATTTTTAAAATATAACATCTTTTTTCCAGCTTATTGCATTTTTTTATTAAATAATTTGAGTTTTAATTTAAAAATGGTAAAATCTGAATAAGAAATTATTTAGCTTGTGGCTTGTTGGTCTGGGTGTATGATTTTTGCTTTGGGTGCAAAAGGCCCCAGGTTCATATCCTGGATGAGCCTGTTTTATTAGGTTCTTTAAAAGTGCTTAGTTCTAATATCTGATAGTATTTTAAAATACTTACTAATGTATTCCAACAGGTTCACTTCCAATTTCATTAGTATGCATCAAAATGCATGAACAGTTGGCTCGTTGGTATAGGGGAATGATTCTCGCTTAGGGTGCGAGAGGTCTCGGGTTCAAATCCCGGACGAGCCCATTTTCTCAGGTTCTTTTAAATCCCATGGTTCCATTATCTGATTGATGTCAAAAGCATCAAGTGAATATTGCTTTTGCCAATCCATCAAAAAAGTATATCCTTAAGCATATTTAGTTAACTGTCAACCATTTGGTGGTATATTGGGTATACTGTAGATTCCACTTTGTCTAAGTAACCTTGAGTGGCTTCAAAGAAGTCTCATTTTGACAAATTAAAAACTGTCAAAATGAAATTACAGGTTTTTCTCTTACCTTGCTTTTTTCTAAGAAACAATGAGTGGCTTAAAAGAATAGGCTCTTTTTGACAAACAAAAAGGTCAACAATTAATTGCAGGTTTTTGTTTTTTTCTTTCTTCTTGGTCTGTATGCTTAAGTTGCACACAGTATGAGACAAGTCTTAGGTTCCAACTATCAGAAAAGTTCAAACTCTATAGGAACCCCTAAATCTTGGCACTGAACTTTCCAAATATGCATACTTGGACAAAAATTTACCTTAAGGAAACATTTTAGCTATGCTACCAATACATTTTTAAATTGTTATGGTATTTTTAAAATGTAACATCTTTTTTTCCAGCTTATTGCATTTTTTTTTATTAAATAATTTGAGTTTTACTTTAAAAATGGTAAAATCTGAATAAGAAATTATTTAGCTTGTGGCTTGTTGGTCTGGGTGTATGATTTTTGCTTTGAGTGGAAAAGGCACCAGGTTCATATCCTGGATTAGCCTGTTTTCTCAGGTTCTTTAAAAGTGCTTAGTTCTATTATCTGATAGTATTTTAAAATACTTACTAATGTATTCCAACAGTTTCACTTCCAATTTCATTAGTATACATGAAAAATGCATGAACAGTTGGCTCGTTGGTCTAGGGGTATGATTCTCGCTTAGGGTGCGAGAGGTCTTGGGTTCAAATCCCGGACGAGCCCATCTTCTCAGATTCTTTTAAATCCCATGGTTCCATTATCTGATTGATGTCAAAAGCATCAAGTGAATTTTGCTTTTGAAAATCCATAAAAAAATATATACTTATGCATATTTAGTAAACTGTCAACCATTTGGTGGTATATTGGGTATACTGTAGATTCCATTTTGTCTAAGTAATCTTGAGTGGCTTCAAAGGAGTCTCATTTTGACAAATTAAAAACTGTCAAAATGAAATTACAGGTTTTTCTCTTACCTTGCTTTTTTCTAAGAAACAATGAGTTGCTTCAAAGAATAGGCTCTTTTTGACAAACAAAAAGGTCAACAATTAATTGCAGGTTTTTGTTTTTTTCTTTCTTCTTGGTCTGTATGCATAAGTTGCACACAGTATGAGACAAGTCTTAGGTTCCAACTATCAGAAAAGTTTAAACTCTATAGGAACCCCTAAATCTTGGCACTGAACTTTCCAAATATGCATACTTGGACAAAAATTTACCTTAAGGAAACATTTTAGCTATGCTACCAATACATTTTTTAATTGTTATGGTATTTTTAAAATGTAACATCTTTTTTTCCAGCGTATTGCATTTTTTTATTAAATAATTTGAGTTTTACTTTAAAAATGGTAAAATCTGAATAAGAAATTATTTAACTTGTGGCTTGTTGGTCTGGGTGTATGATTTTTGCTTTGGGTGCAAAAGGCCCCAGATTCATATCCTGGATAAGCCTGTTTTCTCAGGTTCTTTAAAAATGCTTAGTTCTATTATCTGATAGTATTTTAAAATACTTACTAATGTATTCCAACAGTTTCACTTCCAATTTCATAAGTATACATGAAAAATGCATGAACAGTTGGCTCGTTGGTCTAGGGGTATGATTCTCGCTTAGGGTGCGAGAGGTCCCAGGTTCAAATCCCGGACGAGCCCATCTTCTCAGATTGTTTTAAATCCCATGGTTCCATTATCTGATTGATGTCAAAAGCATCAAGAGAATTTTGCTTTTGAAAATCCATACAAAATATATACTTATGCATATTTAGTAAACTGTCAACCATTTGGTGGTATATTGGGTATACTGTAGATTCCATTTTGTCTAAGTAACCTTCAGTGGCTTCAAGAAGTCTCATTTTGACAAATAAAAAACTGTCAAAATGAAATTGCAGGTTTTTCTCTTACCTTGCTTTTTTCTAAGAAACAATGAGTGGCTTTAAAGAATAGGCTCTTTTTGACAAACAAAAAGGTCAACAATTAATTGCAGGTTTTTGTTTTTTTCTTTCTTCTTGGTCTGTATGCATAAGTTGGACACAGTATGAGACAAGTCTTAGGTTCCAACTATCAGAAAAGTTCAAACTCTATAGGAACCCCTAAATCTTGGCACTGAACTTTCCAAATATGCATACTTGGACAAAAATTTACCTTAAGGAAACATTTTAGCTATGCTACCAATACATTTTTAAATTGTTATGGTATTTTTAAAATGTAACTTCTTTTTTTCCAGCGTATTGCATTTTTTTAATTAAATAATTTGAGTTTTACTTTAAAAATGGTAAAATCTGAATAAGAAATTATTTAGCTTGTGGCTTGTTGGTCTGGGTGTATGATTTTTGCTTTGGGTGGAAAAGGCCCCAGGTTCATATCCTGGATTAGCCTGTTTTCTCAGGTTCTTTAAAAGTGCTTAGTTCTATTATCTGATAGTATTTTAACATACTTACTAATGTATTCCAACAGTTTCACATTCAATTTCATTAGTATACATGAAAAAGGCATGAACAGTTGGCTCGTTGGTCTAGGGGTATGATTCTCACTTAGGGTGCGAGAGGTCCTGGGTTCAAATCCCGGACGAGCCCATCTTCTCAGATTCTTTTAAATCCCATGGTTCCATTATCTGATTGATGTCAAAAGCATCAAGTGAATTTTGCTTTTGAAAATCCATAAAAAATATATACTTATGCATATTTAGTAAACTGTCAACCATTTGGTGGTATATTGGGTATACTGTAGATTCCATTTTGTCTAAGTAATCTTGAGTGGCTTCAAAGAAGTCTCATTTTGACAAATTAAAAACTGTCAAAATGAAATTACAGGTTTTTCTCTTACCTTGCTTTTTTCTAAGAAACAATGAGTGGCTTCAAAGAATAGGCTCTTTTTGACAAACAAAAAGGTCAACAATTAATTGCAGGTTTTTGTTTTTTTCTTTCTTCTTGGTCTGTATGCATAAGTTGCACACAGTATGAGACAAGTCTTAGGTTCCAACTATCATAAAAGTTCAAACTCTATAGGAACCCCTAAATCTTGGCACTGAACTTTCCAAATATGCATACTTGGACAAAAATTTACCTTAAGGAAACATTTTAGCTATGCTACCAATACATTTTTAAATTGTTATGGTATTTTTAAAATGTAACATCTTTTTTTCCAGCGTATTGCATTTTTTTAATTAAATAATTTGAGTTTTACTTTAAAAATGGTAAAATCTGAATAAGAAATTATTTAGCTTGTGGCTTGTTGGTCTGGGTGTATGATTTTTGCTTTGGGTGGAAAAGGCCCAAGGTTCATATCCTGGATTAGCCTGTTTTCTCAGGTTCTTTAAAAGTGCTTAGTTCTATTATCTGATAGTATTTTAAAATACTTACTAATGTATTCCATCAGGTTCACTTCCAATTTCATTAGTATGCATCAAAATGCATGAACAGTTGTCTCGTTGGTCTAGGGGTATGATTCTCGCTTAGGGTGCGAGAGGTCCCGTGTTCAAATCCCGGACGAGCTCAAGTTCTTTTAAATCCCATGGTTCCATTATCTGATTTATGTCAAAAGCATCAAGTGAATTTTGCTTTTGAAAATCCATAAAAAAATATATACTTATGCATATTTAGTAAACTGTCAACCATTTGGTGGTATATTTGGTATACTGTAGATTCCATTTTGTCTAAGTAACCTTGAGTGGCTTCAAGAAGTCTCATTTTGACAAATAAAAAACTGTCAAAATGAAATTGCAGGTTTTTATCTTACCTTGCTTTTTTCTAAGAAACAATGAGTGGCTTAAAAGAATAGGCTCTTTTTGACAAACAAAAAGGTCAACAATTAATTGCAGGTTTTTGTTTTTTTTCTTTCTTCTTGGTCTGTATGCTTAAGTTGCACACAGTAAGAGACAAGTCTTAGGTTCCAACTATCAGAAAAGTTCAAACTCTATAGGAACCCCTAAATCTTGGCACTGAACTTTCCAAATATGCATACTTAGACAAAAATTTACCTTACGGAAACATTTTAGCTATGCTACCAATACATTTTTAAATTGTTATGGTATTTTTAAAATGTAACATCTTTTTTTCCAGCTTATTGCATTTTTTTATTAAATAATTTGAGTTTTACTTTAAAAATGGTAAAATCTGAATAAGAAATTATTTAGCTTGTGGCTTGTTGGTCTGGGTGTATGATTTTTGCTTTGAGTGGAAAAGGCACCAGGTTCATATCCTGGATTAGCCTGTTTTCTCAGGTTCTTTAAAAGTGCTTAGTTCTATTATCTGATAGTATTTTAAAATACTTACTAATGTATTCCAACAGGTTCACTTCCAATTTCATTAGTATGCATCAAAATGCCTGAACAGTTGGCTGGTTGGTCTAGGGGTATGATTCTCGCTTAGGGTGCGAGAGGTCCCGGGTTCAAATCCCGGACGAGCCCATTTTCTCAGGTTCTTTTAAATCCCATGGTTCCATTATCTGATTGATGTCAAAAGCATCAAGTGAATATTGCTTTTGCCAATCCATCAAAAAAGTATATACTTAAGCATATTTAGTAAACTGTCAACCATTTGGTGATATATTGGGTATACTGTAGATTCCATTTTGTCTAAGTAACCTTGAGTGGCTTCAAGAAGTCTCATTTTGACAAATAAAAAACTGTCAAAATGAAATTGCAGGTTTTTTATCTTACCTTGCTTTTTTCTAAGAAACAATGAGTGGCTTAAAAGAATAGGCTCTTTTTGACAAACAAAAAGGTCAACAATTAATTGCAGGTTTTTTTATTTTTTTCTTTCTTCTTGGTCTGTATGCTTAAGTTGCACACAGTAAGAGACAAGTCTTAGGTTCCAACTATCAGAAAAATTCAAACTCTATAGAAACCCCTAAATCTTGGCACTGAACTTTCCAAATATGCATACTTGGACAAAAATTGACCTTAAGGAAACATTTTAGCTATGCTACCAATACATTTTTAAATTGTTATGGTATTTTTAAAATGTAACTTCTTTTTTTCCAGCGTATTGCATTTTTTTAATTAAATAATTTGAGTTTTACTTTAAAAATGGTAAAATCTGAATAAGAAATTATTTAGCTTGTGGCTTGTTGGTCTGGGTGTATGATTTTTGCTTTGGGTGGAAAAGGCCCCAGGTTCATATCCTGGATTAGCCTGTTTTCTCAGGTTCTTTAAAAGTGCTTAGTTCTATTATCTGATAGTATTTTAAAATACTTACTAATGTATTCCAACAGGTTCACTTCCAATTTCATTAGTATGCATCAAAATGCATGAACAGTTGGCTCGTTGGTCTAGGGGTATGATTCTCGCTTAGGGTGCGAGAGGTCCCGGGTTCAAATCCCGGACGAGCCCATTTTCTCAGGTTCTTTTAAATCCCATGGTTCCATTATCTGATTGATGTCAAAAGCATCAAGTGAATATTGCTTTTGCCAATCCATCAAAAAAGTATATACTTAAGCATATTTAGTCAACTGTCAACCATTTGGTGGTATATTGGGTATACTGTAGATTCCATTTTGTCTAAGTAACCTTGAGTGGCTTCAAGAAGTCTCATTTTGACAAATAAAAAACTGTCAAAATGAAATTACAGGTTTTTCTCTTACCTTGCTTTTTTCTAAGAAACAATGAGTGGTTTAAAAGAATAGGCTCTTTTTGACAAACCAAAAGGTCAACAATTAATTGCAGGTTTTTGTTTTTGTTCTTTCTTCTTGGTCTGTATGCTTAAGTTGCACACAGTAAGAGACAAGTCTTAGGTTCCAACTATCAGAAAAGTTCAAACTCTATAGGAACCCCTAAATCTTGGCACTGAACTTTCCAAATATGCATACTTGGACAAAAATTTACCTTAAGGAAACATTTTAGCTATGCTACCAATACATTTTTAAATTGTTATGGTATTTTTAAAATGTAACTTCTTTTTTTCCAGCGTATTGCATTTTTTTTATTAAATAATTTGAGTTTTACTTTAAAAATGGTAAAATCTGAATAAGAAATTATTTAGCTTGTGGCTTGTTGGTCTGGGTGTATGATTTTTGCTTTGGGTGGAAAAGGCCCCAGGTTCATATCCTGGATTAGCCTGTTTTCTCAGGTTCTTTAAAAGTGCTTAGTTCTATTATCTGATAGTATTTTAACATACTTACTAATGTATTCCAACAGTTTCACTTCCAATTTCATTAGTATACATGAAAAAGGCATGAACAGTTGGCTCGTTGGTCTAGGGGTATGATTCTCGCTTAGGGTGCGAGAGGTCTTGGGTTCAAATCCCGGACGAGCCCATCTTCTCAGATTCTTTTAAATCCCATGGTTCCATTATCTGATTGATGTCAAAAGCATCAAGTGAATTTTGCTTTTGAAAATCCATAAAAAATATATACTTATGCATATTTAGTAAACTGTCAACCATTTGGTGGTATATTGGGTATACTGTAGATTCCATTTTGTCTAAGTAATCTTGAGTGGCTTCAAAGAAGTCTCATTTTGACAAATTAAAAACTGTCAAAATGAAATTACAGGTTTTTCTCTTACCTTGCTTTTTTCTAAGAAACAATGAGTGGCTTCAAAGAATAGGCTCTTTTTGACAAACAAAAAGGTCAACAATTAATTGCAGGTTTTTGTTTTTTTCTTTCTTCTTGGTCTGTATGCATAAGTTGCACACAGTATGAGACAAGTCTTAGGTTCCAACTATCATAAAAGTTCAAACTCTATAGGAACCCCTAAATCTTGGCACTGAACTTTCCAAATATGCATACTTGGACAAAAATTTACCTTAAGGAAACATTTTAGCTATGCTACCAATACATTTTTAAATTGTTATGGTATTTTTAAAATGTAACTTCTTTTTTTCCAGCGTATTGCATTTTTTTAATTAAATAATTTGAGTTTTACTTTAAAAATGGTAAAATCTGAATAAGAAATTATTTAGCTTGTGGCTTGTTGGTCTGGGTGTATGATTTTTGCTTTGGGTGGAAAAGGCCCAAGGTTCATATCCTGGATTAGCCTGTTTTCTCAGGTTCTTTAAAAGTGCTTAGTTCTATTATCTGATAGTATTTTAAAATACTTACTAATGTATTCCATCAGGTTCACTTCCAATTTCATTAGTATGCATCAAAATGCATGAACAGTTGGCTCATTGGTCTAGGGGTATGATTCTCGCTTAGGGTGCGAGAGGTCCCGGGTTCAAATCCTGGACGAGCTCAAGCTCTTTTAAATCCCATGGTTCCATTATCTGATTTATGTCAAAAGCATCAAGTGAATTTTGCTTTTGAAAATCCATAAAAAAATATATACTTATGCATATTTAGTAAACTGTCAACCATTTGGTGGTATATTTGGTATACTGTAGATTCCATTTTGTCTAAGTAACCTTGAGTGGCTTCAAGAAGTCTCATTTTGACAAATAAAAAACTGTCAAAATGAAATTGCAGGTTTTTATCTTACCTTGCTTTTTTCTAAGAAACAATGAGTGGCTTAAAAGAATAGGCTCTTTTTGACAAACAAAAAGGTCAACAATTAATTGCAGGTTTGTTTTTTTTTCTTTCTTCTTGGTCTGTATGCTTAAGTAGCACACAGTAAGAGACAAGTCTTAGGTTCCAACTATCAGAAAAGTTCAAACTCTATTGGAACCCCTAAATCTTGGCACTGAACTTTCCAAATATGCATACTTAGACAAAAATTTACCTTAAGGAAACATTTTAGCTATGCTACCAATACATTTTTAAATTGTTATGGTATTTTTAAAATGTAACATCTTTTTTCCCAGCTTATTGCATTTTTTTATTAAATAATTTGAGTTTTACTTTAAAAATGGTAAAATCTGAATAAGAAATTATTTAGCTTGTGGCTTGTTGGTCTGGGTGTATGATTTTTGCTTTGAGTGGAAAAGGCACCAGGTTCATATCCTGGATTAGCCTGTTTTCTCAGGTTCTTTAAAAGTGCTTAGTTCTATTATCTGATAGTATTTTAAAATACTTACTAATGTATTCCAACAGGTTCACTTCCAATTTCATTAGTATGCATCAAAATGCCTGAACAGTTGGCTCGTTGGTCTAGGGGTATGATTCTCGCTTAGGGTGCGAGAGGTCCCGGGTTCAAATCCCGGACGAGCCTATTTTCTCAGGTTCTTTTAAATCCCATGGTTCCATTATCTGATTGATGTCAAAAGCATCAAGTGAATATTGCTTTTGCCAATCCATCAAAAAAGTATATACTTAAGCATATTTAGTAAACTGTCAACCATTTGGTGATATATTGGGTATACTGTAGATTCCATTTTGTCTAAGTAACCTTGAGTGGCTTCAAGAAGTCTCATTTTGACAAATAAAAAACGGTCAAAATGAAATTGCAGGTTTTTCTCTTACCTTGCTTTTTTCTAAGAAACAATGAGTGGCTTAAAAGAATAGGCTCTTTTTGACAAACAAAAGGTCAACAATTAATTGCAGGTTTTTTATTTTTTTCTTTCTTCTTGGTCTGTATGCTTAAGTTGCACACAGTAAGAGACAAGTCTTAGGTTCCAACTATCAGAAAAGTTCAAACTCTATAGAAACCCCTAAATCTTGGCACTGAACTTTCCAAATATGCATACTTGGACAAAAATTGACCTTAAGGAAACATTTTAGCTATGCTACCAATACATTTTTAAATTGTTATGGTATTTTTAAAATGTAACTTCTTTTTTTCCAGCGTATTGCATTTTTTTTATTAAATAATTTGAGTTTTACTTTAAAAATGGTAAAATCTGAATAAGAAATTATTTAGCTTGTGGCTTGTTGGTCTGGGTGTATGATTTTTGCTTTGGGTGGAAAAGGCCCCAGGTTCATATCCTGGATTAGCCTGTTTTCTCAGGTTCTTTAAAAGTGCTTAGTTCTATTATCTGATAGTATTTTAAAATACTTACTAATGTATTCCAAGAGTTTCACTTCCAATTTCATTAGTATACATGAAAGATGCATGAACAGTTGGTTCGTTGGTCTAGGGGTATGATTCTCGCTTAGGGTGCGAGAGATCCCGGGTTAAAATCCTGGACGATCCTATCTTCTCAGATTATTTTAAATCCCATGGTTCCATTAACTGATTGATGTCAAAAGCATCAAGTGAATTTTGCTTTTGAAAATCCATAAAAAAAGATATACTTATGCATATTTAGTAAACTGTCTACCATTTGGTGGTATATTGGGTATACTGTAGATTCCATTTTGTCTAAGTAATCTCGAGTGGCTTCAAAGAAGTCTCATTTTGACAAATTAAAAACTGTCAAAATGAAATTACAGGTTTTTCTCTTACCTTGCTTTTTTCTAAAAAACAATGAGTGGCTTCAAAGAATAGGCTCTTTTTGACAAACAAAACGGTCAACAATTAATTGCAGGTTTTTGTTTTTTCTTTCTTCTTGGTCTGTATGCTTAAGTTGCACACAGTATGAGACAAGTCTTAGGGTCCAACTATCAGAAAAGTTCAAACTCTATAGGAACCCCTAAATCTTGGCACTGAACTTTCCAAATATGCATACTTGGACAAAAATTTACCTTAAGGAAACATTTTAGCTATGCTACCAATACATTTTTAAATTGTTATGGTATTTTTAAAATGTAACATCTTTTTTTCCAGCTTATTGCATTTTTTTATTAAATAATTTGAGTTTTACTTTAAAAATGGTAAAATCTGAATAAGAAATTATTTAGCTTGTGGCTTGTTGGTCTGGGTGTATGATTTTTCCTTTGAGTGGAAAAGGCACCAGGTTCATATCCTGGATTAGCCTGTTTTCTCAGGTTCTTTAAAAGTGCTTAGTTCTATTATCTGATAGTATTTTAAAATACTTACTAATGTATTCCAACAGTTTCACTTCCAATTTTATTAGAATACATGAAAAAGCATTAACAGTTGGCTCATTGGTCTATGGGTATGATTCTCGCTTAGGGTGCGAGAGGTCCCGGGTTCAAATCCCGGACGAGCCCATCTTCTCAGATTCTTTTAAATCCCATGGTTCCATTATCTTATTGATGTCAAAAGCATCAAGTGAATTTTGCTTTTGAAAATCCATAAAAAAATATATACTTATGCATATTTAGTAAACTGTCAACCATTTGGTGGTATATTGGGTATACTGTAGATTCCATTTTGTCTAAGTAATCTCGAGTGGCTTCAAAGAAGTCTCATTTTGACAAATTAAAAACTGTCAAAATGAAACTACAGGTTTTTCTCTTACCTTGCCTTTTTCTAAGAAACAATGAGTGGCTTCAAAGAATAGGCTCTTTTTGACAAACAAAAAGGTCAACAATTAATTGCAGGTTTTTGTTTTTTTTCTTTCTTCTTGGTCTGTATGCTTAAGTTGCACACAGTAAGAGACAAGTCTTAGGTTCCAACTATCGTAAAATTTCAAACTCTATAGGAACCCCTAAATCTTGGCACTGAACTTTCCAAATATGCATACTTGGACAAAAATTTACCTTAAGGAAACATTTTAGCTATGCTACCAATACATTTTTTAATTGTTATGGTATTTTTAAAATGTAACATCTTTTTTTCCAGCGTATTGCATTTTTTTTAATTAAATAATTTGAGTTTTACTTTAAAAAATGGTAAAATCTGAATAAGAAATTATTTAGCTTGTGGCTTGTTGGTCTGGGTGTATGATTTTTGCTTTGGGTGGAAAAGTCCCCAGGTTCATATCCTGGATTAGCCTGTTTTCTCAGGTTCTTTAAAAGTGCTTAGTTCTATTATCTGATAGTATTTTAAAATACTTACTAATGTATTCCAACAGTTTCACTTCCAATTTTATTAGTATACATGAAAAAGCATTAACAGTTGGCTCATTGGTCTATGGGTATGATTCTCGCTTAGGGTGCGAGAGGTCCCGGGTTCAAATCCCGGACGAGCCCATCTTCTCAGATTCTTTTAAATCCCATGGTTCCATTATCTTATTGATGTCAAAAGCATCAAGTGAATTTTGCTTTTGAAAATCCATAAAAAAATATATACTTATGCATATTTAGTAAACTGTCAACCATTTGGTGGTATATTGGGTATACTGTAGATTCCATTTTGTCTAAGTAATTTTGAGTGGCTTCAAAGAAGTCTCATTTTGACAAATTAAAAACTGTCAAAATGAAATTACAGGTTTTTCTCTTACCTTGCTTTTTTCTAAAAAACAATGAGTGGCTTAAAAGAATAGGCTCTTTTTGACAAACAAAAAGGTCAACAATTAATTGCAGGTTTTTGTTTTTTCTTTCTTCTTGGTCTGTATGCTTAAGTTGCACACAGTATGAGACAAGTCTTAGGTTCCAACTATCAGAAAAGTTCAAACTCTATAGGAACCCCTAAATCTTGGCACTGAACTTTCCAAATATGCATACTTGGACAAAAATTTACCTTAAGGAAACATTTTAGCTATGCTACCAATACATTTTTAAATTGTTATGGTATTTTTAAAATGTAACTTCTTTTTTTCCAGCATATTGCATTTTTTTTATTAAATAATTTGAGTTTTACTTTAAAAATGGTAAAATCTGAATAAGAAATTATTTAGCTTGTGGCTTGTTGGTCTGGGTGTATGATTTTTGCTTTGGGTGGAAAAGGCCCCAGGTTCATATCCTGGATTAGCCTGTTTTCTCAGGTTCTTTAAAAGTGCTTAGTTCTATTATCTGATAGTATTTTAACATACTTACTAATGTATTCCAACAGTTTCACTTCCAATTTCATTAGAATACATGAAAAAAGCATGAACAGTTGGCTCGTTGGTCTAGGGGTATGATTCTCGCTTAGGGTGCGAGAGGTCTTGGGTTCAAATCCCGGACGAGCCCATCTTCTCAGATTCTTTTAAATCCCATGGTTCCATTATCTGATTGATGTCAAAAGCATCAAGTGAATTTTGCTTTTGAAAATCCATAAAAAAATATATACTTATGCATATTTAGTAAACTGTCAACCATTTGGTGGTATATTGGGTATACTGTAGATTCCATTTTGTCTAAGTAATCTTGAGTGGCTTCAAAGGAGTCTCATTTTGACAAATTAAAAACTGTCAAAATGAAATTACAGGTTTTTCTCTTACCTTGCTTTTTTCTAAGAAACAATGAGTTGCTTCAAAGAATAGGCTCTTTTTGACAAACAAAAAGGTCAACAATTAATTGCAGGTTTTTGTTTTTTTCTTTCTTCTTGGTCTGTATGCATAAGTTGCACACAGTATGAGACAAGTCTTAGGTTCCAACTATCATAAAAGTTCAAACTCTATAGGAACCCCTAAATCTTGGCACTGAACTTTCCAAATATGCATACTTGGACAAAAATTTACCTTAAGGAAACATTTTAGCTATGCTACCAATACATTTTTAAATTGTTATGGTATTTTTAAAATGTAACATCTTTTTTTCCAGCGTATTGCATTTTTTTAATTAAATAATTTGAGTTTTACTTTAAAAATGGTAAAATTTGAATAAGAAATTATTTAGCTTGTGGCTTGTTGGTCTGGGTGTATGATTTTTGCTTTGGGTGGAAAAGGCCCAAGGTTCATATCCTGGATTAGCCTGTTTTCTCAGGTTCTTTAAAAGTGCTTAGTTCTATTATCTGATAGTATTTTAAAATACTTACTAATGTATTCCATCAGGTTCACTTCCAATTTCATTAGTATGCATCAAAATGCATGAACAGTTGTCTCGTTGGTCTAGGGGTATGATTCTCGCTTAGGGTGCGAGAGGTCCCGTGTTCAAATCCCGGACGAGCTCAAGTTCTTTTAAATCCCATGGTTCCATTATCTGATTTATGTCAAAAGCATCAAGTGAATTTTGCTTTTGAAAATCCATAAAAAAATATATACTTATGCATATTTAGTAAACTGTCAACCATTTGGTGGTATATTTGGTATACTGTAGATTCCATTTTGTCTAAGTAACCTTGAGTGGCTTCAAGAAGTCTCATTTTGACAAATAAAAAACTGTCAAAATGAAATTGCAGGTTTTTATCTTACCTTGCTTTTTTCTAAGAAACAATGAGTGGCTTAAAAGAATAGGCTCTTTTTGACAAACAAAAAGGTCAACAATTAATTGCAGGTTTTTGTTTTTTTTCTTTCTTCTTGGTCTGTATGCTTAAGTTGCACACAGTAAGAGACAAGTCTTAGGTTCCAACTATCAGAAAAGTTCAAACTCTATAGGAACCCCTAAATCTTGGCACTGAACTTTCCAAATATGCATACTTAGACAAAAATTTACCTTACGGAAACATTTTAGCTATGCTACCAATACATTTTTAAATTGTTATGGTATTTTTAAAATGTAACATCTTTTTTTCCAGCTTATTGCATTTTTTTATTAAATAATTTGAGTTTTACTTTAAAAATGGTAAAATCTGAATAAGAAATTATTTAGCTTGTGGCTTGTTGGTCTGGGTGTATGATTTTTGCTTTGAGTGGAAAAGGCCCCAGGTTCATATCCTGGATTAGCCTGTTTTCTCAGGTTCTTTAAAAGTGCTTAGTTCTATTATCTGATAGTATTTTAAAATACTTACTAATGTATTCCAAGAGTTTCACTTCCAATTTCATTAGTATACATGAAAGATGCATGAACAGTTGGTTCGTTGGTCTAGGGGTATGATTCTCGCTTAGGGTGCGAGAGATCCCGGGTTAAAATCCTGGACGATCCTATCTTCTCAGATTATTTTAAATCCCATGGTTCCATTAACTGATTGATGTCAAAAGCATCAAGTGAATTTTGCTTTTGAAAATCCATAAAAAAAGATATACTTATGCATATTTAGTAAACTGTCTACCATTTGGTGGTATATTGGGTATACTGTAGATTCCATTTTGTCTAAGTAATCTCGAGTGGCTTCAAAGAAGTCTCATTTTGACAAATTAAAAACTGTCAAAATGAAATTACAGGTTTTTCTCTTACCTTGCTTTTTTCTAAAAAACAATGAGTGGCTTCAAAGAATAGGCTCTTTTTGACAAACAAAACGGTCAACAATTAATTGCAGGTTTTTGTTTTTTCTTTCTTCTTGGTCTGTATGCTTAAGTTGCACACAGTATGAGACAAGTCTTAGGGTCCAACTATCAGAAAAGTTCAAACTCTATAGGAACCCCTAAATCTTGGCACTGAACTTTCCAAATATGCATACTTGGACAAAAATTTACCTTAAGGAAACATTTTAGCTATGCTACCAATACATTTTTAAATTGTTATGGTATTTTTAAAATGTAACATCTTTTTTTCCAGCTTATTGCATTTTTTTATTAAATAATTTGAGTTTTACTTTAAAAATGGTAAAATCTGAATAAGAAATTATTTAGCTTGTGGCTTGTTGGTCTGGGTGTATGATTTTTCCTTTGAGTGGAAAAGGCACCAGGTTCATATCCTGGATTAGCCTGTTTTCTCAGGTTCTTTAAAAGTGCTTAGTTCTATTATCTGATAGTATTTTAAAATACTTACTAATGTATTCCAACAGTTTCACTTCCAATTTTATTAGAATACATGAAAAAGCATTAACAGTTGGCTCATTGGTCTATGGGTATGATTCTCGCTTAGGGTGCGAGAGGTCCCGGGTTCAAATCCCGGACGAGCCCGTCTTCTCAGATTCTTTTAAATCCCATGGTTCCATTATCTTATTGATGTCAAAAGCATCAAGTGAATTTTGCTTTTGAAAATCCATAAAAAAATATATACTTATGCTTATTTAGTAAACTGTCAACCATTTGGTGGTATATTGGGTATACTGTAGATTCCATTTTGTCTAAGTAATCTCGAGTGGCTTCAAAGAAGTCTCATTTTGACAAATTAAAAACTGTCAAAATGAAACTACAGGTTTTTCTCTTACCTTGCCTTTTTCTAAGAAACAATGAGTGGCTTCAAAGAATAGGCTCTTTTTGACAAACAAAAAGGTCAACAATTAATTGCAGGTTTTTGTTTTTTTTCTTTCTTCTTGGTCTGTATGCTTAAGTTGCACACAGTAAGAGACAAGTCTTAGGTTCCAACTATCGTAAAATTTCAAACTCTATAGGAACCCCTAAATCTTGGCACTGAACTTTCCAAATATGCATACTTGGACAAAAATTTACCTTAAGGAAACATTTTAGCTATGCTACCAATACATTTTTTAATTGTTATGGTATTTTTAAAATGTAACATCTTTTTTTCCAGCGTATTGCATTTTTTTTAATTAAATAATTTGAGTTTTACTTTAAAAAATGGTAAAATCTGAATAAGAAATTATTTAGCTTGTGGCTTGTTGGTCTGGGTGTATGATTTTTGCTTTGGGTGGAAAAGTCCCCAGGTTCATATCCTGGATTAGCCTGTTTTCTCAGGTTCTTTAAAAGTGCTTAGTTCTATTATCTGATAGTATTTTAAAATACTTACTAATGTATTCCAACAGTTTCACTTCCAATTTTATTAGTATACATGAAAAAGCATTAACAGTTGGCTCATTGGTCTATGGGTATGATTCTCGCTTAGGGTGCGAGTGGTCCCGGGTTCAAATCCCGGACGAGCCCATCTTCTCAGATTCTTTTAAATCCCATGGTCCATTATCTTATTGATGTCAAAAGCATCAAGTGAATTTTGCTTTTGAAAATCCATAAAAAAATATATACTTATGCATATTTAGTAAACTGTCAACCATTTGGTGGTATATTGGGTATACTGTAGATTCCATTTTGTCTAAGTAATCTTGAGTGGCTTCAAAGAAGTCTCATTTTGACAAATTAAAAACTGTCAAAATGAAATTACAGGATTTTCTCTTACCTTGCTTTTTTCTAAAAAACAATGAGTGGCTTCAAAGAATAGGCTCTTTTTGACAAACAAAAAGGTCAACAATTAATTGCAGGTTTTTGTTTTTTCTTTCTTCTTGGTCTGTATGCTTAAGTTGCACACAGTATGAGACAAGTCTTAGGGTCCAACTATCAGAAAAGTTCAAACTCTATAGGAACCCCTAAATATTGGCACTGAACTTTCCAAATATGCATACTTGGACAAAAATTTACCTTAAGGAAACATTTTAGCTATGCTACCAATACATTTTTAAATTGTTATGGTATTTTTAAAATGTAACATCTTTTTTTCCAGCTTATTGCATTTTTTTATTAAATAATTTGAGTTTTACTTTAAAAATGGTAAAATCTGAATAAGAAATTATTTAGCTTGTGGCTTGTTGGTCTGGGTGTATGATTTTTCCTTTGAGTGGAAAAGGCACCAGGTTCATATCCTGGATTAGCCTGTTTTCTCAGGTTCTTTAAAAGTGCTTAGTTCTATTATCTGATAGTATTTTAAAATACTTACTAATGTATTCCAACAGTTTCACTTCCAATTTTATTAGTATACATTAAAAAGCATTAACAGTTGGCTCATTGGTCTATGGGTATGATTCTCGCTTAGGGTGCGAGAGGTCCCGGGTTCAAATCCCGGACGAGCCCATCTTCTCAGATTCTTTTAAATCCCATGGTTCCATTATCTTATTGATGTCAAAAGCATCAAGTGAATTTTGCTTTTGAAAATCCATAAAAAAATATATACTTATGCATATTTAGTAAACTGTCAACCATTTGGTGGTATATTGGGTATACTGTAGATTCCATTTTGTCTAAGTAATCTTGAGTGGCTTCAAAGAAGTCTCATTTTGACAAATTAAAAACTGTCAAAATGAAATTACAGGTTTTTCTCTTACCTTGCCTTTTTCTAAGAAACAATGAGTGGCTTCAAAGAATAGGCTCTTTTTGACAAACAAAAAGGTCAACAATTAATTGCAGGTTTTTGTTTTTTTTCTTTCTTCTTGGTTTGTATGCTTAAATTGCACACAGTAAGAGACAAGTCTTAGGTTCCAACTATCATAAAATTTCAAACTCTATAGGAACCCCTAAATCTTGGCACTGAACTTTCCAAATATGCATACTTGGACAAAAATTTACCTTAAGGAAACATTTTAGCTATGCTACCAATACATTTTTTAATTGTTATGGTATTTTTAAAATGTAACATCTTTTTTTCCAGCGTATTGCATTTTTTTAAAATAAATAATTTGAGTTTTACTTTAAAAAATGGTAAAATCTGAATAAGAAATTATTTAGCTTGTGGCTTGTTGGTCTGGGTGTATGATTTTTGCTTTGGGTGGAAAAGTCCCCAGGTTCATATCCTGGATTAGCCTGTTTTCTCAGGTTCTTTAAAAGTGCTTAGTTCTATTATCTGATAGTATTTTAACATACTTACTAATGTATTCCAACAGTTTCACTTCCAATTTCATTAGAATACATGAAAAAAGCATGAACAGTTGGCTCGTTGGTCTAGGGGTATGATTCTCGCTTAGGGTGCGAGAGGTCCTGGGTTCAAATCCCGGATCAGCCCATCTTCTCAGATTCTTTTAAATCCCATGGTTCCATTATCTGATTGATGTCAAAAGCATCAAGTGAATTTTGCTTTTGCCAATCCATCAAAAAAGTATATACTTAAGCATATTTAGTTAACTGTCAACCATTTGGTGGTATATTGGGTATACTGTAGATTCCATTTTGTCTAAGTAACCTTGAGTGGCTTCAAGAAGTCTCATTTTGACAAATAAAAAACTGTCAAAATGAAATTGCAGGTTTTTATCTTACCTTGCTTTTTTCTAAGAAACAATGAGTGGCTTAAAAGAATAGGCTCTTTTTGACAAACAAAAAGGTCAACAATTAATTGCAGGTTTTTGTTTTTTTTCTTTCTTCTTGGTCTGTATGCTTAAGTTGCACACAGTAAGAAACAAGTCTTAGGTTCCAACTATCATAAAAGTTCAAACTCTATAGGAACCCCTAAATCTTGGCACTGAACTTTCCAAATATGCATACTTGGACAAAAATTTACCTTAAGGAAACATTTTAGCTATGCTACCAATACATTTTTAAATTGTTATGGTATTTTTAAAATGTAACTTCTTTTTTTCCAGCGTTTGCATTTTTTTTATTAAATAATTTGAGTTTTACTTTAAAAATGGTAAAATCTGAATAAGAAATTATTTAGCTTGTGGCTTGTTGGTCTGGGTGTATGATTTTTGCTTTGGGTGGAAAAGGCCCCAGGTTCATATCCTGGATTAGCCTGTTTTCTCAGGTTCTTTAAAAGTGCTTAGTTCTATTATCTGATAGTATTTTAAAATACTTACTAATGTATTCCAACAGTTTCACTTCCAATTTCATTAGTATACATGAAAGATGCATGAACAGTTGGTTCGTTGGTCTAGGGGTATGATTCTCGCTTAGGGTGCGAGAGATCCCGGGTTCAAATCCTGGACGAGCCTATCTTCTCAGATTATTTTAAATCCCATGGTTCCATTAACTGATTGATGTCAAAAGCATCAAGTGAATTTTGCTTTTGAAAATCCATAAAAAAATATATACTTATGCATATTTAGTAAACTGTCTACCATTTGGTGGTATATTGGGTATACTGTAGATTCCATTTTGTCTAAGTAATCTTGTTTGGCTTCAAAGAAGTCTCATTTTGACAAATTAAAAACTGTCAAAATGAAATTACAGGTTTTTCTCTTACCTTGCTTTTTTCTAAAAAACAATGAGTGGCTTCAAAGAATAGGCTCTTTTTGACAAACAAAAAGGTCAACAATTAATTGCAGGTTTTTGTTTTTTCTTTCTTCTTGGTCTGTATGCTTAAGTTGCACACAGTATGAGACAAGTCTTAGGGTCCAACTATCAGAAAAGTTCAAACTCTATAGGAACCCCTAAATCTTGGCACTGAACTTTCCAAATATGCATACTTGGACAAAAATTTACCTTAAGGAAACATTTTAGCTATGCTACCAATACATTTTTAAATTGTTATGGTATTTTTAAAATGTAACATCTTTTTTTCCAGCTTATTGCATTTTTTTTATAAATAATTTGAGTTTTACTTTAAAAATGGTAAAATCTGAATAAGAAATTATTTAGCTTGTGGCTTGTTGGTCTGGGTGTATGATTTTTCCTTTGAGTGGAAAAGGCACCAGGTTCATATCCTGGATTAGCCTGTTTTCTCAGGTTCTTTAAAAGTGCTTAGTTCTATTATCTGATAGTATTTTAAAATACTTACTAATGTATTCCAACAGTTTCACTTCCAATTTTATTAGTATACATGAAAAAGCATTAACAGTTGGCTCATTGGTCTATGGGTATGATTCTCGCTTAGGGTGCGAGTGGTCCCGGGTTCAAATCCCGGACGAGCCCATCTTCTCAGATTCTTTTAAATCCCATGGTTCCATTATCTTATTGATGTCAAAAGCATCAAGTGAATTTTGCTTTTGAAAATCCATAAAAAAATATATACTTATGCATATTTAGTAAACTGTCAACCATTTGGTGGTATATTGGGTATACTGTAGATTCCATTTTGTCTAAGTAATCTTGAGTGGCTTCAAAGAAGTCTCATTTTGACAAATTAAAAACTGTCAAAATGAAATTACAGGTTTTTCTCTTACCTTGCTTTTTTCTAAAAAACAATGAGTGGCTTCAAAGAATAGGCTCTTTTTGACAAACAAAAAGGTCAACAATTAATTGCAGGTTTTTGTTTTTTCTTTCTTCTTGGTCTGTATGCTTAAGTTGCACACAGTATGAGACAAGTCTTAGGGTCCAACTATCAGAAAAGTTCAAACTCTATAGGAACCCCTAAATCTTGGCACTGAACTTTCCAAATATGCATACTTGGACAAAAATTTACCTTAAGGAAACATTTTAGCTATGCTACCAATACATTTTTAAATTGTTATGGTATTTTTAAAATGTAACATCTTTTTTTCCAGCTTATTGCATTTTTTTAATAAATAATTTGAGTTTTACTTTAAAAATGGTAAAATCTGAATAAGAAATTATTTAGCTTGTGGCTTGTTGGTCTGGGTGTATGATTTTTGCTTTGGGTGGAAAAGGCCCCAGGTTCATATCCTGGATTAGCCTGTTTTCTCAGGTTCTTTAAAAGTGCTTAGTTCTATTATCTGATAGTATTTTAACATACTTACTAATGTATTCCAACAGTTTCACTTCCAATTTCATTAGTATACATGAAAAAGGCATGAACAGTTGGCTCGTTAGTCTAGGGGTATGATTCTCGCTTAGGGTGCGAGAGGTCCTGGGTTCAAATCCCGGATGAGCCCATCTTCTCAGATTCTTTTAAATCCCATGGTTCCATTATCTGATTGATGTCAAAAGCATCAAGTGAATTTTGCTTTTGCCAATCCATCAAAAAAGTATATACTTAAGCATATTTAGTTAACTGTCAACCATTTGGTGGTATATTGGGTATACTGTAGATTCCATTTTGTCTAAGTAACCTTGAGTGGCTTCAAGAAGTCTCATTTTGACAAATAAAAAACTGTCAAAATGAAATTGCAGGTTTTTATCTTACCTTGCTTTTTTCTAAGAAACAATGAGTGGCTTAAAAGAATAGGCTCTTTTTGACAAACAAAAAGGTCAACAATTAATTGCAGGTTTTTGTTTTTTTTCTTTCTTCTTGGTCTGTATGCTTAAGTTGCACACAGTAAGAAACAAGTCTTAGGTTCCAACTATCATAAAAGTTCAAACTCTATAGGAACCCCTAAATCTTGGCACTGAACTTTCCAAATATGCATACTTGGACAAAAATTTACCTTAAGGAAACATTTTAGCTATGCTACCAATACATTTTTAAATTGTTATGGTATTTTTAAAATGTAACTTCTTTTTTTCCAGCGTTTGCATTTTTTTTATTAAATAATTTGAGTTTTACTTTAAAAATGGTAAAATCTGAATAAGAAATTATTTAGCTTGTGGCTTGTTGGTCTGGGTGTATGATTTTTGCTTTGGGTGGAAAAGGCCCCAGGTTCATATCCTGGATTAGCCTGTTTTCTCAGGTTCTTTAAAAGTGCTTAGTTCTATTATCTGATAGTATTTTAAAATACTTACTAATGTATTCCAACAGTTTCACTTCCAATTTCATTAGTATACATGAAAGATGCATAAACAGTTGGTTCGTTGGTCTAGGGGTATGATTCTCGCTAAGGGTGCGAGAGATCCCGGGATCAAATCCTGGACGAGCCTATCTTCTCAGATTATTTTAAATCCCATGGTTCCATTAACTGATTGATGTCAAAAGCATCAAGTGAATTTTGCTTTTGAAAATCCATAAAAAAATATATACTTATGCATATTTAGTAAACTGTCTACCATTTGGTGGTATATTGGGTATACTGTAGATTCCATTTTGTCTAAGTAATCTTGTTTGGCTTCAAAGAAGTCTCATTTTGACAAATTAAAAACTGTCAAAATGAAATTACAGGTTTTTCTCTTACCTTGCTTTTTTCTAAAAAACAATGAGTGGCTTCAAAGAATAGGCTCTTTTTGACAAACAAAAAGGTCAACAATTAATTGCAGGTTTTTGTTTTTTCTTTCTTCTTGGTCTGTATGCTTAAGTTGCACACAGTATGAGACAAGTCTTAGGGTCCAACTATCAGAAAAGTTCAAACTCTATAGGAACCCCTAAATCTTGGCACTGAACTTTCCAAATATGCATACTTGGACAAAAATTTACCTTAAGGAAACATTTTAGCTATGCTACCAATACATTTTTAAATTGTTATGGTATTTTTAAAATGTAACATCTTTTTTTCCAGCTTATTGCATTTTTTTATTAAATAATTTGAGTTTTACTTTAAAAATGGTAAAATCTGAATAAGAAATTATTTAGCTTGTGGCTTGTTGGTCTGGGTGTATGATTTTTGCTTTGGGTGGAAAAGTCCCCAGGTTCATATCCTGGATTAGCCTGTTTTCTCAGGTTCTTTAAAAGTGCTTAGTTCTATTATCTGATAGTATTTTAAAATACTTACTAATGTATTCCAACAGTTTCACTTCCAATTTTATTAGTATACACGAAAAAGCATTAACAGTTGGCTCATTGGTCTATGGGTATGATTCTCGCTTAGGGTGCGAGAGGTCCCGGGTTCAAATCCCAGACGAGCCCATCTTCTCAGATTCTTTTAAATCCCATGGTTCCATTATCTTATTGATGTCAAAAGCATCAAGTGAATTTTGCTTTTGAAAATCCATAAAAAAATATATACTTATGCATATTTAGTAAACTGTCAACCATTTGGTGGTATATTGGGTATACTGTAGATTCCATTTTGTCTAAGTAATCTTGAGTGGCTTCAAAGAAGTCTCATTTTGACAAATAAAAAACTGTCAAAATGAAATTACAGGTTTTTCTCTTACCTTGCCTTTTTCTAAGAAACAATGAGTGGCTTCAAAGAATAGGCTCTTTTTGACAAACAAAAAGGTCAACAATTAATTGCAGGTTTTTGTTTTTTTTCTTTCTTCTTGGTCTGTATGCTTAAGTTGCACACAGTAAGAGACAAGTCTTAGGTTCCAGCTATCATAAAATTTCAAACTCTATAGGAACCCCTAAATCTTGGCACTGAACTTTCCAAATATGCATACTTGGACAAAAATTTACCTTAAGGAAACATTTTAGCTATGCTACCAATACATTTTTAAATTGTTATGGTATTTTTAAAATGTAACATCTTTTTTTCCAGCTTATTGCATTTTTTTATTAAATAATTTGAGTTTTACTTTAAAAATGGTAAAATCTGAATAAGAAATTATTTAGCTTGTGGCTTGTTGGTCTGGGTGTATGATTTTTGCTTTGGGTGGAAAAGGCCCCAGGTTCATATCCTGGATTAGCCTGTTTTCTCAGGTTCTTTAAAAGTGCTTAGTTCTATTATCTGATAGTATTTTAACATACTTACTAATGTATTCCAACAGTTTCACTTCCAATTTCATTAGTATACATGAAAGATGCATGAACAGTTGGTTCGTTGGTCTAGGGGTATGATTCTCGCTTAGGGTGCGAGAGGTCTTGGGTTCAAATCCCGGACAAGCCCATCTTCTCAGATTCTTTTAAATCCCATGGTTCCATTATCTGATTGATGTCAAAAGCATCAAGTGAATTTTGCTTTTGAAAATCCATAAAAAAATATATACTTATGCATATTTAGTAAACTGTCAACCATTTGGTGGTATATTGGGTATACTGTAGATTCCATTTTGTCTAAGTAATCTTGAGTGGCTTCAAAGAAGTCTCATTTTGACAAATAAAAAACTGTCAAAATGAAATTACAGGTTTTTCTCTTACCTTGCCTTTTTCTAAGAAACAATGAGTGGCTTCAAAGAATAGGCTCTTTTTGACAAACAAAAAGGTCAACAATTAATTGCAGGTTTTTGTTTTTTTTCTTTCTTCTTGGTCTGTATGCTTAAGTTGCACACAGTAAGAGACAAGTCTTAGGTTCCAGCTATCATAAAATTTCAAACTCTATAGGAACCCCTAAATCTTGGCACTGAACTTTCCAAATATGCATACTTGGACAAAAATTTACCTTAAGGAAACATTTTAGCTATGCTACCAATACATTTTTTAATTGTTATGGTATTTTTAAAATGTAACATCTTTTTTTCCAGCGTATTGCATTTTTTTAAAATAAATAATTTGAGTTTTACTTTAAAAAATGGTAAAATCTGAATAAGAAATTATTTAGCTTGTGGCTTGTTGGTCTGGGTGTATGATTTTTGCTTTGGGTGGAAAAGTCCCCAGGTTCATATCCTGGATTAGCCTGTTTTCTCAGGTTCTTTAAAAGTGCTTAGTTCTATTATCTGATAGTATTTTAAAATACTTACTAATGTATTCCAACAGTTTCACTTCCAATTTTATTAGTATACATGAAAAAGCATTAACAGTTGGCTCATTGGTCTATGGGTATGATTCTCGCTTAGGGTGCGAGTGGTCCCGGGTTCAAATCCCGGACGAGCCCATCTTCTCAGATTCTTTTAAATCCCATGGTCCATTATCTTATTGATGTCAAAAGCATCAAGTGAATTTTGCTTTTGAAAATCCATAAAAAAATATATACTTATGCATATTTAGTAAACTGTCAACCATTTGGTGGTATATTGGGTATACTGTAGATTCCATTTTGTCTAAGTAATCTTGAGTGGCTTCAAAGAAGTCTCATTTTGACAAATTAAAAACTGTCAAAATGAAATTACAGGTTTTTCTCTTACCTTGCTTTTTTCTAAAAAACAATGAGTGGCTTCAAAGAATAGGCTCTTTTTGACAAACAAAAAGGTCAACAATTAATTGCAGGTTTTTGTTTTTTCTTTCTTCTTGGTCTGTATGCTTAAGTTGCACACAGTATGAGACAAGTCTTAGGGTCCAACTATCAGAAAAGTTCAAACTCTATAGGAACCCCTAAATATTGGCACTGAACTTTCCAAATATGCATACTTGGACAAAAATTTACCTTAAGGAAACATTTTAGCTATGCTACCAATACATTTTTAAATTGTTATGGTATTTTTAAAATGTAACATCTTTTTTTCCAGCTTATTGCATTTTTTTATTAAATAATTTGAGTTTTACTTTAAAAATGGTAAAATCTGAATAAGAAATTATTTAGCTTGTGGCTTGTTGGTCTGGGTGTATGATTTTTCCTTTGAGTGGAAAAGGCACTAGGTTCATATCCTGGATTAGCCTGTTTTCTCAGGTTCTTTAAAAGTGCTTAGTTCTATTATCTGATAGTATTTTAAAATACTTACTAATGTATTCCAACAGTTTCACTTCCAATTTTATTAGTATACATTAAAAAGCATTAACAGTTGGCTCATTGGTCTATGGGTATGATTCTCGCTTAGGGTGCGAGAGGTCCCGGGTTCAAATCCCGGACGAGCCCATCTTCTCAGATTCTTTTAAATCCCATGGTTCCATTATCTTATTGATGTCAAAAGCATCAAGTGAATTTTGCTTTTGAAAATCCATAAAAAAATATATACTTATGCATATTTAGTAAACTGTCAACCATTTGGTGGTATATTGGGTATACTGTAGATTCCATTTTGTCTAAGTAATCTTGAGTGGCTTCAAAGAAGTCTCATTTTGACAAATTAAAAACTGTCAAAATGAAATTACAGGTTTTTCTCTTACCTTGCCTTTTTCTAAGAAACAATGAGTGGCTTCAAAGAATAGGCTCTTTTTGACAAACAAAAAGGTCAACAATTAATTGCAGGTTTTTGTTTTTTTTCTTTCTTCTTGGTTTGTATGCTTAAATTGCACACAGTAAGAGACAAGTCTTAGGTTCCAACTATCATAAAATTTCAAACTCTATAGGAACCCCTAAATCTTGGCACTGAACTTTCCAAATATGCATACTTGGACAAAAATTTACCTTAAGGAAACATTTTAGCTATGCTACCAATACATTTTTTAATTGTTATGGTATTTTTAAAATGTAACATCTTTTTTTCCAGCGTATTGCATTTTTTTAAAATAAATAATTTGAGTTTTACTTTAAAAAATGGTAAAATCTGAATAAGAAATTATTTAGCTTGTGGCTTGTTGGTCTGGGTGTATGATTTTTGCTTTGGGTGGAAAAGTCCCCAGGTTCATATCCTGGATTAGCCTGTTTTCTCAGGTTCTTTAAAAGTGCTTAGTTCTATTATCTGATAGTATTTTAACATACTTACTAATGTATTCCAACAGTTTCACTTCCAATTTCATTAGAATACATGAAAAAAGCATGAACAGTTGGCTCGTTGGTCTAGGGGTATGATTCTCGCTTAGGGTGCGAGAGGTCCTGGGTTCAAATCCCGGATCAGCCCATCTTCTCAGATTCTTTTAAATCCCATGGTTCCATTATCTGATTGATGTCAAAAGCATCAAGTGAATTTTGCTTTTGCCAATCCATCAAAAAAGTATATACTTAAGCATATTTAGTTAACTGTCAACCATTTGGTGGTATATTGGGTATACTGTAGATTCCATTTTGTCTAAGTAACCTTGAGTGGCTTCAAGAAGTCTCATTTTGACAAATAAAAAACTGTCAAAATGAAATTGCAGGTTTTTATCTTACCTTGCTTTTTTCTAAGAAACAATGAGTGGCTTAAAAGAATAGGCTCTTTTTGACAAACAAAAAGGTCAACAATTAATTGCAGGTTTTTGTTTTTTTTCTTTCTTCTTGGTCTGTATGCTTAAGTTGCACACAGTAAGAAACAAGTCTTAGGTTCCAACTATCATAAAAGTTCAAACTCTATAGGAACCCCTAAATCTTGGCACTGAACTTTCCAAATATGCATACTTGGACAAAAATTTACCTTAAGGAAACATTTTAGCTATGCTACCAATACATTTTTAAATTGTTATGGTATTTTTAAAATGTAACTTCTTTTTTTCCAGCGTTTGCATTTTTTTTATTAAATAATTTGAGTTTTACTTTAAAAATGGTAAAATCTGAATAAGAAATTATTTAGCTTGTGGCTTGTTGGTCTGGGTGTATGATTTTTGCTTTGGGTGGAAAAGGCCCCAGGTTCATATCCTGGATTAGCCTGTTTTCTCAGGTTCTTTAAAAGTGCTTAGTTCTATTATCTGATAGTATTTTAAAATACTTACTAATGTATTCCAACAGTTTCACTTCCAATTTCATTAGTATACATGAAAGATGCATGAACAGTTGGTTCGTTGGTCTAGGGGTATGATTCTCGCTTAGGGTGCGAGAGATCCCGGGTTCAAATCCTGGACGAGCCTATCTTCTCAGATTATTTTAAATCCCATGGTTCCATTAACTGATTGATGTCAAAAGCATCAAGTGAATTTTGCTTTTGAAAATCCATAAAAAAATATATACTTATGCATATTTAGTAAACTGTCTACCATTTGGTGGTATATTGGGTATACTGTAGATTCCATTTTGTCTAAGTAATCTTGTTTGGCTTCAAAGAAGTCTCATTTTGACAAATTAAAAACTGTCAAAATGAAATTACAGGTTTTTCTCTTACCTTGCTTTTTTCTAAAAAACAATGAGTGGCTTCAAAGAATAGGCTCTTTTTGACAAACAAAAAGGTCAACAATTAATTGCAGGTTTTTGTTTTTTCTTTCTTCTTGGTCTGTATGCTTAAGTTGCACACAGTATGAGACAAGTCTTAGGGTCCAACTATCAGAAAAGTTCAAACTCTATAGGAACCCCTAAATCTTGGCACTGAACTTTCCAAATATGCATACTTGGACAAAAATTTACCTTAAGGAAACATTTTAGCTATGCTACCAATACATTTTTAAATTGTTATGGTATTTTTAAAATGTAACATCTTTTTTTCCAGCTTATTGCATTTTTTTTATAAATAATTTGAGTTTTACTTTAAAAATGGTAAAATCTGAATAAGAAATTATTTAGCTTGTGGCTTGTTGGTCTGGGTGTATGATTTTTCCTTTGAGTGGAAAAGGCACCAGGTTCATATCCTGGATTAGCCTGTTTTCTCAGGTTCTTTAAAAGTGCTTAGTTCTATTATCTGATAGTATTTTAAAATACTTACTAATGTATTCCAACAGTTTCACTTCCAATTTTATTAGTATACATGAAAAAGCATTAACAGTTGGCTCATTGGTCTATGGGTATGATTCTCGCTTAGGGTGCGAGTGGTCCCGGGTTCAAATCCCGGACGAGCCCATCTTCTCAGATTCTTTTAAATCCCATGGTTCCATTATCTTATTGATGTCAAAAGCATCAAGTGAATTTTGCTTTTGAAAATCCATAAAAAAATATATACTTATGCATATTTAGTAAACTGTCAACCATTTGGTGGTATATTGGGTATACTGTAGATTCCATTTTGTCTAAGTAATCTTGAGTGGCTTCAAAGAAGTCTCATTTTGACAAATAAAAAACTGTCAAAATGAAATTACAGGTTTTTCTCTTACCTTGCCTTTTTCTAAGAAACAATGAGTGGCTTCAAAGAATAGGCTCTTTTTGACAAACAAAAAGGTCAACAATTAATTGCAGGTTTTTGTTTTTTTTCTTTCTTCTTGGTCTGTATGCTTAAGTTGCACACAGTAAGAGACAAGTCTTAGGTTCCAGCTATCATAAAATTTCAAACTCTATAGGAACCCCTAAATCTTGGCACTGAACTTTCCAAATATGCATACTTGGACAAAAATTTACCTTAAGGAAACATTTTAGCTATGCTACCAATACATTTTTTAATTGTTATGGTATTTTTAAAATGTAACATCTTTTTTTCCAGCGTATTGCATTTTTTTAAAATAAATAATTTGAGTTTTGCTTTAAAAAATGGTAAAATCTGAATAAGAAATTATTTAGCTTGTGGCTTGTTGGTCTGGGTGTATGATTTTTGCTTTGGGTGGAAAAGTCCCCAGGTTCATATCCTGGATTAGCCTGTTTTCTCAGGTTCTTTAAAAGTGCTTAGTTCTATTATCTGATAGTATTTTAAAATACTTACTAATGTATTCCAACAGTTTCACTTCCAATTTTATTAGTATACATGAAAAAGCATTAACAGTTGGCTCATTGGTCTATGGGTATGATTCTCGCTTAGGGTGCGGGTGGTCCCGGGTTCAAATCCCGGACGAGCCCATCTTCTCAGATTCTTTTAAATCCCATGGTCCATTATCTTATTGATGTCAAAAGCATCAAGTGAATTTTGCTTTTGAAAATCCATAAAAAAATATATACTTATGCATATTTAGTAAACTGTCAACCATTTGGTGGTATATTGGGTATACTGTAGATTCCATTTTGTCTAAGTAATCTTGAGTGGCTTCAAAGAAGTCTCATTTTGACAAATTAAAAACTGTCAAAATGAAATTACAGGTTTTTCTCTTACCTTGCTTTTTTCTAAAAAACAATGAGTGGCTTCAAAGAATAGGCTCTTTTTGACAAACAAAAAGGTCAACAATTAATTGCAGGTTTTTGTTTTTTCTTTCTTCTTGGTCTGTATGCTTAAGTTGCACACAGTATGAGACAAGTCTTAGGGTCCAACTATCAGAAAAGTTCAAACTCTATAGGAACCCCTAAATATTGGCACTGAACTTTCCAAATATGCATACTTGGACAAAAATTTACCTTAAGGAAACATTTTAGCTATGCTACCAATACATTTTTAAATTGTTATGGTATTTTTAAAATGTAACATCTTTTTTTCCAGCTTATTGCATTTTTTTATTAAATAATTTGAGTTTTACTTTAAAAATGGTAAAATCTGAATAAGAAATTATTTAGCTTGTGGCTTGTTGGTCTGGGTGTATGATTTTTCCTTTGAGTGGAAAAGGCACCAGGTTCATATCCTGGATTAGCCTGTTTTCTCAGGTTCTTTAAAAGTGCTTAGTTCTATTATCTGATAGTATTTTAAAATACTTACTAATGTATTCCAACAGTTTCACTTCCAATTTTATTAGTATACATTAAAAAGCATTAACAGTTGGCTCATTGGTCTATGGGTATGATTCTCGCTTAGGGTGCGAGAGGTCCCGGGTTCAAATCCCGGACGAGCCCATCTTCTCAGATTCTTTTAAATCCCATGGTTCCATTATCTTATTGATGTCAAAAGCATCAAGTGAATTTTGCTTTTGAAAATCCATAAAAAAATATATACTTATGCATATTTAGTAAACTGTCAACCATTTGGTGGTATATTGGGTATACTGTAGATTCCATTTTGTCTAAGTAATCTTGAGTGGCTTCAAAGAAGTCTCATTTTGACAAATTAAAAACTGTCAAAATGAAATTACAGGTTTTTCTCTTACCTTGCCTTTTTCTAAGAAACAATGAGTGGCTTCAAAGAATAGGCTCTTTTTGACAAACAAAAAGGTCAACAATTAATTGCAGGTTTTTGTTTTTTTTCTTTCTTCTTGGTTTGTATGCTTAAATTGCACACAGTAAGAGACAAGTCTTAGGTTCCAACTATCATAAAATTTCAAACTCTATAGGAACCCCTAAATCTTGGCACTGAACTTTCCAAATATGCATACTTGGACAAAAATTTACCTTAAGGAAACATTTTAGCTATGCTACCAATACATTTTTTAATTGTTATGGTATTTTTAAAATGTAACATCTTTTTTTCCAGCGTATTGCATTTTTTTTAATTAAATAATTTGAGTTTTACTTTAAAAAATGGTAAAATCTGAATAAGAAATTATTTAGCTTGTGGCTTGTTGGTCTGGGTGTATGATTTTTGCTTTGGGTGGAAAAGTCCCCAGGTTCATATCCTGGATTAGCCTGTTTTCTCAGGTTCTTTAAAAGTGCTTAGTTCTATTATCTGATAGTATTTTAAAATACTTACTAATGTATTCCAACAGTTTCACTTCCAATTTTATTAGTATACATGAAAAAGCATTAACAGTTGGCTCATTGGTCTATGGGTATGATTCTCGCTTAGGGTGCGAGTGGTCCCGGGTTCAAATCCCGGACGAGCCCATCTTCTCAGATTCTTTTAAATCCCATGGTTCCATTATCTTATTGATGTCAAAAGCATCAAGTGAATTTTGCTTTTGAAAATCCATAAAAAAATATGTACTTATGCATATTTAGTAAACTGTCAACCATTTGGTGGTATATTGGGTATACTGTAGATTCCATTTTGTCTAAGTAATCTTGAGTGGCTTCAAAGAAGTCTCATTTTGACAAATTAAAAACTGTCAAAATGAAATTACAGGTTTTTCTCTTACCTTGCTTTTTTCTAAAAAACAATGAGTGGCTTCAAAGAATAGGCTCTTTTTGACAAACAAAAAGGTCAACAATTAATTGCAGGTTTTTGTTTTTTCTTTCTTCTTGGTCTGTATGCTTAAGTTGCACACAGTATGAGACAAGTCTTAGGGTCCAACTATCAGAAAAGTTCAAACTCTATAGGAACCCCTAAATCTTGGCACTGAACTTTCCAAATATGCATACTTGGACAAAAATTTACCTTAAGGAAACATTTTAGCTATGCTACCAATACATTTTTAAATTGTTATGGTATTTTTAAAATGTAACATCTTTTTTTCCAGCTTATTGCATTTTTTTATTAAATAATTTGAGTTTTACTTTAAAAATGGTAAAATCTGAATAAGAAATTATTTAGCTTGTGGCTTGTTGGTCTGGGTGTATGATTTTTGCTTTGGGTGGAAAAGGCCCCAGGTTCATATCCTGGATTAGCCTGTTTTCTCAGGTTCTTTAAAAGTGCTTAGTTCTATTATCTGATAGTATTTTAACATACTTACTAATGTATTCCAACAGTTTCACTTCCAATTTCATTAGTATACATGAAAGATGCATGAACAGTTGGTTCGTTGGTCTAGGGGTATGATTCTCGCTTAGGGTGCGAGAGATCCCGGGTTCAAATCCTGGACGAGCCTATCTTCTCAGATTATTTTAAATCCCATGTTTCCATTAACTGATTGATGTCAAAAGCATCAAGTGAATTTTGCTTTTGAAAATCCATAAAAAAATATGTACTTATGCATATTTAGTAAACTGTCAACCATTTGGTGGTATATTGGGTATACTGTAGATTCCATTTTGTCTAAGTAATCTTGAGTGGCTTCAAAGAAGTCTCATTTTGACAAATTAAAAACTGTCAAAATGAAATTACAGGTTTTTCTCTTACCTTGCTTTTTTCTAAAAAACAATGAGTGGCTTCAAAGAATAGGCTCTTTTTGACAAACAAAAAGGTCAACAATTAATTGCAGGTTTTTGTTTTTTCTTTCTTCTTGGTCTGTATGCTTAAGTTGCACACAGTATGAGACAAGTCTTAGGGTCCAACTATCAGAAAAGTTCAAACTCTATAGGAACCCCTAAATCTTGGCACTGAACTTTCCAAATATGCATACTTGGACAAAAATTTACCTTAAGGAAACATTTTAGCTATGCTACCAATACATTTTTAAATTGTTATGGTATTTTTAAAATGTAACATCTTTTTTTCCAGCTTATTGCATTTTTTTATTAAATAATTTGAGTTTTACTTTAAAAATGGTAAAATCTGAATAAGAAATTATTTAGCTTGTGGCTTGTTGGTCTGGGTGTATGATTTTTGCTTTGGGTGGAAAAGGCCCCAGGTTCATATCCTGGATTAGCCTGTTTTCTCAGGTTCTTTAAAAGTGCTTAGTTCTATTATCTGATAGTATTTTAACATACTTACTAATGTATTCCAACAGTTTCACTTCCAATTTCATTAGTATACATGAAAGATGCATGAACAGTTGGTTCGTTGGTCTAGGGGTATGATTCTCGCTTAGGGTGCGAGAGATCCCGGGTTCAAATCCTGGACGAGCCTCTCTTCTCAGATTATTTTAAATCCCATGTTTCCATTAACTGATTGATGTCAAAAGCATCAAGTGAATTTTGCTTTTGAAAATCCATAAAAAAATATATACTTATGCATATTTAGTAAACTGTCAACCATTTGGTGGTATATTGGGTATACTGTAGATTCCATTTTGTCTAAGTAATCTTGAGTGGCTTCAAAGAAGTCTCATTTTGACAAATAAAAAACTGTCAAAATGAAATTACAGGTTTTTCTCTTACCTTGCCTTTTTCTAAGAAACAATGAGTGGCTTCAAAGAATAGGCTCTTTTTGACAAACAAAAAGGTCAACAATTAATTGCAGGTTTTTGTTTTTTTTCTTTCTTCTTGGTCTGTATGCTTAAATTGCACACAGTAAGAGACAAGTCTTAGGTTCCAGCTATCATAAAATTTCAAACTCTATAGGAACCCCTAAATCTTGGCACTGAACTTTCCAAATATGCATACTTGGACAAAAATTTACGTTAAGGAAACATTTTAGCTATGCTACCAATACATTTTTTAATTGTTATGGTATTTTTAAAATGTAACATCTTTTTTTCCAGCGTATTGCATTTTTTTTAATTAAATAATTTGAGTTTTACTTTAAAAATGGTAAAATCTGAATAAGAAATTATTTAGCTTGTGGCTTGTTGGTCTGGGTGTATGATTTTTGCTTTGGGTGGAAAAGGCCCCAGGTTCATATCCTGGATTAGCCTGTTTTCTCAGGTTCTTTAAAAGTGCTTAGTTCTATTATCTGATAGTATTTTAAAATACTTACTAATGTATTCCAACAGTTTCACTTCCAATTTTATTAGTATACATGAAAAAGCATTAACAGTTGGCTCATTGGTCTATGGGTATGATTCTCGCTTAGGGTGCGAGTGGTCCCGGGTTCAAATCCCGGACGAGCCCATCTTCTCAGATTCTTTTAAATCCCATGGTCCATTATCTTATTGATGTCAAAAGCATCAAGTGAATTTTGCTTTTGAAAATCCATAAAAAAATATATACTTATGCATATTTAGTAAACTGTCAACCATTTGGTGGTATATTGGGTATACTGTAGATTCCATTTTGTCTAAGTAATCTTGAGTGGCTTCAAAGAAGTCTCATTTTGACAAATTAAAAACTGTCAAAATGAAATTACAGGTTTTTCTCTTACCTTGCTTTTTTCTAAAAAACAATGAGTGGCTTCAAAGAATAGGCTCTTTTTGACAAACAAAAAGGTCAACAATTAATTGCAGGTTTTTGTTTTTTCTTTCTTCTTGGTCTGTATGCTTAAGTTGCACACAGTATGAGACAAGTCTTAGGGTCCAACTATCAGAAAAGTTCAAACTCTATAGGAACCCCTAAATATTGGCACTGAACTTTCCAAATATGCATACTTGGACAAAAATTTACCTTAAGGAAACATTTTAGCTATGCTACCAATACATTTTTAAATTGTTATGGTATTTTTAAAATGTAACATCTTTTTTTCCAGCTTATTGCATTTTTTTATTAAATAATTTGAGTTTTACTTTAAAAATGGTAAAATCTGAATAAGAAATTATTTAGCTTGTGGCTTGTTGGTCTGGGTGTATGATTTTTCCTTTGAGTGGAAAAGGCACCAGGTTCATATCCTGGATTAGCCTGTTTTCTCAGGTTCTTTAAAAGTGCTTAGTTCTATTATCTGATAGTATTTTAAAATACTTACTAATGTATTCCAACAGTTTCACTTCCAATTTTATTAGTATACATTAAAAAGCATTAACAGTTGGCTCATTGGTCTATGGGTATGATTCTCGCTTAGGGTGCGAGAGGTCCCGGGTTCAAATCCCGGACGAGCCCATCTTCTCAGATTCTTTTAAATCCCATGGTTCCATTATCTTATTGATGTCAAAAGCATCAAGTGAATTTTGCTTTTGAAAATCCATAAAAAAATATATACTTATGCATATTTAGTAAACTGTCAACCATTTGGTGGTATATTGGGTATACTGTAGATTCCATTTTGTCTAAGTAATCTTGAGTGGCTTCAAAGAAGTCTCATTTTGACAAATAAAAAACTGTCAAAATGAAATTACAGGTTTTTCTCTTACCTTGCCTTTTTCTAAGAAACAATGAGTGGCTTCAAAGAATAGGCTCTTTTTGACAAACAAAAAGGTCAACAATTAATTGCAGGTTTTTGTTTTTTTTCTTTCTTCTTGGTCTGTATGCTTAAATTGCACACAGTAAGAGACAAGTCTTAGGTTCCAGCTATCATAAAATTTCAAACTCTATAGGAACCCCTAAATCTTGGCACTGAACTTTCCAAATATGCATACTTGGACAAAAATTTACGTTAAGGAAACATTTTAGCTATGCTACCAATACATTTTTTAATTGTTATGGTATTTTTAAAATGTAACATCTTTTTTTCCAGCGTATTGCATTTTTTTAAATTAAATAATTTGAGTTTTACTTTAAAAATGGTAAAATCTGAATAAGAAATTATTTAGCTTGTGGCTTGTTGGTCTGGGTGTATGATTTTTGCTTTGGGTGGAAAAGGCCCCAGGTTCATATCCTGGATTAGCCTGTTTTCTCAGGTTCTTTAAAAGTGCTTAGTTCTATTATCTGATAGTATTTTAAAATACTTACTAATGTATTCCAACAGTTTCACTTCCAATTTTATTAGTATACATGAAAAAGCATTAACAGTTGGCTCATTGGTCTATGGGTATGATTCTCGCTTAGGGTGCGAGTGGTCCCGGGTTCAAATCCCGGACGAGCCCATCTTCTCAGATTCTTTTAAATCCCATGGTTCCATTATCTTATTGATGTCAAAAGCATCAAGTGAATTTTGCTTTTGAAAATCCATAAAAAAATATATACTTATGCATATTTAGTAAACTGTCAACCATTTGGTGGTATATTGGGTATACTGTAGATTCCATTTTGTCTAAGTAATCTTGAGTGGCTTCAAAGAAGTCTCATTTTGACAAATAAAAAACTGTCAAAATGAAATTACAGGTTTTTCTCTTACCTTGCCTTTTTCTAAGAAACAATGAGTGGCTTCAAAGAATAGGCTCTTTTTGACAAACAAAAAGGTCAACAATTAATTGCAGGTTTTTGTTTTTTTTCTTTCTTCTTGGTCTGTATGCTTAAATTGCACACAGTAAGAGACAAGTCTTAGGTTCCAGCTATCATAAAATTTCAAACTCTATAGGAACCCCTAAATCTTGGCACTGAACTTTCCAAATATGCATACTTGGACAAAAATTTACGTTAAGGAAACATTTTAGCTATGCTACCAATACATTTTTTAATTGTTATGGTATTTTTAAAATGTAACATCTTTTTTTCCAGCGTATTGCATTTTTTTAAATTAAATAATTTGAGTTTTACTTTAAAAATGGTAAAATCTGAATAAGAAATTATTTAGCTTGTGGCTTGTTGGTCTGGGTGTATGATTTTTGTTTTGGGTGGAAAAGGCCCCAGGTTCATATCCTGGATTAGCCTGTTTTCTCAGGTTCTTTAAAAGTGCTTAGTTCTATTATCTGATAGTATTTTAAAATACTTACTAATGTATTCCAACAGTTTCACTTCCAATTTTATTAGTATACATGAAAAAGCATTAACAGTTGGCTCATTGGTCTATGGGTATGATTCTCGCTTAGGGTGCGAGTGGTCCCGGGTTCAAATCCCGGACGAGCCCATCTTCTCAGATTCTTTTAAATCCCATGGTTCCATTATCTTATTGATGTCAAAAGCATCAAGTGAATTTTGCTTTTGAAAATCCATAAAAAAATATATACTTATGCATATTTAGTAAACTGTCAACCATTTGGTGGTATATTGGGTATACTGTAGATTCCATTTTGTCTAAGTAATCTTGAGTGGCTTCAAAGAAGTCTCATTTTGACAAATAAAAAACTGTCAAAATGAAATTACAGGTTTTTCTCTTACCTTGCCTTTTTCTAAGAAACAATGAGTGGCTTCAAAGAATAGGCTCTTTTTGACAAACAAAAAGGTCAACAATTAATTGCAGGTTTTTGTTTTTTTTCTTTCTTCTTGGTCTGTATGCTTAAGTTGCACACAGTAAGAGACAAGTCTTAGGTTCCAGCTATCATAAAATTTCAAACTCTATAGGAACCCCTAAATCTTGGCACTGAACTTTCCAAATATGCATACTTGGACAAAAATTTACCTTAAGGAAACATTTTAGCTATGCTACCAATACATTTTTAAATTGTTATGGTATTTTTAAAATGTAACATCTTTTTTTCCAGCTTATTGCATTTTTTTATTAAATAATTTGAGTTTTACTTTAAAAATGGTAAAATCTGAATAAGAAATTATTTAGCTTGTGGCTTGTTGGTCTGGGTGTATGATTTTTCCTTTGAGTGGAAAAGGCACCAGGTTCATATCCTGGATTAGCCTGTTTTCTCAGGTTCTTTAAAAGTGCTTAGTTCTATTATCTGATAGTATTTTAAAATACTTACTAATGTATTCCAACAGTTTCACTTCCAATTTTATTAGTATACATTAAAAAGCATTAACAGTTGGCTCATTGGTCTATGGGTATGATTCTCGCTTGGGGTGCGAGAGGTCCCGGGTTCAAATCCCGGACGAGCCCATCTTCTCAGATTCTTTTAAATCCCATGGTTCCATTATCTTATTGATGTCAAAAGCATCAAGTGAATTTTGCTTTTGAAAATCCATAAAAAAATATATACTTATGCATATTTAGTAAACTGTCAACCATTTGGTGGTATATTGGGTATACTGTAGATTCCATTTTGTCTAAGTAATCTTGAGTGGCTTCAAAGAAGTCTCATTTTGACAAATTAAAAACTGTCAAAATGAAATTACAGGTTTTTCTCTTACCTTGCCTTTTTCTAAGAAACAATGAGTGGCTTCAAAGAATAGGCTCTTTTTGACAAACAAAAAGGTCAACAATTAATTGCAGGTTTTTGTTTTTTTTCTTTCTTCTTGGTTTGTATGCTTAAATTGCACACAGTAAGAGACAAGTCTTAGGTTCCAACTATCATAAAATTTCAAACTCTATAGGAACCCCTAAATCTTGGCACTGAACTTTCCAAATATGCATACTTGGACAAAAATTTACCTTAAGGAAACATTTTAGCTATGCTACCAATACATTTTTTAATTGTTATGGTATTTTTAAAATGTAACATCTTTTTTTCCAGCGTATTGCATTTTTTTAAATTAAATAATTTGAGTTTTACTTTAAAAAATGGTAAAATCTGAATAAGAAATTATTTAGCTTGTGGCTTGTTGGTCTGGGTGTATGATTTTTGCTTTGGGTGGAAAAGTCCCCAGGTTCATATCCTGGATTAGCCTGTTTTCTCAGGTTCTTTAAAAGTGCTTAGTTCTATTATCTGATAGTATTTTAAAATACTTACTAATGTATTCCAACAGTTTCACTTCCAATTTTATTAGTATACATGAAAAAGCATTAACAGTTGGCTCATTGGTCTATGGGTATGATTCTCGCTTAGGGTGCGAGAGGTCCCGGGTTCAAATCCCGGATGAGCCCATCTTCGCAGATTCTTTTAAATCCCATGGTTCCATTATCTTATTGATGTCAAAAGCATCAAGTGAATTTTGCTTTTGAAAATCCATAAAAAATATATACTTATGCATATTTAGTAAACTGTCAACCATTTGGTGGTATATTGGGTATACTGTAGATTCCATTTTGTCTAAGTAATCTTGAGTGGCTTCAAAGAAGTCTCATTTTGACAAATTAAAAACTGTCAAAATGAAATTACAGGTTTTTCTCTTACCTTGCCTTTTTCTAAGAAACAATGAGTGGCTTCAAAGAATAGGCTCTTTTTGACAAACAAAAAGGTCAACAATTAATTGCAGGTTTTTGTTTTTTTTCTTTCTTCTTGGTCTGTATGCTTAAGTTGCACACAGTAAGAGACAAGTCTTAGGTTCCAGCTATCATAAAATTTCAAACTCTATAGGAACCCCTAAATCTTGGCACTGAACTTTCCAAATATGCATACTTGGACAAAAATTTACCTTAAGGAAACATTTTAGCTATGCTACCAATACATTTTTTAATTGTTATGGTATTTTTAAAATGTAACATCTTTTTTTCCAGCGTATTGCATTTTTTTTTATTAAATAATTTGAGTTTTACTTTAAAAATGGTAAAATCTGAATAAGAAATTATTTAGCTTGTGGCTTGTTGGTCTGGGTGTATGATTTTTGCTTTGGGTGGAAAAGGCCCCAGGTTCATATCCTGGATTAGCCTGTTTTCTCAGGTTCTTTAAAAGTGCTTAGTTCTATTATCTGATAGTATTTTAAAATACTTACTAATGTATTCCAACAGTTTCACTTCAAATTTCATTAGTATACATGAAAGATGCATGAACAGTTGGCTCATTGGTCTAGGGGTATGATTCTCGCTTAGGGTGCAAGAGATCCCGGGTTCAAATCCTGGACGAGCCTATCTTCTCAGATTATTTTAAATCCCATGGTTCCATTAACTGATTGATGCCAAAAGCATCAAGTGAATTTTACTTTTGAAAATCCATAAAAAAATATATACTAATGCATATTTAGTAAACTGTCTACCATTTGGTGGTATATTTGATATACTGTAGATTCCATTGTGTCTAAGTAATCTTGTTTGGCTTCAAAGAAGTCTCATTTTGACAAATTAAAAACTGTCAAAATGAAATTACAGGTTTTTCTCTTACCTTGCATTTTTCTAAAAAAACAATGAGTGGCTTCAAAGAATAGGCTCTTTTTGACAAACAAAAAGGTCAACAATTAATTGCAGGTTTTTGTTTTTTCTTTCTTCTTGGTCTGTATGCTTAAGTTGCACACAGTATGAGACAAGTCTTAGGGTCCAACTATCAGAAAAGTTCAAACTCTATAGGAACCCCTAAATCTTGGCACTGAACTTTCCAAATATGCATACTTGGACAAAAATTTACCTTAAGGAAACATTTTAGCTATGCTACCAATACATTTTTAAATTGTTATGGTATTTTTAAAATGTAACATCTTTTTTTCCAGCTTATTGCATTTTTTTATTAAATAATTTGAGTTTTACTTTAAAAATAGTAAAATCTGAATAAGAAATTATTTAGCTTGTGGCTTGTTGGTCTGGGTGTATGATTTTTGCTTTGAGTGGAAAAGGCACCAGGTTCATATCCTGGATTAGCCTGTTTTCTCAGGTTCTTTAAAAGTGCTTAGTTCTATTATCTGATAGTATTTTAAAATACTTACTAATGTATTCCAACAGTTTCACTTCCAATTTTATTAGTATACATGAAAAAGCGTTAGCAGTTGGCTCATTGGTCTAGGGGTATGATTCTCGCTTAGGGTGCGAGAGATCCTGGTTTCAAATCCCAGACGAGCCCATCTTCTCAGGTTCTTTTAAATCCCATGGTTCCATTATCTTATTGATGTCAAAAGCATCAAGTGAATTTTGCTTTTGCCAATCCATCAAAAAAGTATATACTTATGCATATTTAGTAAACTGTCAACCATTTGGTGGTATATTGGGTATACTGTAGATTCCATTTTGTCTAAGTAACCTTGAGTGGCTTCAAGAAGTCTCATTTTGACAAATAAAAAACTGTCAAAATGAAATTGCAGGTTTTTTTTATCTTACCATTGCTTTTTTCTAAGAAACAATGAGTGGCTTAAAGAATAGGCTCTTTTTGACAAACAAAAAGGTCAACAATTAATTGCAGGTTTTTCTTTTTTTTTCTTTCTTCTTGGTCTGTATGCTTAAGTTGCACACAGTAAGAGACAAGTCTTAGGTCCCAACTATCAGAAAAGTTCAAACTCTATAGGAACCCCTAAATCTTGGCACTGAACTTTCCAAATATGCATACTTGGACAAAAATTTACCTTAAGGAAACATTTTAGCTATGCTACCAATACATTTTTAAATTGTTATGGTATTTTTAAAATGTAACTTCTTTTTTTCCAGCGTATTGCATTTTTTTTATTAAATAATTTGAGTTTTACTTTAAAAATGGTAAAATCTGAATAAGAAATTATTTAGCTTGTGGCTTGTTGGTCTGGGTCTATGATTTTTGCTTTGGGTGGAAAAGGCCCCAGGTTCATATCCTGGATTAGCCTGTTTTCTCAGGTTCTTTAAAAGTGCTTAGTTCTATTATCTGATAGTATTTTAAAATACTTACTAATGTATTCCAACAGTTTCACTTCCAATTTCATTAGTATACATGAAAGATGCATGAACAGTTGGTTCGTTGGTCTAGGGGTATGATTCTCGCTTAGGGTGCGAGAGATCCCGGGTTCAAATCCTGGACGAGCCTTTCTTCTCAGATTATTTTAAATCCCATGGTTCCATTATCTGATTGATGTCAAAAGCATCAAGTGAATTTTGCTTTTGAAAATCCATAAAAAATATATACTTATGCATATTTAGTAAACTGTCAACCATTTGGTGGTATATTGGGTATACTGTAGATTCCATTTTGTCTAAGTAATCTTGAGTGGCTTCAAAGAAGTCTCATTTTGACAAATTAAAAACTGTCAAAATGAAATTACAGGTTTTTCTCTTACCTTGCTTTTTTCTATGAAACAATGAGTGGCTTCAAAGAATAGGCTCTTTTTGACAAACAAAAAGGTCAACAATTAATTGCAGGTTTTTTTTTTCTTTCTTCTTGGTCTGTATGCTTAAGTTGCACACAGTAAGAGACAAGTCTTAGGTTCCAACTATCAGAAAAGTTCAAACTCTATAGGAACCCCTAAATCTTGGCACTGAACTTTCCAAATATGCATACTTGGACAAAAATTTACCTTAAGGAAACATTTTAGCTATGCTACCAATACATTTTTTAATTGTTATGGTGTTTTTAAAATGTAACATCTTTTTTTCCAGCGTATTGCATTTTTTTTCATTAAATAATTTGAGTTTTACTTTAAAAATGGTAAAATCTGAATACGAAATTATTTAGCTTGTGGCTTGTTGGTCTGGGTGTATGATTTCTGCTTTGGGTGGAAAAGGCCCCAGGTTCATATCCTGGATTAGCCTGTTTTCTCAGGTTCTTTAAAAGTGCTTCGTTCTATTATCTGATAGTATTTTAAAATACTTACTAATGTATTCCAACAGTTTCACTTCCAATTTCATTAGTATACATGAAAGATGCATGAACAGTTGGCTCGTTGGTCTAGGGGTATGATTCTCGCTTAGGGTGCGAGAGATCCCGGGTTCAAATCCTGGACAAGCCTATCTTCTCAGATTATTTTAAATCCCATGGTTCCATTAACTGATTGATGTCAAAAGCATCAGGTGAATTTTGCTTTTGAAAATCCATAAAAAAATATATACTTATGCATATTTAGTAAACTGTCAACCATTTGGTGGTATATTGGGTATACTGTAGATTCCATTTTGTCTACGTAATCTTGAGTGGCTTCAAAGAAGTCTCATTTTGACAAATTAAAAACTGTCAAAATGAAATTACAGGTTTTTCTCTTACCTTGCTTTTTTCTAAGAAACAATGAGTGGCTTCAAAGAATAGGCTCTTTTTGACAAACAAAAAGGTCAACAATTAATTGCAGGTTTTTTTTTTCTTTCTTCTTGGTCTGTATGCTTAAGTTGCACACAGTAAGAGACAAGTCTTAGGTTCCAACTATCAGAAAAGTTCAAACTCTATAGGAACCCCTAAATCTTGGCACTGAACTTTCCAAATATGCATACTTGGACAAAAATTTACCTTAAGGAAACATTTTAGCTATGCTACCAATACATTTTTAAATTGTTATGGTATTTTTAAAATGTAACTTCTTTTTTTCCAGCGTATTGCATTTTTTTTATTAAATAATTTGAGTTTTACTTTAAAAATGGTAAAATCTGAATAAGAAATTATTTAGCTTGTGGCTTGTTGGTCTGGGTGTATGATTTTTGCTTTGGGTGGAAAAGTCCCCAGGTTCATATCCTGGATTAGCCTGTTTTCTCAGGTTCTTTAAAAGTGCTTAGTTCTATTATCTGATAGTATTTTAAAATACTTACTAATGTATTCCAACAGGTTCACTTCCAATTTCATTAGTATACATGAAAGATGCATGAACAGTTGGCTCGTTGGTCTAGGGGTATGATTCTCGCTTAGGGTGCGAGAGGTCCCGGGTTCAAATCCCGGACGAGCCCATTTTCTCAGGTTCTTTTAAATCCCATGGTTCCATTATCTGATTGATGTCAAAAGCATCAAGTGAATATTGCTTTTGCCAATCCATCAAAAAAGTATATACTTAAGCATATTTAGTTAACTGTCAACCATTTGGTGGTATATTGGGTATACTGTAGATTCCATTTTGTCTAAGTAACCTTGAGTGGCTTCAAGAAGTCTCATTTTGACAAATAAAAAACTGTCAAAATGAAATTGCAGGTTTTTATCTTACCTTGCTTTTTTCTAAGAAACAATGAGTGGCTTAAAAGAATAGGCTCTTTTTGACAAACAAAAAGGTCAACAATTAATTGCAGGTTTTTGTTTTTTTTCTTTCTTCTTGGTCTGTATGCTTAAGTTGCACACAGTAAGAGACAAGTCTTAGGTTCCAACTATCATAAAAGTTCAAACTCTATAGGAACCCCTAAATCTTGGCACTGAACTTTCCAAATATGCATACTTGGACAAAAATTTACCTTAAGGAAACATTTTAGCTATGCTACCAATACATTTTTTAATTGTTATGGTGTTTTTAAAATGTAACATCTTTTTTTCCAGCGTATTGCATTTTTTTTATTAAATAATTTGAGTTTTACTTTAAAAATGGTAAAATCTGAATAAGAAATTATTTTGCTTGTGGCTTGTTGGTCTGGGTGTATGATTTTTGCTTTGGGTGGAAAAGGCCCCAGGTTCATATCCTGGATTAGCCTGTTTTCTCAGGTTCTTTAAAAGTGCTTCGTTCTATTATCTGATAGTATTTTAAAATACTTACTAATGTATTCCAACAGTTTCACTTCCAAATTCATTAGTATACATGAATAAGCATGAACAGTTGGCTCGTTGGTCTAGGGGTATGATTCTCGCTTAGGGTGCGAGAGATCCCTGGTTCAAATCCTGGACGAGCCTATCTTCTCAGATTATTTTAAATCCCATGGTTCCATTAACTGATTGATGTCAAAAGCATCAAGTGAATTTTGCTTTTGAAAATCCATAAAAAAATATATACTTATGCATATTTAGTAAACTGTCTACCATTTGGTGGTATATTGGGTATACTGTAGATTCCATTTTGTCTAAGTAATCTTGAGTGGCTTCAAAGAAGTCTCATTTTGACAAATTAAAAACTGTCAAAATGAAATTACAGGTTTTTCTCTTACCTTGCTTTTTTCTAAAAAACAATGAGTGGCTTCAAAGAATAGGCTCTTTTTGACAAACAAAAAGGTCAACAATTAATTGCAGGTTTTTGTTTTTTCTTTCTTCTGTGTCTGTATGCTTAAGTTGCACACAGTATGAGAAAAGTCTTAGGTTCCAACTATCAGAAAAGTTCAAACTCTATAGGAACCCCTAAATCTTGGCACTGAACTTTCCAAATATGCATACTTAGACAAAAATTTACCTTAAGGAAACATTTTAGCTATGCTACCAATACATTTTTAAATTGTTATGGTATTTTTAAAATGTAACATCTTTTTTTCCAGCTTATTGCATTTTTTTATTAAATAATTTGAGTTTTACTTTAAAAATGGTAAAATCTGAATAAGAAATTATTTAGCTTGTGGCTTGTTGGTCTGGGTGTATGATTTTTGCTTTGAGTGGAAAAGGCACCAGGTTCATATCCTGGATTAGCCTGTTTTCTCAGGTACTTTAAAAGTGCTTAGTTCTATTATCTGATAGTATTTTAAAATACTTACTAATGTATTCCAACAGTTTCACTTCCAATTTTATTAGTATACATGAAAAAGCATTAACAGTTGGCTCATTGGTCTAGGGGTATGATTCTCGCTTAGGGTGCAAGAGGTCCCGGGTTCAAATCCCGGATGAGCCCATCTTCTCAGGTTCTTTTAAATCCCATGGTTCCATTATCTTATTGATGTCAAAAGCATCAAGTGAATTTTGCTTTTGCCAATCCATCAAAAAAGTATATACTTATGCATATTTAGTAAACTGTCAACCATTTGGTGGTATATTGGGTATACTGTAGATTCCATTTTGTCTAAGTAACCTTGAGTGGCTTCAAGAAGTCTCATTTTGACAAATAAAAAACTGTCAAAATGAAATTGCAGGTTTTTATCTTACCTTGCTTTTTTCTAAGAAACAATGAGTGGCTTAAAAGAATAGGTTCTTTTTGACAAACAAAAAAGTCAACAATTAATTGCAGGTTTTTTTTTTTTCTTTCTTCTTGGTCTGTATGCTTAAGTTGCACACAGTAAGAGACAAGTCTTAGGTTCCAACTATCATAAAAGTTCAAACTCTATAGGAATCTTGGCACTGAACTTTCCAAATATGCATACTTGTACAAAAATTTACCTTAAGGAAACATTTTAGCTATGCTACCAATACATTTTTAAATTGTTATGGTATTTTTAAAATGTAACTTCTTTTTTTCCAGCGTATTGCATTTTTTTTATTAAATAATTTGAGTTTTACTTTAAAAATGGTAAAATCTAAATAAGAAATTATTTTGCTTGTGGCTTGTTGGTCTGGGTGTATGATTTTTGCTTTGGGTGGAAAAGGCCCCAGGTTCATATCCTGGATTAGCCTGTTTTCTCAGGTTCTTTAAAAGTGCTTAGTTCTATTATCTGATAGTATTTTAAAATACTTACTAATGTATTCCAACAGTTTCACTTCCAATTTCATTAGTATATATGAAAAATGCTTGAACAGTTGGCTCGTTGGTCTAGGGGAATGATTCTCGCTTAGGGTGCGAGAGATCCCGGCTTCAAATCCTGGACGAGCCTATCTTCTCAGATTATTTTAAATCCCATGGTTCCATTAACTGATTGATGTCAAAAGCATCAAGTGAATTTTGCTTTTGAAAATCCATAAAAAATATATACTTATGCATATTTAGTAAACTGTCTACCATTTGGTGGTATATTGGGTATACTGTAGATTCCATTTTGTCTAAGTAATCTTGAGTGGCTTCAAAGAAGTCTCATTTTGACAAATTAAAAACTGTCAAAATGAAATTACAGGTTTTTCTCTTACCTTGCTTATTTCTAAGAAACAATGAGTGGCTTAAAAGAATAGCCTCTTTTTGACAAACAAAAAGGTCAACAATTAATTGCAGGTTTTTGTTTTTTTTTCTTTCTTCTTGGTCTGTATGCTTAAGTTGCACACAGTAAGAGACAAGTCTTAGGTTCCAACTATCATAAAAGTTCAAACTCTATAGGAACCCCTAAATCTTGGCACTGAACTTTCCAAATATGCATACTTGGACAAAAATTTGCCTTAAGGAAACATTTTAGCTATGCTACCAATACATTTTTAAATTGTTATGGTATTTTTAAAATGTAACTTCTTTTTTTCCAGCGTATATTGCATTTTTTTTATTAAATAATTTGAGTTTTACTTTAAAAATAGTAAAATCTGAATAAGAAATTATTTAGCTTGTGGCTTGTTGGTCTGGGTGTATGATTTTTGCTTTGAGTGGAAAAGGCACCAGGTTCATATCCTGGATTAGCCTGTTTTCTCAGGTTCTTTAAAAGTGCTTAGTTCTATTATCTGATAGTATTTTAAAATACTTACTAATGTATTCCAACAGTTTCACTTCCAATTTTATTAGTATACATGAAAAAGCGTTAGCAGTTGGCTCATTGGTCTAGGGGTATGATTCTCGCTTAGGGTGCGAGAGATCCTGGTTTCAAATCCCAGACGAGCCCATCTTCTCAGGTTCTTTTAAATCCCATGGTTCCATTATCTTATTGATGTCAAAAGCATCAAGTGAATTTTGCTTTTGCCAATCCATCAAAAAAGTATATACTTATGCATATTTAGTAAACTGTCAACCATTTGGTGGTATATTGGGTATACTGTAGATTCCATTTTGTCTAAGTAACCTTGAGTGGCTTCAAGAAGTCTCATTTTGACAAATAAAAAACTGTCAAAATGAAATTGCAGGTTTTTTTTATCTTACCATTGCTTTTTTCTAAGAAACAATGAGTGGCTTAAAGAATAGGCTCTTTTTGACAAACAAAAAGGTCAACAATTAATTGCAGGTTTTTCTTTTTTTTTCTTTCTTCTTGGTCTGTATGCTTAAGTTGCACACAGTAAGAGACAAGTCTTAGGTCCCAACTATCAGAAAAGTTCAAACTCTATAGGAACCCCTAAATCTTGGCACTGAACTTTCCAAATATGCATACTTGGACAAAAATTTACCTTAAGGAAACATTTTAGCTATGCTACCAATACATTTTTAAATTGTTATGGTATTTTTAAAATGTAACTTCTTTTTTTCCAGCGTATTGCATTTTTTTTATTAAATAATTTGAGTTTTACTTTAAAAATGGTAAAATCTGAATAAGAAATTATTTAGCTTGTGGCTTGTTGGTCTGGGTGTATGATTTTTGCTTTGAGTGGAAAAGGCACCAGGTTCATATCCTGGATTAGCCTGTTTTCTCAGGTACTTTAAAAGTGCTTAGTTCTATTATCTGATAGTATTTTAAAATACTTACTAATGTATTCCAACAGTTTCACTTCCAATTTTATTAGTATACATGAAAAAGCATTAACAGTTGGCTCATTGGTCTAGGGGTATGATTCTCGCTTAGGGTGCAAGAGGTCCCGGGTTCAAATCCCGGATGAGCCCATCTTCTCAGGTTCTTTTAAATCCCATGGTTCCATTATCTTATTGATGTCAAAAGCATCAAGTGAATTTTGCTTTTGCCAATCCATCAAAAAAGTATATACTTATGCATATTTAGTAAACTGTCAACCATTTGGTGGTATATTGGGTATACTGTAGATTCCATTTTGTCTAAGTAACCTTGAGTGGCTTCAAGAAGTCTCATTTTGACAAATAAAAAACTGTCAAAATGAAATTGCAGGTTTTTTTAATTCAACATTTTTTTTATTTTATCTAAAACTAAAATATGTATTATCCATCTTTAAAGTGTAGACAAACACAGTGTGCTTAGAAAAGATTATATCAAAAGTAGTAAGATGTGAAAAATTTTTTTTTTTTTTTTTTTTTTTAAATGTTTTTATTAAGGATTTTCCACATACAGAAAGGAAAACGAAAATAGTATACAATAAGACAATAAAAGCATAATCCCAAATATCATATCATAGTTGTTATTATCTATCCACATAATCTCACTATGAGGTAATGAGACATAATAGATTAAGGCGATACAGGGATAACAGTATAATGATAAAAAGAAAAATTAAAAAGGACACAAGACATAGACAAAGGAAGGAGGTGAGGAAAGAGGGGAATGGGAAGGAAAATATATACCTAATATTCATCTTATATTTTGACACAGTATCTAGATTCCAAAAGAAAACAACTTAAAATAGCTGACTCTCAGTATGCACCCAATACCAAGTTCACGTAACATAAAATGCCATATGCTCCTCAAAGTTAAAATTTTCAAAAGATTTGTATATATGTAATCGGGTCTCTTTTTCCAAAGTACTGATAAATGGAGCCCATTTACAATAAAACTTTTGAGCTCCTAATAGTAAATCTACCTCTGCGTATTTTCGCTCATAATATAATATTTGAAGTAATTTTTGTTTAACTTCCATTAGGCTAGGTACCGATTTCTTGATCCAATGACACAAAATACATTTTTTGCATACTGCTAGAATTGTGATCAATAATGGCAAAGTGTATTTTTTCCCCCCTGTTATAGTCCAGTTTTTAAAACTGAACCCCAAACAAGCCATAGGATCAGGTTGTAAAGCGAGACCAAACATTGTATTAATAAAACTCAGTATTTTGCACCAAAATTTACGTAACTTAAAACAATCCCATATACAGTGGTAAAAATCAGCAACTACAGTTCCGCATTTAATACAATATCCCATCTCATCCTTAACCATATACCGTCTTTGATATGGAGTTATATATGCTCTATGCAATGTGCGTATGTGAACTTCTTGTAAGTACGCTGATTGTAACACCTTAAGTGAATATGAATATAATTCAGTTAAATCATGAATCTCAGTTAACATTGGAATATCTTTAGTCCATTTCTGTAACAATATCTGCCATTGTACATGTTCTGTAGAACTGATTATAACATTATATAAATATTTCACTCTATAATCCTTCTCACGGAGAAAAAATAACAATGTATCGATAGATTTAACCTGAGCGATATTAAATTTTTGGGTCTGAATAGGGGGTTTAGGTGCATTAATAGAAAGTAAAAAATGCCGCATTTGAAAATACATAAATCTCTGTGAGCTTGGTATTGCATATCTAAGACATAACTCTTGAAAGGTATATAAGGAGCCTCCTGGATCAAAAACCTTACATGATAAATCCAATCCCTTTGCCCTCCAAGTATCAAACAATGAGTTAGAAAGCGATGGGGGGAACGATGGATTCCCCCATAAAGGAATAAAAGGTGTAACAAAGGGATTGGACTTACATCTTTTATTTAATTCAAGCCATGCTTTATATGTATCTGTAAACAAAATATGGTTCCGAATATTTAGTGGGATAGAAAGCCATTTAGTTTGTAAAAGTGCACTTGGGGAGTAGGGGGAAAAAATAGCTAAATCTAAAGATAAATCTATGTATTGGTCCTTATTAAGTATCCAAGCACTTATGTAACGAAAAAAAACTGCTTGAGAGTATGTTTCCAAATCAGGATATCCCAGACCACCTGCAGTTTTAGGAGTAATTAATTTAACCCTTGATATTCTCGGGCGTTTATTTTGCCATACAAATTTAGAAAATAATGCATCCAATCTCTTAATATCCGATTTAAGTATAGCAACTGGTAATTGTTGCATGCAATAAAATATTTTCGGAAAAATAATAGATCGAATTATTGCTAAGCGTCCCAATAAAGAGAGAGGTAGGTCCCTCCATGACTCAAGTTTTGTAGCAATTTTGGTTATTGTAGTAGAGAAATTTGTCGGGTATATTTTGGATAAGTCTGAACATATATGGACCCCCAAATATTTAAATCTCGATGGAGCTATAGAAAACGGCATTTGTATGGATCTCAAAAGGTCTGGACTAGAGTTTCCCAGCAATAAAACCTCCGATTTGGATCTATTAATTTTATATCCGGAAACCACCCCAAAAGAGTCAAGTAGATGTAACAAAGAAGGCAAAGAGTGAGTAGGGTTAGAAAGAAATAAAAGGGTATCATCTGCAAATAGTCCTATCTTCAGCTCCTCCCCTCCAATTTTAATCCCCTGAATCAAGGGGGAAGCACGTATAGCCACAGCAAGGGGTTCTATGGCAATGGCGAAAAGAAGAGGGGACAAGGGACACCCTTGACGGGTCCCCCTCTCTAGTTTAAAAGCAGATGAAAGAAGTCCATTGCATGCTAATTGTGACTGTGGAGAAGAATATAAGGTACGTAAAATATTAATAAAATGGGTAGGAAAGCCAAATTTCTCTAGGGTACGAAATAAATGGGGCCATAAAACTAAATCAAACGCTTTTTCAGCGTCCAACGTTACTATCATATGAGGGGCTACCCGCAAGGTATGATTAGATGTTACCTGTGATATAGCTGCGAGAACCCTCCGTACATTCACCACCGAATGCCGTCCTGTTATAAAGCCAGTTTGATCTTTATGTATCAAAACCGGAAGAATGGGCTTTAATCTTTCCGCTAAAATTTTTGTAAAAATTTTATAATCAGTATTAAGAAGTGAAATTGGTCTATAAGACCCCGGAAGACTAAGATCACGTCCCTCTTTCGGTAAGACTTTAATGACGGCATCCGAGAAGTGAGCAGGGAGAGTTCCCTCAGCTATAATTGAATTAAAACATGCGGCCAAAGGTTCAGCAATTTGGGTAGATAACAAACGAAAAAATTCATTAGAAAACCCATCAGGGCCTGGCGATTTAAATAATTTCAACTGCTTAATAACCCCAACAACCTCCAACGGAGTCACAGGAGCCATCAAAACAGGTAGAAAGGATACTGGGAGTTGTGGCAATGAAAGTAAATCCCAAAAGGTAGAAGAAGAAGAGGGAAGAGATACAGGGGTAGGAGAGGTGGTTTCCAGATTACCAGAAGCAACGGAAGCATTTACTGAGTATGTAGGCACAGAATAAAGCTCCTCATAAAATGATCTCATCACTTCGATTATATGAGAGTCGGAGTCCGTAAAAGTTCCGTCTGATTTCAATAAGGGCCTGATCACTGTACGCTTTCTAGATCCATGTAGTAAATTTGTAAGGAGTCTACCATTTTTATTACCAAATTTATAATATTTTGAGTTTACATTAAAATAATATTTATCCCCACTGGTCTGTAAAAGCTCTGAGAAGTGAGTCTTAGCTGTGTTATAACGTATTTTATTTTCCAAGGAGGGGGCCTGTTTAAATAGTTGGAAAGCATTAGAAAGCTTACCTTGCAGGTCTAAGTAAGAAGCATTTCGTAGCTTATTAATTCGAGAAGAGTATTCTATCAATTCACCACGTAACACGGCCTTGGCCGCCATCCAAAAATTAGAGGGATTGGATACAGCACAGCCAGAATTATGCGTCTGATATTTTCCCCACGTCTTTTCTAAGAAGACTTTAAAGCCTTTCGCTTTTACAAGATGTAGGGGAAATTTCCACAAAGGTTTAGTCTCCACAGATCTCTTGAGTTCTAAGTTAATCCATACCATACCGTGATCTGATAATATAGGGGGTTCAATATTTACAGTAGAGATTTTAGTAAATAAAGGTTCTGCCAGAAAAATATAGTCTATTCTAGAACAGGTGTTATGAGTCATGGAAAAGCATGTAAACTCTCTCTCAACCGGGTAAACTGCTCGCCAAGTATCTACTAGATTGAGGGATTTAACAAAAAATGGGACCCCTATTTTTGGAAGGGTAATCGGGAGTTTCGGAGCAGGGGAACGGTCAAGAAAAGAAGATGAAATTAAATTAAAATCCCCGCAAACTATTAAAGAGGCAGGATCATACGTATGGAGTTTAGCCAATAATGATGTAAAAAAGGTTTTCTTATATTGATTGGGGGCATACACATTACATATATTGAATACGATTCCTTGTATATCCACTGTAAGCACCACAAATCTACCATCTGGATCAGGGAAAACAGATAAAACATGACTATTTAATGACTTTTTCCCTAAAATAATTACTCCTCGTGATTTAGTATTGTATGAGGCTACAGCTAGTAAATCCCAACCCAGCATTTTTAACTTATTCGCTTCCAAAGCTTTTAGATGGGTCTCCTGTAAACATATCAATTCTATAGATAGCTTATTGAGGTATACAAGTAGTTTACGTCTTTTCGCAGGTGTATGTATGCCTCTAATATTAAGTGAACCTATTCTGAGAGGCATTATCACATACAAGTCTCTTAATCATCTGATACTGTTCATATCCATAAAGAAGGGGTAAGGGAGGGTGGAAAAAACATAAGGGAAAGACAAACAGAAAATGGACAGACATATATAACCAAATAATTTGAGCAGTACTAATTTAACCAAACTGGACTTCCAGCAACTGACTGCTCTCTGAGACACAAAGATCCCAAATAGCAGACCTAATAACGTATTTATTAACAAAAATAAAAAGAAAAAATGGCGCAGCTCCGCTCCTCGATATTACAGTGATTGGCTGAAAATATTTCAACACCTACGAAATATACTCTAAATGAAGATGTAAGCAATATTAAGGCTTAATAACTTCTTAAGGCTTAAAAGCTTCTTAACGTGCCTCAGAAATGCAGTAAGACATATAGCACCCCTTAAGCATAGAGTATACCCCATATATACTTATTTAAACTCAAATATATACGGCAGTCCCAGTTCTCACTCATCCACAACATCAGCAATGTCCCCGTGTTCCTTTGCAGAGGCCTCTTCTTTAAGAAATGCTGCAGCATCTTCAGGATTTGTAAACTCCGAGTACGATGTACCAGAAAAGATGCGGAGACGTGCAGGAAAAAACATAATAAATTTTCTATTTGCTCGTACCAAGGTGGTACAAATTTCCGAAAAAGAACGACGCAGTCTTGAGAGTTCAACTGAAAAATCTTGATAGATACGGATGTTATGTCCTTCCCACTGAATCGGATATAATTTGCGAGATGCTTTCCAAATAACTTGCTTATGCAAAAAATTTAAGGTTTTAAAAACCACCACTCTTGGTTTCTGTGCAGTGGCTTTCGAGATATCTCCCACTCTATGGACTCTCTCTATGGAAATATCAGCACATGCTTCTTCCACATGTAACAGCTTAGGGAGAATAATGCGAACAAAATGATCCAAGTGATTTCCTTTAAGTGACTCAGGAAGGCCTGTGATTCTCAAATTCTTCCGTCTGGCCCTGTTTTCAAAACTATCTAGCTTTTCTGCCAAGCGCTTATTATCTATTTCCAGAGCCCGTACAGATTTTTGTAAGATACTGACATCGTCCATAGTGTCACTTACATGTTTTTCTACGTCAGTAACACGGCCAGATAGAGTTTGCAATTGTGAGGTAATATCAGAAACTGCCTTTTGCAATAGAGGCGCCATGGTGGAGTGAATTGCCAAAACCATATCCTCATAAGAGGAAGAGAGAGTACCTGTACCGCCCGGAGCCGGAGCAAGGTCCAACATAGGATCCGCTATGGGTTTCTTCTGTACTGGCGTCCCTGGAGCATTATCACCGTCCGGCGCCATGTTGTGGTCTCCCCGGCGCTTCTCTAGTCGCGGTGGCTGAGGTGGCGGGGGTACTCCTGAGACGGAGGACACACTCAAAAACTTGTCCATCGTTCCCTCTATCCTCCGTGGGGAACGGGAACGGTGTCTGCCTTTGGTAAACAGGGTTACTGCAATGTCGAGTGAGTTGGGGAGCGGAGCTGTCGGAAGAGGCTGCTCACTCTCCCATTGCCGGAACCGGAAGCCAGAAATTGCAGGTTTTTATCTTACCTTGCTTTTTTCTAAGAAACAATGAGTGGCTTAAAAGAATAGGTTCTTTTTGACAAACAAAAAAGTCAACAATTAATTGCAGGTTTTTTTTTTTTCTTTCTTCTTGGTCTGTATGCTTAAGTTGCACACAGTAAGAGACAAGTCTTAGGTTCCAACTATCATAAAAGTTCAAACTCTATAGGAATCTTGGCACTGAACTTTCCAAATATGCATACTTGGACAAAAATTTACCTTAAGGAAACATTTTAGCTATGCTACCAATACATTTTTAAATTGTTATGGTATTTTTAAAATGTAACTTCTTTTTTTCCAGCGTATTGCATTTTTTTTATTAAATAATTTGAGTTTTACTTTAAAAATGGTAAAATCTAAATAAGAAATTATTTTGCTTGTGGCTTGTTGGTCTGGGTGTATGATTTTTGCTTTGGGTGGAAAAGGCCCCAGGTTCATATCCTGGATTAGCCTGTTTTCTCAGGTTCTTTAAAAGTGCTTAGTTCTATTATCTGATAGTATTTTAAAATACTTACTAATGTATTCCAACAGTTTCACTTCCAATTTCATTAGTATATATGAAAAATGCTTGAACAGTTGGCTCGTTGGTCTAGGGGAATGATTCTCGCTTAGGGTGCGAGAGATCCCGGCTTCAAATCCTGGACGAGCCTATCTTCTCAGATTATTTTAAATCCCATGGTTCCATTAACTGATTGATGTCAAAAGCATCAAGTGAATTTTGCTTTTGAAAATCCATAAAAAATATATACTTATGCATATTTAGTAAACTGTCTACCATTTGGTGGTATATTGGGTATACTGTAGATTCCATTTTGTCTAAGTAATCTTGAGTGGCTTCAAAGAAGTCTCATTTTGACAAATTAAAAACTGTCAAAATGAAATTACAGGTTTTTCTCTTACCTTGCTTATTTCTAAGAAACAATGAGTGGCTTAAAAGAATAGCCTCTTTTTGACAAACAAAAAGGTCAACAATTAATTGCAGGTTTTTGTTTTTTTTTCTTTCTTCTTGGTCTGTATGCTTAAGTTGCACACAGTAAGAGACAAGTCTTAGGTTCCAACTATCATAAAAGTTCAAACTCTATAGGAACCCCTAAATCTTGGCACTGAACTTTCCAAATATGCATACTTGGACAAAAATTTGCCTTAAGGAAACATTTTAGCTATGCTACCAATACATTTTTAAATTGTTATGGTATTTTTAAAATGTAACTTCTTTTTTTCCAGCGTATATTGCATTTTTTTTATTAAATAATTTGAGTTTTACTTTAAAAATAGTAAAATCTGAATAAGAAATTATTTAGCTTGTGGCTTGTTGGTCTGGGTGTATGATTTTTGCTTTGAGTGGAAAAGGCACCAGGTTCATATCCTGGATTAGCCTGTTTTCTCAGGTTCTTTAAAAGTGCTTAGTTCTATTATCTGATAGTATTTTAAAATACTTACTAATGTATTCCAACAGTTTCACTTCCAATTTTATTAGTATACATGAAAAAGCGTTAGCAGTTGGCTCATTGGTCTAGGGGTATGATTCTCGCTTAGGGTGCGAGAGATCCTGGTTTCAAATCCCAGACGAGCCCATCTTCTCAGGTTCTTTTAAATCCCATGGTTCCATTATCTTATTGATGTCAAAAGCATCAAGTGAATTTTGCTTTTGCCAATCCATCAAAAAAGTATATACTTATGCATATTTAGTAAACTGTCAACCATTTGGTGGTATATTGGGTATGCTGTAGATTCCATTTTGTCTAAGTAACCTTGAGTGGCTTCAAGAAGTCTCATTTTGACAAATAAAAAACTGTCAAAATGAAATTGCAGTTTTTTTTATCTTACCATTGCTTTTTTCTAAGAAACAATGAGTGGCTTAAAGAATAGGCTCTTTTTGACAAACAAAAAGGTCAACAATTAATTGCAGGTTTTTCTTTTTTTTTATTTCTTCTTGGTCTGTATGCTTAAGTTGCACACAGTAAGAGACAAGTCTTAGGTCCCAACTATCAGAAAAGTTCAAACTCTATAGGAACCCCTAAATCTTGGCACTGAACTTTCCAAATATGCATACTTGGACAAAAATTTACCTTAAGGAAACATTTTAGCTATGCTACCAATACATTTTTAAATTGTTATGGTATTTTTAAAATGTAACTTCTTTTTTTCCAGCGTATTGCATTTTTTTTATTAAATAATTTGAGTTTTACTTTAAAAATGGTAAAATCTGAATAAGAAATTATTTAGCTTGTGGCTTGTTGGTCTGGGTGTATGATTTTTGCTTTGAGTGGAAAAGGCACCAGGTTCATATCCTGGATTAGCCTGTTTTCTCAGGTACTTTAAAAGTGCTTAGTTCTATTATCTGATAGTATTTTAAAATACTTACTAATGTATTCCAACAGTTTCACTTCCAATTTTATTAGTATACATGAAAAAGCATTAACAGTTGGCTCATTGGTCTAGGGGTATGATTCTCGCTTAGGGTGCAAGAGGTCCCGGGTTCAAATCCCGGATGAGCCCATCTTCTCAGGTTCTTTTAAATCCCATGGTTCCATTATCTTATTGATGTCAAAAGCATCAAGTGAATTTTGCTTTTGCCAATCCATCAAAAAAGTATATACTTATGCATATTTAGTAAACTGTCAACCATTTGGTGGTATATTGGGTATACTGTAGATTCCATTTTGTCTAAGTAACCTTGAGTGGCTTCAAGAAGTCTCATTTTGACAAATAAAAAACTGTCAAAATGAAATTGCAGGTTTTTATCTTACCTTGCTTTTTTCTAAGAAACAATGAGTGGCTTAAAAGAATAGGTTCTTTTTGACAAACAAAAAAGTCAACAATTAATTGCAGGTTTTTTTTTTTCTTTCTTCTTGGTCTGTATGCTTAAGTTGCACACAGTAAGAGACAAGTCTTAGGTTCCAACTATCATAAAAGTTCAAACTCTATAGGAATCTTGGCACTGAACTTTCCAAATATGCATACTTGGACAAAAATTTACCTTAAGGAAACATTTTAGCTATGCTACCAATACATTTTTAAATTGTTATGGTATTTTTAAAATGTAACTTCTTTTTTTCCAGCGTATTGCATTTTTTTTATTAAATAATTTGAGTTTTACTTTAAAAATGGTAAAATCTAAATAAGAAATTATTTTGCTTGTGGCTTGTTGGTCTGGGTGTATGATTTTTGCTTTGGGTGGAAAAGGCCCCAGGTTCATATCCTGGATTAGCCTGTTTTCTCAGGTTCTTTAAAAGTGCTTAGTTCTATTATCTGATAGTATTTAAAATACTTACTAATGTATTCCAACAGTTTCACTTCCAATTTCATTAGTATATATGAAAAATGCTTGAACAGTTGGCTCGTTGGTCTAGGGGAATGATTCTCGCTTAGGGTGCGAGAGATCCCGGCTTCAAATCCTGGACGAGCCTATCTTCTCAGATTATTTTAAATCCCATGGTTCCATTAACTGATTGATGTCAAAAGCATCAAGTGAATTTTGCTTTTGAAAATCCATAAAAAATATATACTTATGCATATTTAGTAAACTGTCTACCATTTGGTGGTATATTGGGTATACTGTAGATTCCATTTTGTCTAAGTAATCTTGAGTGGCTTCAAAGAAGTCTCATTTTGACAAATTAAAAACTGTCAAAATGAAATTACAGGTTTTTCTCTTACCTTGCTTATTTCTAAGAAACAATGAGTGGCTTAAAAGAATAGCCTCTTTTTGACAAACAAAAAGGTCAACAATTAATTGCAGGTTTTTGTTTTTTTTTCTTTCTTCTTGGTCTGTATGCTTAAGTTGCACACAGTAAGAGACAAGTCTTAGGTTCCAACTATCATAAAAGTTCAAACTCTATAGGAACCCCTAAATCTTGGCACTGAACTTTCCAAATATGCATACTTGGACAAAAATTTGCCTTAAGGAAACATTTTAGCTATGCTACCAATACATTTTTAAATTGTTATGGTATTTTTAAAATGTAACTTCTTTTTTTCCAGCGTATATTGCATTTTTTTTATTAAATAATTTGAGTTTTACTTTAAAAATAGTAAAATCTGAATAAGAAATTATTTAGCTTGTGGCTTGTTGGTCTGGGTGTATGATTTTTGCTTTGAGTGGAAAAGGCACCAGGTTCATATCCTGGATTAGCCTGTTTTCTCAGGTTCTTTAAAAGTGCTTAGTTCTATTATCTGATAGTATTTTAAAATACTTACTAATGTATTCCAACAGTTTCACTTCAAATTTATTAGTATACATGAAAAAGCGTTAGCAGTTGGCTCATTGGTCTAGGGGTATGATTCTCGCTTAGGGTGCGAGAGATCCTGGTTTCAAATCCCAGACGAGCCCATCTTCTCAGGTTCTTTTAAATCCCATGGTTCCATTATCTTATTGATGTCAAAAGCATCAAGTGAATTTTGCTTTTGCCAATCCATCAAAAAAGTATATACTTATGCATATTTAGTAAACTGTCAACCATTTGGTGGTATATTGGGTATACTGTAGATTCCATTTTGTCTAAGTAACCTTGAGTGGCTTCAAGAAGTCTCATTTTGACAAATAAAAAACTGTCAAAATGAAATTGCAGGTTTTTTTTATCTTACCATTGCTTTTTTCTAAGAAACAATGAGTGGCTTAAAGAATAGGCTCTTTTTGACAAACAAAAAGGTCAACAATTAATTGCAGGTTTTTCTTTTTTTTTTCTTTCTTCTTGGTCTGTATGCTTAAGTTGCACACAGTAAGAGACAAGTCTTAGGTCCCAACTATCAGAAAAGTTCAAACTCTATAGGAACCCCTAAATCTTGGCACTGAACTTTCCAAATATGCATACTTGGACAAAAATTTACCTTAAGGAAACATTTTAGCTATGCTACCAATACATTTTTAAATTGTTATGGTATTTTTAAAATGTAACATCTTTTTTTCCAGCGTATTGCATTTTTTTTATTAAATAATTTGAGTTTTACTTTAAAAATGGTAAAATCTGAATAAGAAATTATTTAGCTTGTGGCTTGTTGGTCTGGGTCTATGATTTTTGCTTTGGGTGGAAAAGGCCCCAGGTTCATATCCTGGATTAGCCTGTTTTCTCAGGTTCTTTAAAAGTGCTTAGTTCTATTATCTGATAGTATTTTAAAATACTTACTAATGTATTCCAACAGTTTCACTTCCAATTTCATTAGTATACATGAAAGATGCATGAACAGTTGGTTCGTTGGTCTAGGGGTATGATTCTCGCTTAGGGTGCGAGAGATCCCGGGTTCAAATCCTGGACGAGCCTTTCTTCTCAGATTATTTTAAATCCCATGGTTCCATTATCTGATTGATGTCAAAAGCATCAAGTGAATTTTGCTTTTGAAAATCCATAAAAAATATATACTTATGCATATTTAGTAAACTGTCAACCATTTGGTGGTATATTGGGTATACTGTAGATTCCATTTTGTCTAAGTAATCTTGAGTGGCTTCAAAGAAGTCTCATTTTGACAAATTAAAAACTGTCAAAATGAAATTACAGGTTTTTCTCTTACCTTGCTTTTTTCTAAGAAACAATGAGTGGCTTCAAAGAATAGGCTCTTTTTGACAAACAAAAAGGTCAACAATTAATTGCAGGTTTTTTTTTTCTTTCTTCTTGGTCTGTATGCTTAAATTGCACACAGTAAGAGACAAGTCTTAGGTTCCAACTATCATAAAATTTCAAACTCTATAGGAACCCCTAAATCTTGGCACTGAACTTTCCAAATATGCATACTTGGACAAAAATTTACCTTAAGGAAACATTTTAGCTATGCTACCAATACATTTTTTAATTGTTATGGTATTTTTAAAATGTAACATCTTTTTTTCCAGCGTATTGCATTTTTTTTTATTAAATAATTTGAGTTTTACTTTAAAAATGGTAAAATCTGAATAAGAAATTATTTAGCTTGTGGCTTGTTGGTCTGGGTGTATGATTTTTGCTTTGGGTGGAAAAGGCCCCAGGTTCATATCCTGGATTAGCCTGTTTTCTCAGGTACTTTAAAAGTGCTTAGTTCTATTATCTGATAGTATTTTAAAATACTTACTAATGTATTCCAACGGTTTCACTTCCAATTTCATTAGTATACATGAAAAATGCATGAACAGTTGGCTCGTTGGTCTAGGGGTATGATTCTCGCTTAGAGTGCGAGAGGTCCCGGGTTCAAATCCTGGATGAGCCCATCTTCTCAGGTTCATTTAAATCCCATGGTTCCATTATCTTATTGATGTCAAAAGCATCAAGTGAATTTTGCTTTTGCCAATCCATCAAAAAAGTATATACTTATGCATATTTAGTAAACTGTCAACCATTTGGTGGTATATTGGGTATACTGTAGATTCCATTTTGTCTAAGTAACCTTGAGTGGCTTCAAGAAGTCTCATTTTGACAAATAAAAAACTGTCAAAATGAAATTGCAGGTTTTTCTCTTACCTTGCTTTTTTCTAAGAAACAATGAGTGGCTTAAAAGAATAGGCTCTTTTTGACAAACAAAAAGGTCAACAATTAATTGCAGGTTTTTGTTTTTTTTATTTCTTCTTGGTCTGTATGCTTAAGTTGCACACAGTAAGAGACAAGTCTTAGGTTCCAACTATCATAAAAGTTCAAACTCTATAGGAACGCCTAAATCTTGGCACTGAACTTTCCAAATATGCATACTTGGACAAAAATTTACCTTAAGGAAACATTTTAGCTATGCTACCAATACATTTTTTAATTGTTATGGTATTTTTAAAATGTAACATCTTTTTTTCCAGCGTATTGCATTTTTTTAATTAAATAATTTGAGTTTTACTTTAAAAATGGTAAAATCTGAATAAGAAATTATTTAGCTTGTGGCTTGTTGGTCTGGGTGTATGATTTTTGCTTTGGGTGCAAAAGGCCCCAGGTTCATATCCTGGATGAGCCTGTTTTCTTAGGTTCTTTAAACGTGCTTAGTTCTATTATCTGATAGTATTTTAAAATACTTACTAATGTATTCCAACAGGTTCACTTCCAATTTCATTAGTATGCATCAAAATGCATGAACAGTTGGCTCGTTGGTCTAGGGGTATGATTCTCGCTTAGGGTGCGAGAGGTCCCGGGTTCAAATCCCGGACGAGCCCATCTTCTCAGGTTCTTTTAAATCCCATGGTTCCATTATCTGATAAATGTCAAAAGCATCAAGTGAATTTTGCTTTTGAAAATCCATAAAAAAATATATACTTATGCATATTTAGTAAACTGTCAACCATTTGGTGGTATATTGGGTATACTGTAGATTCCATTTTGTCTAAGTAACCTTAAGTGGCTTCAAGAAGTCTCATTTTGACAAATAAAAAACTGTCAAAATGAAATTGCAGGTTTTTATCTTACCTTGCTTTTTTCTAAGAAACAATGAGTGGCTTAAAAGAATAGGCTCTTTTTGACAAACAAAAAGGTCAACAATTAATTGCAGGTTTTTGTTTTTTTTTCTTTCTTCTTGGTCTGTATGCTTAAGTTGCACACAGTATGAGACAAGTCTTAGGTTCCAACTATCATAAAAGTTCAAACTCTATAGGAACCCCTAAATCTTGGCACTGAACTTTCCAAATATGCATACTTGGACAAAAATTTACCTTAAGGAAACATTTTAGCTATGCTACCAATACATTTTTTAATTGTTATGGTGTTTTTAAAATGTAACATCTTTTTTTCCAGCGTATTGCATTTTTTTTTATTAAATAATTTGAGTTTTACTTTAAAAATGGTAAAATCTGAACACGAAATTATTTAGCTTGTGGCTTGTTGGTCTGGGTGTATGATTTCTGCTTTGGGTGGAAAAGGCCCCAGGTTCATATCCTGGATTAGCCTGTTTTCTCAGGTTCTTTAAAAGTGCTTCGTTCTATTATCTGATAGTATTTTAAAATACTTACTAATGTATTCCAACAGTTTCACTTCCAATTTCATTAGTATACATGAAAGATGCATGAACAGTTGGCTCGTTGGTCTAGGGGTATGATTCTCGCTTAGGGTGCGAGAGATCCCGGGTTCAAATCCTGGACAAGCCTATCTTCTCAGATTATTTTAAATCCCATGGTTCCATTAACTGATTGATGTCAAAAGCATCAGGTGAATTTTGCTTTTGAAAATCCATAAAAAAATATATACTTATGCATATTTAGTAAACTGTCAACCATTTGGTGGTATATTGGGTATACTGTAGATTCCATTTTGTCTACGTAATCTTGAGTGGCTTCAAAGAAGTCTCATTTTGACAAATTAAAAACTGTCAAAATGAAATTACAGGTTTTTCTCTTACCTTGCTTTTTTCTAAGAAACAATGAGTGGCTTCAAAGAATAGGCTCTTTTTGACAAACAAAAAGGTCAACAATTAATTGCAGGTTTTTTTTTTCTTTCTTCTTGGTCTGTATGCTTAAGTTGCACACAGTAAGAGACAAGTCTTAGGTTCCAACTATCAGAAAAGTTCAAACTCTATAGGAACCCCTAAATCTTGGCACTGAACTTTCCAAATATGCATACTTGGACAAAAATTTACCTTAAGGAAACATTTTAGCTATGCTACCAATACATTTTTAAATTGTTATGGTATTTTTAAAATGTAACTTCTTTTTTTCCAGCGTATTGCATTTTTTTTATTAAATAATTTGAGTTTTACTTTAAAAATGGTAAAATCTGAATAAGAAATTATTTAGCTTGTGGCTTGTTGGTCTGGGTGTATGATTTTTGCTTTGGGTGGAAAAGTCCCCAGGTTCATATCCTGGATTAGCCTGTTTTCTCAGGTTCTTTAAAAGTGCTTAGTTCTATTATCTGATAGTATTTTAAAATACTTACTAATGTATTCCAACAGGTTCACTTCCAATTTCATTAGTATACATGAAAGATGCATGAACAGTTGGCTCGTTGGTCTAGGGGTATGATTCTCGCTGAGGGTGCGAGAGGTCCCGGGTTCAAATCCCGGACGAGCCCATTTTCTCAGGTTCTTTTAAATCCCATGGTTCCATTATCTGATTGATGTCAAAAGCATCAAGTGAATATTGCTTTTGCCAATCCATCAAAAAAGTATATACTTAAGCATATTTAGTTAACTGTCAACCATTTGGTGGTATATTGGGTATACTGTAGATTCCATTTTGTCTAAGTAACCTTGAGTGGCTTCAAGAAGTCTCATTTTGACAAATAAAAAACTGTCAAAATGAAATTGCAGGTTTTTATCTTACCTTGCTTTTTTCTAAGAAACAATGAGTGGCTTAAAAGAATAGGCTCTTTTTGACAAACAAAAAGGTCAACAATTAATTGCAGGCTTTTGTTTTTTTTCTTTCTTCTTGGTCTGTATGCTTAAGTTGCACACAGTAAGAGACAAGTCTTAGGTTCCAACTATCATAAAAGTTCAAACTCTATAGGAACCCCTAAATCTTGGCACTGAACTTTCCAAATATGCATACTTGGACAAAAATTTACCTTAAGGAAACATTTTAGCTATGCTACCAATACATTTTTTAATTGTTATGGTGTTTTTAAAATGTAACATCTTTTTTTCCAGCGTATTGCATTTTTTTTTATTAAATAATTTGAGTTTTACTTTAAAAATGGTAAAATCTGAATAAGAAATTATTTAGCTTGTGGCTTGTTGGTCTGGGTGTATGATTTTTGCTTTGGGTGGAAAAGGCCCCAGGTTCATATCCTGGATTAGCCTGTTTTCTCAGGTTCTTTAAAAGTGCTTCGTTCTATTATCTGATAGTATTTTAAAATACTTACTAATGTATTCCAACAGTTTCACTTCCAAATTCATTAGTATACATGAATAAGCATGAACAGATGGCTCGTTGGTCTAGGGGTATGATTCTCGCTTAGGGTGCGAGAGATCCCTGGTTCAAATCCTGGACGAGCCTATCTTCTCAGATTATTTTAAATCCCATGGTTCCATTAACTGATTGATGTCAAAAGCATCAAGTGAATTTTGCTTTTGAAAATCCATAAAAAAATATATACTTATGCATATTTAGTAAACTGTCTACCATTTGGTGGTATATTGGGTATACTGTAGATTCCATTTTGTCTAAGTAATCTTGAGTGGCTTCAAAGAAGTCTCATTTTGACAAATTAAAAACTGTCAAAATGAAATTACAGGTTTTTCTCTTACCTTGCTTTTTTCTAAAAAACAATGAGTGGCTTCAAAGAATAGGCTCTTTTTGACAAACAAAAAGGTCAACAATTAATTGCAGGTTTTTGTTTTTTTCTTTCTTCTTGGTCTGTATGCTTAAGTTGCACACAGTAAGAGACAAGTCTTAGGTTCCAACTATCATAAAAGTTCAAACTCTATAGGAACCCCTAAATCTTGGCACTGAACTTTCCAAATATGCATACTTGGACAAAAATTTACCTTAAGGAAACATTTTAGCTATGCTACCAATACATTTTTAAATTGTTATGGTATTTTTAAAATGTAACTTCTTTTTTTCCAGCGTTTTGCATTTTTTTTATTAAATAATTTGAGTTTTACTTTAAAAATGGTAAAATCTGAATAAGAAATTATTTAGCTTGTGGCTTGTTGGTCTGGGTGTATGATTTTTGCTTTGGGTGGAAAAGGCCCCAGGTTCATATCCTGGATTAGCCTGTTTTCTCAGGTTCTTTAAAAGTGCTTAGTTCTATTATCTGATAGTATTTTAAAATACTTACTAATGTATTCCAACAGGTTCTCTTCCAATTTCATTAGTATACATGAAAGATGCATGAACAGTTGGCTCGTTGGTCTAGGGGTATGATTCTCGCTTAGGGTGCAAGAGATCCCGGGTTCAAATCCTGGACGAGCCTATCTTCTCAGATTATTTTAAATCCCATGGTTCCATTATCTGATTGATGTCAAAAGCATCAAGTGAATTTTGCTTTTGAAAATCCATAAAAAAATATATACTTATGCATATTTAGTAAACTGTCTACCATTTGGTGGTATATTGGGTATACTGTAGATTCCATTTTGTCTAAGTAATCTTGAGTGGCTTCAAAGAAGTCTCATTTTGACAAATTAAAAACTGTCAAAATGAAATTACAGGTTTTTCTCTTACCTTGCTTTTTTCTAAAAAACAATGAGTGGCTTCAAAGAATAGGCTCTTTTTGACAAACAAAAAGGTCAACAATTAATTGCAGGTTTTTGTTTTTTCTTTCTTCTTGGTCTGTATGCTTAAGTTGCACACAGTATGAGAAAAGTCTCAGGTTCCAACTATCAGAAAAGTTCAAACTCTATAGGAACCCCTAAATCTTGGCACTGAACTTTCCAAATATGCATACTTAGACAAAAATTTACCTTAAGGAAACATTTTAGCTATGCTACCAATACATTTTTAAATTGTTATGGTATTTTTAAAATGTAACATCTTTTTTTCCAGCTTATTGCATTTTTTTATTAAATAATTTGAGTTTTACTTTAAAAATGGTAAAATCTGAATAAGAAATTATTTAGCTTGTGGCTTGTTGGTCTGGGTGTATGATTTTTGCTTTGAGTGGAAAAGGCACCAGGTTCATATCCTGGATTAGCCTGTTTTCTCAGGTACTTTAAAAGTGCTTAGTTCTATTATCTGATAGTATTTTAAAATACTTACTAATGTATTCCAACAGTTTCACTTCCAATTTTATTAGTATACATGAAAAAGCATTAACAGTTGGCTCATTGGTCTAGGGGTATGATTCTCGCTTAGGGTGCAAGAGGTCCCGTGTTCAAATCCCGGATGAGCCCATCTTCTCAGGTTCTTTTAAATCCCATGGTTCCATTATCTTATTAATGTCAAAAGCATCAAGTGAATTTTGCTTTTGCCAATCCATCAAAAAAGTATATACTTATGCATATTTAGTAAACTGTCAACCATTTGGTGGTATATTGGGTATACTGTAGATTCCATTTTGTCTAAGTAACCTTGAGTGGCTTCAAGAAGTCTCATTTTGACAAATAAAAAACTGTCAAAATGAAATTGCAGGTTTTTATCTTACCTTGCTTTTTTCTAAGAAACAATGAGTGGCTTAAAAGAATAGGTTCTTTTTGACAAACAAAAAAGTCAACAATTAATTGCAGGTTTTTTTTTTTTCTTTCTTCTTGGTCTGTATGCTTAAGTTGCACACAGTAAGAGACAAGTCTTAGGTTCCAACTATCATAAAAGTTCAAACTCTATAGGAATCTTGGCACTGAACTTTCCAAATATGCATACTTGGACAAAAATTTACCTTAAGGAAACATTTTAGCTATGCTACCAATACATTTTTAAATTGTTATGGTATTTTTAAAATGTAACTTCTTTTTTTCCAGCGTATTGCATTTTTTTTATTAAATAATTTGAGTTTTACTTTAAAAATGGTAAAATCTAAATAAGAAATTATTTTGCTTGTGGCTTGTTGGTCTGGGTGTATGATTTTTGCTTTGGGTGGAAAAGGCCCCAGGTTCATATCCTGGATTAGCCTGTTTTCTCAGGTTCTTTAAAAGTGCTTAGTTCTATTATCTGATAGTATTTTAAAATACTTACTAATGTATTCCAACAGTTTCACTTCCAATTTCATTAGTATATATGAAAAATGCTTGAACAGTTGGCTCGTTGGTCTAGGGGAATGATTCTCGCTTAGGGTGCGAGAGATCCCGGCTTCAAATCCTGGACGAGCCTATCTTCTCAGATTATTTTAAATCCCATGGTTCCATTAACTGATTGATGTCAAAAGCATCAAGTGAATTTTGCTTTTGAAAATCCATAAAAAATATATACTTATGCATATTTAGTAAACTGTCTACCATTTGGTGGTATATTGGGTATACTGTAGATTCCATTTTGTCTAAGTAATCTTGAGTGGCTTCAAAGAAGTCTCATTTTGACAAATTAAAAACTGTCAAAATGAAATTACAGGTTTTTCTCTTACCTTGCTTATTTCTAAGAAACAATGAGTGGCTTAAAAGAATAGCCTCTTTTTGACAAACAAAAAGGTCAACAATTAATTGCAGGTTTTTTTTTTTTTCTTTCTTCTTGGTCTGTATGCTTAAGTTGCACACAGTAAGAGACAAGTCTTAGGTTCCAACTATCATAAAAGTTCAAACTCTATAGGAACCCCTAAATCTTGGCACTGAACTTTCCAAATATGCATACTTGGACAAAAATTTGCCTTAAGGAAACATTTTAGCTATGCTACCAATACATTTTTAAATTGTTATGGTATTTTTAAAATGTAACTTCTTTTTTTCCAGCGTATATTGCATTTTTTTTATTAAATAATTTGAGTTTTACTTTAAAAATGGTAAAATCTGAATAAGAAATTATTTAGCTTGTGGCTTGTTGGTCTGGGTGTATGATTTTTTGCTTTGGGTGCAAAAGGCCCCAGGTTCATATCCTGGATGAGCCTGTTTTCTTAGGTTCTTTAAACGTGCTTAGTTCTATTATCTGATAGTATTTTAAAATACTTACTAATGTATTCCAACAGGTTCACTTCCAATTTGTCACGAACCGGTCTCTCACCTCTGCGGGTTCTGGGGTTCATCCATTGCCAGTGCGGTTGCTTGCGGTGCTGTGCGCCCGTGTGGGGACACGGCGTGATCAATGGCACAGGTGATGCAGAGTCTGGGAACTGTGAGTGCGGGGACCAAATGGCCTAAGGCACTGCGGTGTGTCTGCTGTATAGGAGGTGGCCATGTTGGAGACCAAATAGCTAATACAGAGCACTTGTGAAAACACCTGTGGGCAGGTGTAAGCCAATCCCGTGCTTGTGCTGCCTTTAAGTAGGCTGGGATTATGTTACTCTGAGCCAGTGCTTTGTTGTATCAAAGCTGTGCTCTAGCTCTGAACTCTCTCCGTGCATTCCTGTGTGATTCCCGTGGTCCAGATATCGCCTCCGTTCCCAGAGGTCCGTTTGCAGCCTTCACTGCCAAAGATCTACCGGCTCTCCATTGTGCTATCAGTCAATTGCACACCTATTGGAAATACTTGGATTCCCAGTGTCCTGCATGAGGTTACCTTGTCAGTCTGCCTATCCTACAAAGTCTGCAGGATCTCATTTCTCTCAGCTGTTCGTTTGTTCAACTCTGCATTTAACCCATTCATCACCTTGTCTTCTACTACAGTTTCACAGTGATCTCCGGAACCCGCAAGTAACCCAATTCAGTACTTTTGCTATGTTGTCATTACAAGGATAATTCATCACAGTCTCTCAGTTAACTCTCAAAACTCCATTGCAAATCCTTACAGTTATCTCTTCATGTCTGCATTATCCAGTTAATAACATTCTACAGTTCAGCATCAAAGTTTGTTTATATTTGCTATGTTGTCATAACAAGGATAATTCTTCACAGTCTCTCAGTTAACTCTCAAAACTCCATTGCAAATCCTTACAGTTATCTCTTCATGTCTGCATTATCCAGTTAATCACATTCTGCAGTTCTGCATCAAAGCTTGTTTATATTTGGACAATCCAACATTTATTCATCAGCTTGTTTTGCATATGTTTCCATGAACATTTCTTTTATTTATTTTTGAGTTTTCTCTTGCATATTATTCCTGCAATACTTCAGTATAATATGATGATTACCAACTTGTCAGTTAACCCTTTACTGAATTATTATTTTGAATAAATATATGAATCGGAACTTTCTTCGTCCTCCCTGCTTTCTTCATAGCCCAGCACCTACACCTGTGGTTGGTTCCGGGTTAACGGATTCACAAAAACACCCGGGCCTGACAGTAAGCACTGGCCACATGGATCCGTCAAGTGACCAATTTGCAGGAGACGGTGCTACGTCAGATATCCTTTCCCGTCTGGAAAATCAGGAGTCTATACAGACACAAATAGTGCAGTTTATGCAAACTATGGCAGACCGTTTAGAGACTCTTCATACGGCTATTAAAACGTTCCAAGTCCAGAGTCCAACCCTGGATGTCCCAGTTACCACTACAGCTTCTCCTGTGACGCTACCTACGTCCCGCTTGCAGTTACCCTCTCCGAGTAAGTTTGACGGAACCCCAAAACTTTGCAGAGGATTCCTGAATCAATGCGAGATCCAGTTCGAACTGTTGTCCTCCAGTTTCCCATCAGCTCGTTCTAAAGTTGCATATATTATTGCCCTCCTCTCCGGTCAGGCTCTGGAGTGGGCATCACCATTATGGGAGAGAGGTGATCCTATCCTCTCTAATTACAAAGAGTTCGTATCTTCCTTCCGGAGAATCTTTGACGAACCAGGCAGGACCACCTCAGCATCCTTGGAGATTCTCCGTCTACGTCAAGGTTTACGTCCTGTCAGTCAATATATTATTCAGTTTCGCACGTTGTCTTCAGAGTTAAACTGGAATGAGGAGGCCCTGATCGCCGCGTTTTGGAATGGACTTTCAGAGAGAATCAAGGATGATTTAACTATCCGGGATGTGCCAATTAAACTGGATGAATTGATTTCTCTCTGTAACAAATTTGACCTACGTCACAGGGAGCGATGTTTAGAGAAATCCAGGGCAGAGCGATCCAGTCCACGTGATCATCCTAGACCTCGACAAGATTCTTCATCACAGTCTCCAGTAATGACTGAAGAACCTATGCAGATTGGGCGCTCTCGCCTCACAGAGGAGGAACGACTTCGTCGTCGACAGGGTAACCTCTGCATGTACTGTGGGTCCTCCGAACATTTAGTTAAATTCTGCAAACTCCGACCGGGAAACTCTCGCCTCCTAGCTTATTCAAGAGAGGTTAAGCTAGGAGTTACTCTAGAATCACGTTCTGGGAAAGAGCCGACCTTGTCTATTCAATTAGAAGTTCCAAGTTCTACAGTGAAAGTTTCAGCTCTCCTAGATTCCGGGGCAGCCGAGAACTTCATCTCCTCAGCCTTTGTCATGCGGTCTAAAGTTCGAACCATGCCTCTGGAAGCAGCAGTTGCCGTTATAGCAGTGGATGGAAGTCGAATTCCAGATGGTATAATTACTCATCGAACCGTATGTCTCAAGATGAAAGTTGGTGAGCTCCATTCCGAATACCTCTCCTTCTACGTGATTCCCAAAGCCTCTCAAGATGTGATACTTGGTTTACCTTGGCTGCAGAAACATAATCCTCAACTCAATTGGCAAACCATGGAAGTCCTTTCATGGGGTAAATCTTGTACCAAGGACTGTGTAGCTGCAATTGTACCTCTTCGGTCAATTAGCCTTTCCGATCTACCTCCGGTGTATCAATCCCTTGCGGATGTTTCCAGTAAGCAAGCAGCAGACTCTCTACCTCCTCATAGTGAATGGGACTGCCCAGTCGTCCTGGTTCCGGGCAAGACCCCTCCTAGGGGACAAATTCATCCGCTATCCATCCCAGAGACGCGAGCTATCCGGGATTGGTCCACTCCTACAACTCTCAAGGGGATTCAGCGATTTCTTGGCTTTGCTAATTTCTATAGGAGATTCATTAAGAATTATTCTACGTTAGCTGCTCCTATCACAGCCCTAACTCGCAAGGGAGCAAATCCTACGAACTGGTCTTCTGAAGCAATCAAAGCCTTCTCTGATTTAAAGCAAGCCTTTGTGTCAGCCCCCATTCTTCGACAGCCTGAGTTGAATCGTCCCTTTCTATTAGAGGTGCATGCATCTACAGAAGCAGTAGGAGCTGTGTTGTCACAAGTCTTTGAAGATAAAAAGGTCCATCCCTGCGGATATTTCTCCCGTAAGTTCCTCCCGGCAGAACGTAATTATGCAATCGGTGACCAAGAGTTACTTGCCATCAAGTTGGCATTTGAGGAGTGGAGATACCTTCTAGAAGGAGCTCAACATCGCATTACAGTTTATACTGATCATAAGAATCTTCTATATCTGCAGTCAGCTCAGTGTTTGAATCCACGACAAGCTCGATGGGCGCTTTTCTTCTCACGATTTGATTTCAAACTCACCTATCGTCCAGGGTCTCAGAACAAAAAGGCAGATGCCCTTTCCCGGCCCTTTGCTTCTTCTGAATTAAATGATGCTACCACGAATCAAGCCATTGTGAATCCTACGTCCTTTTTAATGACTCGAACCTCTCCAGTTCCTCCGCCTGGCAAGACCTTTGTTGCCACAAGTCTCCGAAAACGGCTGCTTACCTGGGCTCACTCCTCTTCCTTCATGGGTCATCATGGGGTTCTAAAGACTCTCGAATTTATTCAACAGTCTTATTGGTGGCCACGTCTCAAAGCCGATGTCCAAGAGTTTATAGCAGCATGTCCTAAATGTGCCCAACATAAGAGTCCAAGAAGTTCTCCACCAGAGTTTCATCCTTTGCCAGCCCTAGAGGTTCCAGCAGCAGATCAAGAGCTTCAACGTCTATCTAGCATCTGGAGTTGTGTACGTAAGTCCTTGGTCAAAACTTCCACTCGTTATAAATCTTTTGCAGATAGAAAACGTAAAGCTGTACCGAATTACTAAGTGGGAGACCAAGTTTGGATTTCTACGCGCAATCTCAAGTTCAAAGTTCCTTCTAAGAAATTTGCTCTCAGGTTTATTGGTCCATTTCCCATTGTAAAGGTACTCAACCTTGTGTCATACAAAGTCAAATTGCCACCGTCTTTGAGAATTCCTAAACGCCTTTCATACATCTTTACTGAAGCCTTTGATTCTCAATAAGTTTCGTACTACCCAGTCCAAATCTCCTAAAGTTCACTCTTTGCAGAATGAGGAATTTGAAGTTAAAGAGATTGTGGACTCACGTTCCCGATATGGTCGTTTACAGTTTCTGGTCGACTGGAAGGGTTACGGTCCGGAGGAGAGATCCTGGGTTTTCTCTGAAGATGTTCATGCTCCAAGACTGGTACAGAAATACTTCTCCAAAAATCCTGACAAGGTTCAAAGGTGTTCGGAGACCACCCGTAGAAGAGGGGGTACTGTCACGAACCGGTCTCTCACCTCTGCGGGTTCTGGGGTTCATCCATTGCCAGTGCGGTTGCTTGCGGTGCTGTGCGCCCGTGTGGGGACACGGCGTGATCAATGGCACAGGTGATGCAGAGTCTGGGAACTGTGAGTGCGGGGACCAAATGGCCTAAGGCACTGCGGTGTGTCTGCTGTATAGGAGGTGGCCATGTTGGAGACCAAATAGCTAATACAGAGCACTTGTGAAAACACCTGTGGGCAGGTGTAAGCCAATCCCGTGCTTGTGCTGCCTTTAAGTAGGCTGGGATTATGTTACTCTGAGCCAGTGCTTTGTTGTATCAAAGCTGTGCTCTAGCTCTGAACTCTCTCCGTGCATTCCTGTGTGATTCCCGTGGTCCAGATATCGCCTCCGTTCCCAGAGGTCCGTTTGCAGCCTTCACTGCCAAAGATCTACCGGCTCTCCATTGTGCTATCAGTCAATTGCACACCTATTGGAAATACTTGGATTCCCAGTGTCCTGCATGAGGTTACCTTGTCAGTCTGCCTATCCTACAAAGTCTGCAGGATCTCATTTCTCTCAGCTGTTCGTTTGTTCAACTCTGCATTTAACCCATTCATCACCTTGTCTTCTACTACAGTTTCACAGTGATCTCCGGAACCCGCAAGTAACCCAATTCAGTACTTTTGCTATGTTGTCATTACAAGGATAATTCATCACAGTCTCTCAGTTAACTCTCAAAACTCCATTGCAAATCCTTACAGTTATCTCTTCATGTCTGCATTATCCAGTTAATAACATTCTACAGTTCAGCATCAAAGTTTGTTTATATTTGCTATGTTGTCATAACAAGGATAATTCTTCACAGTCTCTCAGTTAACTCTCAAAACTCCATTGCAAATCCTTACAGTTATCTCTTCATGTCTGCATTATCCAGTTAATCACATTCTGCAGTTCTGCATCAAAGCTTGTTTATATTTGGACAATCCAACATTTATTCATCAGCTTGTTTTGCATATGTTTCCATGAACATTTCTTTTATTTATTTTTGAGTTTTCTCTTGCATATTATTCCTGCAATACTTCAGTATAATATGATGATTACCAACTTGTCAGTTAACCCTTTACTGAATTATTATTTTGAATAAATATATGAATCGGAACTTTCTTCGTCCTCCCTGCTTTCTTCATAGCCCAGCACCTACACCTGTGGTTGGTTCCGGGTTAACGGATTCACAAAAACACCCGGGCCTGACACAATTTCATTAGTATGCATCAAAATGCATGAACAGTTGGCTTGTTGGTCTAGGGGTATGTTTCTCACTTAGGGTGCGAGAGGTCCCTGGTTAAAATCCCGGACGAGCCCATCTTCTCAGGTTATTTTAAATCCCGTGGTTCCATTATCTGATTTATGTCAAAAGCATCAAGTGAATTTTGCTTTTGAAAATCCATTAAAAAAATATATACTTATGCATATTTAGTAAACTGTCAACCATTTGGTGGTATATTGGGTATACTGTAGATTCCATTTTGTCTAAGTAATCTTGAGTGGCTTCAAAGAAGTCTCATTTTGACAAATTAAAAACTGTCAAAATGAAATTGCAGGTTTTTCTCTTACCTTGCTTTTTTCTAAGAAACAATGAGTGGCTTAAAAGAATAGGCTCTTTTTGACAAACAAAAAGGTCAACAATTAATTGCAGGTTTTTGTTTTTTTCTTTCTTCTTGGTCTGTATGCTTAAGTTGCACACAGTAAGAGACAAGTCTTAGGTTCCAACTATCGGAAAAGTTCAAACTCTATAGGAACCCCTAAATCTTGGCACTGAACTTTCCAAATATGCATACTTGGACAAAAATTTACCGTAAGGAAACATTTTAGCTATGCTACCAATACATTTTTAAATTGTTATGGTATTTTTAAAATGTAACATCTTTTTTTCCAGCTTATTGCATTTTTTTATTAAATAATTTAAGGTTTTACTTTAAAAATGGTAAAATCTGAATAAGAAATTATTTAGCTTGTGGCTTGTTGGTCTGGGTGTATGATTTTTGCTTTGAGTGGAAAATGTACCAGGTTCATATCCTGGATTAGCCTGTTTTCTCAGGTTTTTTAAAAGTGCTTAGTTCTATTATCTGATAGTATTTTAAAATACTTACTAATGTATTCCAACAGTTTCACTTCCAATTTTATTAGTATACATGAAAAAGCATCAGCAGTTGGCTCATTGGTCTAGGGGTATGATTCTCGCTTAGGGTGCGAGAGGTCCTGGGTTCAAATCCCAGACGAGCCCATCTTCTCAGGTTCTTTTAAATCCCATGGTTCCATTATCTTATTGATGTCAAAAGCATCAAGTGAATTTTGCTTTTGCCAATCCATCAAAAAAGTATATACTTATGCATATTTAGTAAACTGTCAACCATTTGGTGGTATATTGGGTATACTGTAGATTCCATTTTGTCTAAGTAACCTTGAGTGGCTTCAAGAAGTCTCATTTTGACAAATAAAAAACTGTCAAAATGAAATTGCAGGTTTTTATCTTACCTTGCTTTTTTCTAAGAAACAATGAGTGGCTTAAAAGAATAGGCTTTTTTTGACAAACAAAAAGGTCAACAATTAATTGCAGGTTTTTTTTTTCTTTTCTTTCTTCTTGGTCTGTATGCTTAAGTTGCACACAGTAAGAGACAAGTCTTAGGTTCCAACTATCACAAAAGTTCAAACTCTATAGGAACCCCTATATCTTGGCACTGAACTTTCCAAATATGCATACTTGGACAAAAATTTACCTTAAGGAAACATTTTAGCTATGCTACCAATACATTTTTTAATTGTTATGGTATTTTTAAAATGTAACTTCTTTTTTTCCAACGTATTGCATTTTTTTTATTAAATAATTTGAGTTTTACTTTAAAAATGGTAAAATCTGAATAAGAAATTATTTAGCTTGTGGCTTGTTGGTCTGGGTGTATGATTTTTGCTTTGGGTGGAAAAGGCCCCAGGTTCATATCCTGGATTAGCCTGTTTTCTCAGGTTCTTTAAAAGTGCTTAGTTCTATTATCTGATAGTATTTTAAAATACTTACTAATGTATTCCAACAGTTTCACTTCCAATTTCATTAGTATACATGAAAAAGCATGATCAGTTTGCTCGTTGGGCTAGGGGTATGATTCTTGCTTAGGGTGCGAGAGGTCCTGGGTTCAAATCCCGGGCGAGCCCATCTTCTCAGATTCTTTAAAATCCCATGGTTCCATTATCTGATTGATGTCAAAAGCATCAAGTGAATTTTGCTTTTGAAAATCCATAAAAAAATATATACTTATGCATATTTATTAAACTGTCAACCATTTGGTGGTATATTGGGTATACTGTAGATTCCATTTTGTCTAAGTAATCTTGAGTGGCTTCAAAGGAGTCTCATTTTGACAAATTAAAAACTGTCAAAATGAAATTGCAGGTTTTTCTCTTACCTTGCTTTTTTCTAAGAAACAATGAGTGGCTTAAAAGAATAGGCTCTTTTTGACAAACAAAAAGGTCAACAATTAATTGCAGGTTTTTGTTTTTTTCTTTCTTCTTGGTCTGTATGCTTAAGTTGCACACAGTAAGAGACAAGTCTTAGGTTTCAACTATCTTAAAAGTTCAAACTCTATAGGAACCCCTAAATCTTGGCACTGAACTTTCCAAATATGCATACTTGGACAAAAATTTACCTTAAGGAAACATTTTAGCCATGCTACCAATACATTTTTAAATTGTTATGGTATTTTTAAAATGTAACTTCTTTTTTTCCAGCGTATTGCATTTTTTTTTATTAAATAATTTGAGTTTTACTTTTTAAAATGGTAAAATCTGAATAAGAAATTATTTAGCTTGTGGCTTGTTGGTCTGGGTGTATGATTTTTGCTTTGGGTGGAAAAGGCCCCAGGTTCATATCCTGGATTAGCCTGTTTTCTCAGGTTCTTTAAAAGTGCTTAGTTCTATTATCTGATAGTATTTTAAAATACTTACTAATGTATTCCAACAGTTTCACTTCCAATTTCATTAGTATACATGAAAAATGAATGAACAGTTGGCTCGTTGGTCTAGGGGTATGATTCTCGCTTAGGGTGCGAGAGGTCCCGGGTTCAAATCCCGGACGAGCCCATCTTGTCAGATTATTTTAAATCCCATGGTTCCATTAACTGATTGATGTCAAAAGCATCAAGTGAATTTTGCTTTTGAAAATCCATAAATAAATATATACTTATGCATATTTAGTAAACTGTCTACCATTTGGGGATATATTGGGTATACTGTAGATTCCATTTTGTCTAAGTAATCTTGAGTGGCTTCAAAGAAGTCTCATTTTGACAAATTAAAAACTGTCAAAATGAAATTACAGGTTTTTCTCTTACCTTGCTTTTTTCTAAAAAACAATGAGTGGCTTCAAAGAATAGGCTCTTTTTGACAAACAAAAAGGTCAACAATTAATTGCAGGTTTTTGTTTTTTTCTTTCTTCTTGGTCTGTATGCATAACTTGCACACAGTATGAGACAAGTCTTAGGTTCCAACTATCAGAAAAGTTAAAACTCTATAGGAACCCCTAAATCTTGGCACTGAACTTTCCAAATATGCATACTTGGACAAAAATTTACCTTAAGGAAACATTTTAGCTATGCTACCAATACATTTTTAAATTGTTATGGTATTTTTAAAATGTAACATCTTTTTTTCCAGCTTATTGCATTTTTTTATTAAATAATATGAGTTTTACTTTAAAAATGGTCAAATCTGAATAAGAAATTATTTAGCTTGTGGCTTGTTGGTCTGGGTGTAAGATTTTTGCTTTGGGTGCAAAAGGCCCCAGGTTCATATCCTGGATGAGCCTGTTTTCTTAGGTTCTTTAAACGTGCTTAGTTCTATTATCTGATAGTATTTTAAAATACTTACTAATGTATTCCAACAGGTTCACTTCCAATTTCATTAGTATGTATCAAAACGCCTGAACAGTTGGCTCGTTGGTCTAGGGGTATGATTCTCGCTTAGGGTGCGAGAGGTCCCGGGTTCGAATCCTGGACGAGCCCATCTTCTCGGGTTCATTTAAATCCCATGATTCCATTATCTGATTGATGTCAAAAGCATCAAGTGAATTTTTCTTTTGCCAATCCATCAAAAAAGTATATACTTAATCATATTTAGTAAACTGTCAAACATTTGGTGGTATATTGGGTATACTGTAGATTCCACTTTGTCTAAGTAACCTTGAGTGGCTTCAAAGAAGTCTCATTTTGACAAATAAAAAACTGTCAAAATGAAATTACAGGTTTTTCTCTTACCTTGCTTTTTTCTAAGAAACAATGAGTGGCTTAAAAGAATAGGCTCTTTTTGACAAACAAAAAGGTCAACAATTAATTGCAGGTTTTTGTTTTTTTCTTTCTTCTTGGTCTGTATGCTTAAGTTGCACACAGTATGAGACAAGTCTTAGGTTCCAACTATCAGAAAAGTTCAAACTCTATAGGAACCCCAAAATCTTGGCACTGAACTTTCCAAATATGCATACTTGGACAAAAATTTACCTTAAGGAAACATTTTAGCTATGCTACCAATACATTTTTAAATTGTTATGGTATTTTTAAAATGTAACATCTTTTTTTCCAGCTTATTGCATTTTTTTATTAAATAATTTGAGTTTTACTTTAAAAATGGTAAAATCTGAATAAGAAATTATTTAGCTTGTGGCTTGTTGGTCTGGGTGTATGATTTTTGCTTTGAGTGGAAAAGGCACCAGGTTCATATCCTGGATTAGCCTGTTTTCTCAGGTTCTTTAAAAGTGCTTAGTTCTATTATCTGATAGTATTTTAAAATACTTACTAATGTATTCCAACAGTTTCTCTTCCAATTTCATTAGTATACATGAAAATTGCATGAAAAGTTGGTTCGTTGGGCTAGGGGTATGATTCTTGCTTAGAGTGCGAGAGGTCCCGGGTTCAAATCCCGGACAAGACCATCTTCTCAGATTCTTTTAAATCCCATGGTTCCATTATCTGATTGATGTCAAAAGCATCAAGTGAATTTTGCTTTTGAAAATCCATAAAACAATATATACTTATGCATATTTAGTAAACTGTCAACCATTTGGTGGTATATTGGGTATACTGTAGATTCCATTTTGTCTAAGTAACCTTGAGTTGCTTCAAAGAAGTCTCATTTTGACAAATAAAAAACTGTCAAAATGAAATTACAGGTTTTTATCTTACCTTGCTTTTTTCTAAGAAACAATGAGTGTCTTAAAAGAATAGGCTCTTTTTGACAAACAAAAAGGTCAACAATTAATTGCAGGTTTTTGTTTTTTTCTTTCTTCTTGGTCTGTATGCTTAAGTTGAACACAGTATGAGACAAGTCTTAGGTTCCAACTATCAGAAAAGTTCAAACTCTATAGGAACCCCTAAATCTTGGCACTGAACTTTCCAAATATGCATACTTGGACAAAAATTTACCTTAAGGAAACATTTTAGCTATGCTACCAATACATTTTTAAATTGTTATGGTATTTTTAAAATGTAACATCTTTTTTTCCAGCTTATTGCATTTTTTTATTAAATAATTTGAGTTTTACTTTAAAAATGGTAAAATCTGAATAAGAAATTATTTCGCTTGTGGCTTGTTGGTCTGGGTGTATGATTTTTGCTTTGAGTGGAAAGGGCACCAGGTTCATATCCTGGATTAGCCTGTTTTCTCAGGTTCTTTAAAAGTGCTTAGTTCTATTATCTGATAGTATTTTAAAATACTTACTAATGTATTCCAACAGTTTCACTTCCAATTTCATTAGTATACATGAAAAACGAATGAACAGTTGGTTCGTTGGGCTAGGGGTATGATTCTTGCTTAGCGTGCGAGAGGTCCCGGTTTCAAATCCCGGACGAGCCCATCTTCTCAGATTCTTTTAAATCCCATGGTTCCATTATCTGATTGATGTCAAAAGCATCAAGTGAATTTTGCTTTTGAAAATCCATAAAAAAATATATACTTATGCATATTGAGTAAACTGTCAACCATTTGGTGGTATATTGGGTATACTGTAGATTCCATTTTGTCTAAGTAATCTTGAGTGGCTTCAAAGGAGTCTCATTTTAACAAATTAAAAACTGTCAAAATGAAATTACAGGTTTTTCTCTTACCTTGCTTTTTTCTAAGAAACAATGAGTGGCTTCAAAGAATAGGCTCTTTTTGACAAACAAAAAGGTCAACAATTAATTGCAGGTTTTTGTTTTTTTCTTTCTTCTTGGTCTGTATGCATAAGTTGCACACAGTATGAGACAAGTCTTAGGTTCCAACTATCAGAAAAGTTCAAACTCTATAGGAACCCCTAAATCTTGGCACTGAACTTTCAAAATATGCATACTTGGACAAAAATTTACCTTAAGGAAACATTTTAGCTATGCTACCAATACATTTTTAAATTGTTATGGTATTTTTAAAATGTAACATCTTTTTTTCCAGCTTATTGCATTTTTTTATTAAATAATTTGAGTTTTACTTTAAAAATGGTAAAATCTGAATAAGAAATTATTTAACTTGTGGCTTGTTGGTCTGGGTGTATGATTTTTGCTTTGGGTGCAAAAGGCCCCAGATTCATATCCTGGATAAGCCTGTTTTCTCAGGTTCTTTAAAAGTGCTTAGTTCTATTATCTGATAGTATTTTAAAATACTTACTAATGTATTCTAACAGTTTCACTTCCAATTTCATTAGTATACATGAAAAAAGCTTAAACAGTTGGCTCATTGGTCTAGGGATATGATTCTCGCTTAAGGTGCGAGAGGTCCCGGGTTCAAATCCAGGACGAGCTCAGGTTCTTTTAAATCCCATGGTTCCATTATCTGATTGATGTCAAAAGCATCAAGTGAATTTTGCTTTTGAAAATCCATCAAAAAATATATACTTATGCATATTTAGTAAACTGTCAACCATTTGGTGGTATATTGGGTATACTGTAGATTCCATTTTGTCTAAGTAATCTTGAGTGGCTTCAAAGAAGTCTCATTTTGACAAATTAAAAACTGTCAAAAAGGAAATTACAGGTTTTTCTCTTACCTTGCTTTTTTCTAAGAAACAATGAGTGGCTTAAAAGAATAGGCTCTTTTTGACAAACAAAAAGGTCAACAATTAATTGCAGGTTTTTTGTTTTTTTCTTTCTTCTTTGTCTGTATGCATAAGTTGCACACAGTATGAGACAAGTCTTAGGTTCCAACTATCAGAAAAGTTAAAACTCTATAGGAACCCCTAAATCTTGGCACTGAACTTTCCAAATATGCATACTTGGACAAAAATTTACCTTAAGGAAACATTTTAGCTTTGCTACCAATACATTTTTAAATTGTTATGGTATTTTTAAAATGTAAAATCTTTTTTTTCCAGCTTATTGCATTTTTTTATTACATAATTTGAGTTTTACTTTAAAAATGGTAAAATCTGAATAAGAAATTATTTAGCTTGTGGCTTGTTGGTCTGGGTGTATGATTTTTGCTTTGGGTGGAAAAGGCCCCAGTTTCATATCCTGGATGAGCCTGTTTCCTCAGGTTCTTTTAAAGTGCTTAGTTCTATTATCTGATAGTATTTTAAAATACTTACTAATGTATTCCAACAGTTTCACTTCCAATTTCATTAGTATACATGAAAATGCATGAACAGTTGGCTAGTTGGTCTAAGGGTATGATTCTCGCTTAGTGTGCGAGAGGTTCTGGGTTCAAATCCCGGATGAGCCCATCTTCTCAGGTTCTTTTAAATCCCATGGTTCCATTATCTGATTGATGTCAAAAGCATCAAGTGAATTTTGCTTTTGAAAATCCATCAAAAATATATACTTATGCATATTTAGTAAACTGTCATCCATTTGGTGGTATATTGGGTATACTGTAGATTCCATTTTGTCTAAGTAATCTTGAGTGGCTTCAAAGAAGTCTCATTTTGACAAATTAAAAACTGTCAAAAAGGAAATTACAGGTTTTTCTCTTGCCTTGCTTTTTTCTAAGAAACAATGAGTGGCTTAAAAGAATAGGCTCTTTTTGACAAACAAAAAGGTCAACAATTAATTGCAGGTTTTTGTTTTTTTCATTCTTCTTGGTCTGTATGCATAAGTTGCACACAGTATGAGACAAGTCTTAGGTTCCAACTATCAGAAAAGTTAAAACTCTATAGGAGCCCCTAAATCTTGGCACTGAACTTTCCAAATATGCATACTTGGACAAAAATAAACCTTAAGAAACATTTTAGCTATGCTACCAATACATTTTTAAATTGTTATGGTATTTTTAAAATGTAACATCTTTTTTTCCAGCTTATTGCATTTTTTTATTAAATAATTTGAGTTTTACGTTAAAAATTGTAAAATCTGAATAAGAAATTATTTAGCTTGTGGCTTGTTGGTCTGGGTGTATGATTTTTGCTTTGGGTGGAAAAGGCCCCAGGTTCATATCCTGGATTAGCCTGTTTTCTCAGGTTCTTTAAAAGTGCTTAGTTCTATTATCTGATAGTATTTTAAAATACTTACTAATGTATTCCAACAGTTTCACTTCCAATTTCATCAGTATACATGAAAATGCATGAACAGTTGGCTCGTTGGTCTAGGGGTATGATTCTCGCTTAGGGTGCAAGAGGTCCCGGGTTCAAATCCTGGACGAGCCCATCGTCTCAGGTTCTTTTAAATTCCATGGTTCCATTATCTGATTGATGTCAAAAGCATCAAGTGAATTTTGCTTTTGCCAATCCATCAAAAAAGTATATACTTAAGCATATTTAGTAAACTGTCAAACATTTGGTGGTATATTGGGTATACTGTAGATTCCACTTTGTCTAAGTAACCTTGAGTTGCTTCAAAGAAGTCTCATTTTGACAAATAAAAAACTGTCAAAATGAAATTACAGGTTTTTATCTTACCTTGCTTTTTTCTAAGAAACAATGAGTGGCTTAAAAGAATAGGCTCTTTTTGACAAACAAAAAGGTCAACAATTAATTGCAGGTTTTTGTTTTTTTCTTTCTTCTTGGTCTGTATGCTTAAGTTGCACACAGTATGAGACAAGTCTTAGGTTCCAACTATCAGAAAAGTTCAAACTCTATAGGAACCCCTAAATCTTGGCACTGAACTTTCCAAATATGCATACTTGGACAAAAATTTACCTTAAGGAAACATTTTAGCTATGCTACCAATACATTTTTAAATTGTTATGGTATTTTTAAAATGTAACATCTTTTTTTCCAGCTTATTGCATTTTTTTATTAAATAATTTGAGTTTTACTTTAAAAATGGTAAAATCTGAATAAGAAATTATTTAGCTTGTGGCTTGTTGGTCTGGGTGTATGATTTTTGCTTTGAGTGGAAAGGGCACCAGGTTCATATCCTGGATTAGCCTGTTTTCTCAGGTTCTTTAAAAGTGCTTAGTTCTATTATCTGATAGTATTTTAAAATACTTACTAATGTATTCCAAAAGGTTCACTTCCAATTTCATTAGTATGCATCAAAATGCATGAACAGTTGGCTCGTTGGTCTGGGGGTATGATTCTCGCTTAGGGTGCGAGAGGTCCCGGGTTCAAATCCTGGACGAGCCCATCTTCTCAGATTCTTTTAAATCCCATGGTTCCATTATCTGATTGATGTCAAAAGCATCAAGTGAATTTTGCTTTTGAAAATCCATAAAAAAATATATACTTATGCATATTTAGTAAACTGTCAACCATTTGGTGGTATATTGGGTATACTGTAGATTCCATTTTGTCTAAGTAATCTTGAGTGGCTTCAAATGAGTCTCATTTTGACAAATTAAAAACTGTCAAAATGAAATTACAGGTTTTTCTCTTACCTTGCTTTTTTCTAAGAAACAATGAGTGGCTTCAAAGAATAGGCTCTTTTTGACAAACAAAAAGGTCAACAATTAATTGCAGGTTTTTGTTTTTTTCTTTCTTCTTGGTCTGTATGCATAAGTTGCACACAGTATGAGACAAGTCTTAGGTTCCAACTATCAGAAAAGTTCAAACTCTATAGGAACCCCTAAATCTTGGCACTGAACTTTCCAAATATGCATACTTGGTCAAAAATTTACCTCAAGGAAACATTTTAGCTATGCTACCAATACATTTTTAAATTGTTATGGTATTTTTAAAATGTAACATCTTTTTTCCAGCTTATTGCATTTTTTTATTAAATAATTTGAGTTTTACTTTAAAAATGGTAAAATCTGAATAAGAAATTATTTAACTTGTGGCTTGTTGGTCTGGGTGTATGATTTTTGCTTTGGGTGCAAAAGGCCCCAGATTCATATCCTGGATAAGCCTGTTTTCTCAGGTTCTTTAAAAGTGCTTAGTTCTATTATCTGATAGTATTTTAAAATACTTACTAATGTATTCCAAAAGGTTCACTTCCAATTTCATTAGTATGCATCAAAATGCATGAACAGTTGGCTCGTTGGTCTGGAGGTATGATTCTCGCTTAGGGTGCGAGAGGTCCCGGGTTCAAATCCCGGACGAGCCCATCTTCTCATGTTCTTTTAAATCCCATGGTTCCATTATCTGATTGATGTCAAAAGCATCAAGTGAATTTTGCTTTTGCCAATCCATCAAAAAAGTATATACTTAAGCATATTTAGTAAACTGTCAAACATTTGGTGGTATATTGGGTATACTGTAGATTCCACTTTGTCTAAGTAACCTTGAGTGGCTTCAAAGAAGTCTCATTTTGACAAATAAAAAACTGTCAAAATGAAATTACAGGTTTTTCTCTTACCTTGCTTTTTTCTAAGAAACAATGAGTGGCTTAAAAGAATAGGCTCTTTTTGACAAACAAAAAGGTCAACAATTAATTGCAGGTTTTTGTTTTTTCTTTCTTCTTGGTCTGTATGCTTAAGTTGCACACAGTATGAGACAAGTCTTAGGTTCCAACTATCAGAAAAGTTCAAACTCTATAGGAACCCCTAAATCTTGGCACTGAACTTTCCAAATATGCATACTTGGACAAAAATTTACCTTAAGGAAACATTTTTGCTATGCTACCAATACATTTTTAAATTGTTATGGTATTTTTAAAATGTAACATCTTTTTTTCCAGCTTATTGCATTTTTTTATTAAATAATTTGAGTTTTACTTTAAAAATGGTAAAATCTGAATAAGAAATTTTTAGCTTGTGGCTTGTTGGTCTGGGTGTATGATTTTTGCTTTGAGTGGAAAAGGCCCCAGGTTCATATCCTGGATAAGCCTGTTTTCTTAGGTTCTTTTAAAAGTGCTTAGTTCTATTATCTGATAGTATTTTAAAATACTTACTAATGTATTCTAACAGTTTCACTTCCAATTTCATTAGTATACATGAAAAAAAGCATATACAGTTGGCTCGTTGGTCTAGGGGTATGATTCTCGCTTAAGGTGCGAGAGGTCCCGGGTTCAAATCCAGGACGAGCTCAGGTTCTTTTAAATCCCATGGTTCCATTATCTGATTGATGTCAAAAGCATCAAGTGAATTTTGCTTTTGAAAATCCATCAAAAAATATATACTTATGCATATTTAGTAAACTGTCAACCATTTGGTGGTATATTGGGTATACTGTAGATTCCATTTTGTCTAAGTAATCTTGAGTGGCTTCAAAGAAGTCTCATTTTGACAAATTAAAAACTGTCAAAAAGGAAATTACAGGTTTTTCTCTTACCTTGCTTTTTTCTAAGAAACAATGAGTGGCTTAAAAGAATAGGCTCTTTTTGACAAACAAAAAGGTCAACAATTAATTGCAGGTTTTTGTTTTTTTCTTTCTTCTTTGTATGCATAAGTTGCACACAGTATGAGACAAGTCTTAGGTTCCAACTATCAGAAAAGTTAAAACTCTATAGGAACCCCTAAATCTTGGCACTGAACTTTCCAAATATGCATACTTGGACAAAAATTTACCTAAAGGAAACATTTTAGCTTTGCTACCAATACATTTTTAAATTGTTATGGTATTTTTAAAATGTAAAATCTTTTTTTTCCAGCTTTTTGCATTTTTTTATTACATAATTTGAGTTTTACTTTAAAAATGGTAAAATCTGAATAAGAAATTATTTAGCTTGTGGCTTGTTGGTCTGGGTGTATGATTTTTGCTTTGGGTGGAAAAGGCCCCAGTTTCATATCCTGGATGAGCCTGTTTCCTCAGGTTCTTTTAAAGTGCTTAGTTCTATTATCTGATAGTATTTTAAAATACTTACTAATGTATTCCAACAGTTTCACTTCCAATTTCATTAGTATACATGAAAATGCATGGACAGTTGGCTAGTTGGTCTAAGGGTATGATTCTCGCTTAGTGTGCGAGAGGTTCTGGGTTCAAATCCCGGACGAGCCCATCTTCTCAGGTTCTTTTAAATCCCATGGTTCCATTATCTGATTGATGTCAAAAGCATCAAGTGAATTTTGCTTTTGAAAATCCATCAAAAATATATACTTATGCATATTTAGTAAACTGTCATCCATTTGGTGGTATATTGGGTATACTGTAGATTCCATTTTGTCTAAGTAATCTTGAGTAGCTTCAAAGAAGTCTCATTTTGACAAATTAAAAACTGTCAAAAAGGAAATTACAGGTTTTTCTCTTGCCTTGCTTTTTTCTAAGAAACAATGAGTGGCTTAAAAGAATAGGCTCTTTTTGACAAACAAAAAGGTCAACAATTAATTGCAGGTTTTTGTTTTTTTCATTCTTCTTGGTCTGTATGCATAAGTTGCACACAGTATGAGACAAGTCTTAGGTTCCAACTATCAGAAAAGTTAAAACTCTATAGGAGCCCCTAAATCTTGGCACTGAACTTTCCAAATATGCATACTTGGACAAAAATAAACCTTAAGAAACATTTTAGCTATGCTACCAATACATTTTTAAATTGTTATGGTATTTTTAAAATGTAACATCTTTTTTTCCAGCTTATTGCATTTTTTTATTAAATAATTTGAGTTTTACTTTAAAAATGGTAAAATCTGAATAAGAAATTATTTAGCTTGTGGCTTGTTGGTCTGGGTGTATGATTTTTGCTTTGGGTGGAAAAGGCCCCTGGTTCATATCCTGGATTAGCCTGTTTTCTCAGGTTCTTTAAAAGTGCTTAGTTCTATTATCTGATAGTATTTTAAAATACTTACTAATGTATTCCAACAGTTTCACTTCCAATTTCATCAGTATACATGAAAATGCATAAACAGTTGGCTCGTTGGTCTAGGGGTATGATTCTCGCTTAGGGTGCGAGAGGTCCCGGGTTCAAATCCTGGACGAGCCCATCGTCTCAGGTTCTTTTAAATCCCATGGTTCCATTATCTGATTGATGTCAAAAGCATCAAGTGAATTTTGCTTTTGAAAATCCATAAATAAATATATACTTATGCATATTTAGTAAACTGTCTACCATTTGGTGGTATATTGGGTATACTGTAGATTCCATTTTGTCTAAGTAATCTTGAGTGGCTTCAAAGAAGTCTCATTTTGACAAATTAAAAACTGTCAAAATGAAATTACAGGTTTTTCTCTTACCTTGCTTTTTTCTAAAAAAACAATGAGTGGCTTCAAAGAATAGGCTCTTTTTGACAAACAAAAAGGTCAACAATTAATTGCAGGTTTTTGTTTTTTTCTTTCTTCTTGGTCTGTATGCATAACTTGCACACAGTATGAGACAAGTCTTAGGTTCCAACTATCAGAAAAGTTCAAACTCTATAGGAACCCCTAAATCTTGGCACTGAACTTTCCAAATATGCATACTTGGACAAAAATTTACCTTAAGGAAACATTTTAGCTATGCTACCAATACATTTTTAAATTGTTATGGTATTTTTAAAATGTAACATCTTTTTTTCCAGCTTATTGCATTTTTTTATTAAATAATATGAGTTTTACTTTAAAAATGGTAAAATCTGAATAAGAAATTATTTAGCTTGTGGCTTGTTGGTCTGGGTGTATGATTTTTGCTTTGGGTGCAAAAGGCCCCAGGTTCATATCCTGGATGAGCCTGTTTTCTTAGGTTCTTTAAACGTGCTTAGTTCTATTATCTGATAGTATTTTAAAATACTTACTAATGTATTCCAACAGGTTCACTTCCAATTTCATTAGCATGTATCAAAACACCTGAACAGTTGGCTCGTTGGTCTAGGGGTATGATTCTCGCTTAGGGTGCGAGAGGTCCCGGGTTCGAATCCTGGACGAGCCCATCTTCTCAGGTTCATTTAAATCCCATGGTTCCATTATCTGATTGATGTCAAAAGCATCAAGTGAATTTTTCTTTTGCCAATCCATCAAAAAAGTATATACTTAATCATATTTAGTAAACTGTCATCCATTTGGTGGTATATTGGGTATACTGTAGATTCCATTTTGTCTAAGTAATCTTGAGTGGCTTCAAAGAAGTCTCATTTTGACAAATTAAAAACTGTCAAAAAGGAAATTACAGGTTTTTCTCTTGCCTTGCTTTTTTCTAAGAAACAATGAGTGGCTTAAAAGAATAGGCTCTTTTTGACAAACAAAAAGGTCAACAATTAATTGCAGGTTTTTGTTTTTTTCATTCTTCTTGGTCTGTATGCATAAGTTGCACACAGTATGAGACAAGTCTTAGGTTCCAACTATCAGAAAAGTTAAAACTCTATAGGAGCCCCTAAATCTTGGCACTGAACTTTCCAAATATGCATACTTGGACAAAAATAAACCTTAAGAAACATTTTAGCTATGCTACCAATACATTTTTAAATTGTTATGGTATTTTTAAAATGTAACATCTTTTTTTCCAGCTTATTGCATTTTTTATTAAATAATTTGAGTTTTACTTTAAAAATGGTAAAATCTGAATAAGAAATTATTTAGCTTGTGGCTTGTTGGTCTGGGTGTATGATTTTTGCTTTGGGTGGAAAAGGCCCCAGGTTCATATCCTGGATTAGCCTGTTTTCTCAGGTTCTTTAAAAGTGCTTAGTTCTATTATCTGATAGTATTTTAAAATACTTACTAATGTATTCCAACAGTTTCACTTCCAATTTCATCAGTATACATGAAAATGCATGAACAGTTGGCTCGTTGGTCTAGGGGTATGATTCTCGCTTAAGGTGTGAGAGGTCCCGGGTTCAAATCCAGGACGAGCCCATCGTCTCAGGTTCTTTTAAATCCCATGGTTCCATTATCTGATTGATGTCAAAAGCATCAAGTGAATTTTGCTTTTGAAAATCCATCCAAAAATATATACTTATGCATATTTAGTAAACTGTCAACCATTTGGTGGTATATTGGGTATACTGTAGATTCCATTTTGTCTAAGTAATCTTGAGTGGCTTCAAAGAAGTCTCATTTTGACAAATTAAAAACTGTCAAAATGAAATTACAGGTTTTTCTCTTACCTTGCTTTTTTCTAAGAAACAATGAGTGGCTTAAAAGAATAGGCTCTTTTTGACAAACAAAAAGGTCAACAATTAATTGCAGGTTTTTGTTTTTTTCATTCTTCTTGGTCTGTATGCATAAGTTGCACACAGTATGAGACAAGTCTTAGATTCCAACTATCAGAAAAGTTAAAACTCTATAGGAGCCCCTAAATCTTGGCACTGAACTTTCCAAATATGCATACTTGGACAAAAATAAACCTTAAGGAAACATTTTAGCTATGCTACCAATACATTTTTAAATTGTTATGGTATTTTTAAAATGTAACATCTTTTTTCCAGCTTATTGCATTTTTTATTAAATAATTTGAGTTTTACTTTAAAAATGGTAAAATCTGAATAAGAAATTATTTAGCTTGTGGCTTGTTGGTCTGGGTGTATGATTTTTGCTTTGAGTGGAAAAGGCACCAGGTTCATATCCTGGATAAGCCTGTTTTCTCAGGTTCTTTAAAAGTGCTTAGTTCTATTATCTGATAGTTTTTTAAGATACTTACTAATGTATTCCAACAGTTTCACTTCCAAATTCATTAGTATACATGAATAAACATGAACAGTTGGCTCGTTGGTCTAGGGGTATGATTCTTGCTTAGGGTGCGAGAGGTCCCGGGTTCAAATCCCGGACGAGCCCATCTTCTCAGGTTCTTTTAAATCCAATGGTTCCATTATCTGATTGATGTCAAAAGCATCAAGTGAATTTTGCTTTTGAAAATCCATCAAAAAATATATACTTATGCATATTTAGTAAACTGTCAACCATTTGGTGGTATATTGGGTATACTGTAGATTCCATTTTGTCTAAGTAACCTTAAGTGGCTTCAAGAAGTCTTATTTTGACAAATAAAAAACTGTCAAAATGAAATTACAGGTTTTTCTCTTACCTTGCTTTTTTCTAAGAAACAATGAGTGGCTTAAAAGAATAGGCTCTTTTTGACAAACAAAAAGGTCAACAATTAATTGAAGGTTTTTTTTTCTTTCTTCTTGGTCTGTATGCTTAACTTGCACACAGTATGAGACAAGTCTTAGGTTCCAACTATCAGAAAAGGTCAAACTCTATAGGAACCCCTAAATCTTGGCACTGAACTTTCCAAATATGCATACTTGGACAAAAATTTACCTTAAGGAAACATTTTAGCTATGCTACCAATACATTTTTAAATTGTTATGGTATTTTTAAAATGTAACATCTTTTTTTCCAGCTTATTGCATTTTTTTATTAAATAATTTGAGTTTTACTTTAAAAATTGTAAAATCTGAATAAGAAATTATTTGGCATTTTGGTCTGGGTGTATGATTTTTGCTTTGGGTGGAAAAGGCCCCAGGTTCATATCCTGGATTAGCCTGTTTTCTCAGGTTCTTTAAAAGTGCTTAGTTCTATTATCTGATAGTATTTTAAAATACTTACTAATGTATTCCAACAGTTTCACTTCCAATTTCATTAGTATACATGAAAAATGCATGAACAGTTGGCTCGTTGGTCTAGGGGTATGATTCTCGCTTAGGGTGCGAGAGGTCCCGGTTTCAAATCCCGGACGAGCCCATCTTCTCAGGTTCTTTTAAATCCCATGGTTCCATTATCTGATTGATGTCAAAAGCATCAAGTGAATTTTGCTTTTGAAAATCCATCAAAAAATATATACTTATGCATATTTAGTAAACTGTCAACCATTTGGTGGTATATTGGGTATACTGTAGATTCCATTTTGTCTAAGTAATCTTGAGTGGCTTCAAAGAAGTCTCATTTTGACAAATGAAAAACTGTCAAAAAGGAAATTACAGGTTTTTCTCTTACCTTGCTTTTTTCTAAGAAACAATGAGTGGCTTAAAAGAATAGGCTCTTTTTGACAAACAAAAAGGTCAACAATTAATTGCAGGTTTTTGTTTTTTTCTTTCTTCTTTGCCTGTATGCATAAGTTGCACACAGTATGAGACAAGTCTTAGGTTCCAACTATCAGAAAAGTTCAAACTCTATAGGAACCCCTAAATCTTGGCACTGAACTTTCCAAATATGCATACTTGGACAAAAATTTACCTTAAGGAAACATTTTTGCTATGCTACCAATACATTTTTAAATTGTTATGGTATTTTTAAAATGTAACATCTTTTTTTCCAGCTTATTGCATTTTTTTATTAAATAATTTGAGTTTTACTTTAAAAATGGTAAAATCTGAATAAGAAATTTTTTAGCTTGTGGCTTGTTGGTCTGGGTGTATGATTTTTGCTTTGAGTGGAAAAGGCCCCAGGTTCATATCCTGGATAAGCCTGTTTTCTTAGGTTCTTTTAAAAGTGCTTAGTTCTATTATCTGATAGTATTTTAAAATACTTACTAATGTATTCTAACAGTTTCACTTCCAATTTCATTAGTATACATGAAAAAAGCATAAACAGTTGGCTCGTTGGTCTAGGGGTATGATTCTCGCTTAAGGTGCGAGAGGTCCCGGGTTCAAATCCAGGACGAGCTCAGGTTCTTTTAAATCCCATGGTTCCATTATCTGATTGATGTCAAAAGCATCAAGTGAATTTTGCTTTTGAAAATCCATCAAAAAATATATACTTATGCATATTTAGTAAACTGTCAACCATTTGGTGGTATATTGGGTATACTGTAGATTCCATTTTGTCTAAGTAATCTTGAGTGGCTTCAAAGAAGTCTCATTTTGACAAATTAAAAACTGTCAAAAAGGAAATTACAGGTTTTTCTCTTACCTTGCTTTTTTCTAAGAAACAATGAGTGGCTTAAAAGAATAGGCTCTTTTTGACAAACAAAAAGGTCAACAATTAATTGCAGGTTTTTGTTTTTTTCTTTCTTCTTTGTCTGTATGCATAAGTTGCACACAGTATGAGACAAGTCTTAGGTTCCAACTATCAGAAAAGTTAAAACTCTATAGGAACCCCTAAATCTTGGCACTGAACTTTCCAAATATGCATACTTGGACAAAAATTTACCTTAAGGAAACATTTTAGCTTTGCTACCAATACATTTTTAAATTGTTATGGTATTTTTAAAATGTAAAATCTTTTTTTTCCAGCTTATTGCATTTTTTTATTACATAATTTGAGTTTTACTTTAAAAATGGTAAAATCTGAATAAGAAATTATTTAGCTTGTGGCTTGTTGGTCTGGGTGTATGATTTTTGCTTTGGGTGGAAAAGGCCCCAGTTTCATATCCTGGATGAGCCTGTTTCCTCAGGTTCTTTTAAAGTGCTTAGTTCTATTATCTGATAGTATTTTAAAATACTTACTAATGTATTCCAACAGTTTCACTTCCAATTTCATTAGTATACATGAAAAATGCATGAACAGTTGGCTCGTTGGTCTAGGGGTATGATTCTCGCTTAGGGTGCGAGAGGTCCCGGTTTCAAATCCCGGACGAGCCCATCTTCTCAGGTTCTTTTAAATCCCATGGTACCATTATCTGATTGATGTCAAAAGCATCAAGTGAATTTTGCTTTTGAAAATCCATCAAAAAATATATACTTATGCATATTTAGTAAACTGTCAACCATTTGGTGGTATATTGGGTATACTGTAGATTCCATTTTGTCTAAGTAATCTTGAGTGGCTTCAAAGAAGTCTCATTTTGACAAATGAAAAACTGTCAAAAAGGAAATTACAGGTTTTTCTCTTGCCTTGCTTTTTTCTAAGAAACAATAAGTGGCTTAAAAGAATAGGCTCTTTTTGACAAACAAAAAGGTCAACAATTAATTGCAGGTTTTTGTTTTTTTCATTCTTCTTGGTCTGTATGCATAAGTTGCACACAGTATGAGACAAGTCTTAGGTTCCAACTATCAGAAAAGTTCAAACTCTATAGGAGCCCCTAAATCTTGGCACTGAACTGTCCAAATATGCATACTTGGACAAAAATAAACCTTAAGAAACATTTTAGCTATGCTACTAATACATTTTTAAATTGTTATGGTATTTTTTAAATGTAACATCTTTTTTTCCAGCTTATTGCATTTTTTATTAAATAATTTGAGTTTTATTTTAAAAATTGTAAAATCTGAATAAGAAATTATTTGGCTTTTTGGTCTGGGTGTATGATTTTTGCTTTGGGTGGAAAAGGCCCCAGGTTCATATCCTGGATTAGCCTGTTTTCTCAGGTTCTTTAAAAGTGCTTAGTTCTATTATCTGATAGTATTTTAAAATACTTACTAATGTATTCCAACAGTTTCACTTCAAATTTCATTAGTATACGTGAAAATGCACGAACAGTTGGCTCATTGGTCTAGGGGTATGATTCTCTCTTAGGGTGCGAGAGGTCCCGGGTTCAAATCCCGGATGAGCCCATCTTCTCAGGTTCTTTTAAATCCCATGGTTCCATTATCTGATTGATGTCAAAAGCATCAAGAGAATTTTGCTTTTGAAAATCCATCAAAAAATATATACTTATGCATATTTAGTAAACTGTCAACCATTTGGTGGTATATTGGGTATACTGTAGATTCCATTTTGTCTAAGTAATCTTGAGTGGCTTCAAAGAAGTCTCATTTTGACAAATGAAAAACTGTCAAAAAGGAAATTACAGGTTTTTCTCTTACCTTGCTTTTTTCTAAGAAACAATGAGTGGCTTAAAAGAATAGGCTCTTTTTGACAAACAAAAAGGTCAACAATTAATTGCAGGGTTTTTTTTTTCTTTCTTCTTGGTCTGTATGCTTAAATTGCACACAGTATGAGACAAGTCTTAGGTTCCAACTATCAGAAAAGGTCAAACTCTATAGGAACCCCTAAATCTTGGCACTGAACTTTCCAAATATGCATACTTGGACAAAAATTTACCTTAAGGAAACATTTTAGCTATGCTACCAATACATTTTTAAATTGTTATGGTATTTTTTAAATGTAACATCTTTTTTTCCAGCTTATTGCATTTTTTATTAAATAATTTGAGTTTTATTTTAAAAATTGTAAAATCTGAATAAGAAATTATTTGGCTTTTTGGTCTGGGTGTATGATTTTTGCTTTGGGTGGAAAAGGCCCCAGGTTCATATCCTGGATTAGCCTGTTTTCTCAGGTTCTTTAAAAGTGCTTAGTTCTATTATCTGATAGTATTTTAAAATACTTACTAATGTATTCCAACAGTTTCACTTCAAATTTCATTAGTATACGTGAAAATGCACGAACAGTTGGCTCATTGGTCTAGGGGTATGATTCTCTCTTAGGGTGCGAGAGGTCCCGGGTTCAAATCCCGGATGAGCCCATCTTCTCAGGTTCTTTTAAATCCCATGGTTCCATTATCTGATTGATGTCAAAAGCATCAAGTGAATTTTGCTTTTGAAAATCCATCAAAAAATATATACTTATGCATATTTAGTAAACTGTCAACCATTTGGTGGTATATTGGGTATACTGTAGATTCCATTTTGTCTAAGTAATCTTGAGTGGCTTCAAAGAAGTCTCATTTTGACAAATGAAAAACTGTCAAAAAGGAAATTACAGGTTTTTCTCTTACCTTGCTTTTTTCTAAGAAACAATGAGTGGCTTAAAAGAATAGGCTCTTTTTGACAAACAAAAAGGTCAACAATTAATTGCAGGTTTTTGTTTTTTTCTTTCTTCTTTGTCTGTATGCATAAGTTGCACACAGTATGAGACAAGTCTTAGGTTCCAACTATCAGAAAAGTTAAAACTCTATAGGAACCCCTAAATCTTGGCACTGAACTTTCCAAATATGCATACTTGGACAAAAATTTACCTTAAGGAAACATTTTAGCTTTGCTACCAATACATTTTTAAATTGTTATGGTATTTTTAAAATGTAACATCTTTTTTTCCAGCTTATTGCATTTTTTTATTACATAATTTGAGTTTTACTTTAAAAATGGTAAAATCTGAATAAGAAATTATTTAGCTTGTGGCTTGTTGGTCTGGGTGTATGATTTTTGCTTTGGGTGGAAAAGGCCCCAGTTTCATATCCTGGATGAGCCTGTTTCCTCAGGTTCTTTAAAAGTGCTTAGTTCTATTATCTGATAGTATTTTAAAATACTTACTAATGTATTCCAACAGTTTCACTTCCAAATTCATTAGTATACATGAAAAAGCATGAACAGTTGGCTCGTTGGTCTAGGGGTATGATTCTTGTTTAGGGTGCGAGAGGTCCTGGGTTCAAATCCCGGACGAGCCCATCTTCTCAGGTTCTTTTAAATCCAAAGGTTCCATTATCTGATTGATGTCAAAAGCATCAAGTGAATTTTGCTTTTGCCTATACATCAAAAAAGTATATACTTATGCATATTTAGTAAACTGTCAACCATTTGGTGGTATATTGGGTATACTGTAGATTCCATTTTGTCTAAGTAATCTTGAGTTTCTACAAAGAAGTCTCATTTTGACAAATAAAAAACTGTCAAAATGAAATTACAGGTTTTTCTCTTACCTTGCTTTATTCTAAGAAACAATGAGTGGCTTAAAAGAATAGGCTCTTTTTGACAAACAAAAAGGTCAACAATTAATTGCAGGTTTTTGTTTTTTTCTTTCTTCTTGGTCTGTATGCTTAAGTTGCACACAGTATGAGACAAGTCTTAGGTCCCAACTATCAGAAAAGTTCAAACTCTATAGGAACCCCTAAATCTTGTCACTGAACTTTTCAAATATGCATACTTGGACAAAAATTTACCTCAAGGAAACATTTTAGCTATGCTACCAATCCTTGCTTAGGGTGCGAGAGGTTCCGGGTTCAAATCCCGGACGAGCCCATCTTCTCAGGTTCTTTTAAATCCCATGGTTCCATTATCTGATTGATGTCAAAAGCATCAAGTGAATTTTGCTTTTGAAAATCCATCAAAAATATATACTTATGCATATTTAGTAAACTGTCATCCATTTGGTGGTATATTGGGTATACTGTAGATTCCATTTTGTCTAAGTAACCTTGAGTGGCTTCAAGAAGTCTCATTTTGACAAATAAAAAACTGTCAAAATGAAATTACAGGTTTTTCTCTTACCTTGCTTTTTTCTAAGAAACAATGAGTGGCTTAAAAGAATAGGCTCTTTTTGACAAACAAAAAGGTCAACAATTAATTGCAGGTTTTTTTTTTCTTTCTTCTTGGTCTGTATGCTTAAATTGCACACAGTATGAGACAAGTCTTAGGTTCCAACTATCAGAAAAGGTCAAACTCTATAGGAACCCCTAAATCTTGGCACTGAACTTTCCAAATAAGCATACTTGGACAAAAATAAACCTTAAGGAAACATTTTAGCTATGCTACCAATACATTTTTAAATTGTTATGGTATTTTTAAAATGTAACATCTTTTTTCCAGCTTATTGCATTTTTTTATTAAATAATTTGAGTTTTACTTTAAAAATGGTAAAATCTGAGTAAGAAATTATTTAGCTTGTGGCTTGTTGGTCTGGGTGTATGATTTTTGCTTTGAGTGGAAAAGGCACCAGGTTCATATCCTGGATAAGCCTGTTTTCTCAGGTTCTTTAAAAGTGCTTAGTTCTATTATCTGATAGTATTTTAAAATACTTACTAATGTATTCTAACAGTTTCACTTCCAAATTCATTAGTATACATGAATAAGCATGAACAGTTGGCTCGTTGGTCTAGGGGTATGATTCTTGCTTAGGGTGCGAGAGGTTCCGGGTTCAAATCCCGGACGAGCCCATCTTCTCAGGTTCTTTTAAATCCAATGGTTCCATTATCTGATTGATGTCAAAAGCATCAAGTGAATTTTGCTTTTGAAAATCCATCAAAAAATATATACTTATGCATATTTAGTAAACTGTCAACCATTTGGTGGTATATTGGGTATACTGTAGATTCCATTTTGTCTAAGTAACCTTGAGTGGCTTCAAGAAGTCTCATTTTGACAAATAAAAAACTGTCAAAATGAAATTACAGGTTTTTCTCTTACCTTGCTTTTTTCTAAGAAACAATGAGTGACTTAAAAGAATAGGCTCTTTTTGACAAACAAAAAGGTCAACAATTAATTGCAGGTTTTTTTTTTCTTTCTTCTTGGTCTGTATGCTTAAATTGCACACAGTATGAGACAAGTCTTAGGTTCCAACTATCAGAAAAGGTCAAACTCTATAGGAACCCCTAAATCTTGGCACTGAACTTTCCAAATATGCATACTTGGACAAAAATTTACCTTAAGGAAACATTTTAGCTATGCTACCAATACATTTTTAAATTGTTATGGTATTTTTAAAATGTAACATCTTTTTTTCCAGCTTATTGCATTTTTTTATTAAATAATTTGAGTTTTATTTTAAAAATTGTAAAATCTGAATAAGAAATTATTTGGCTTTTTGGTCTGGGTGTATGATTTTTGCTTTGGGTGGAAAAGGCCCCAGTTTCATATCCTGGATGAGCCTGTTTCCTCAGGTTCTTTAAAAGTGCTTAGTTCTATTATCTGATAGTATTTTAAAATACTTACTAATGTATTCCAACAGTTTCACTTCCAAATTCATTAGTATACATGAATAAGCATGAACAGTTGGCTCGTTGGTCTAGGGGTATGATTCTTGCTTAGGGTGCGAGAGGTCCCGGGTTCAAATCCTGGATGAGCCCATCTTCTCAGGTTCTTTTAAATCCAAAGGTTCCATTATCTGATTGATGTCAAAAGCATCAAGTGAATTTTGCTTTTGCCTATACATCAAAAAAGTATATACTTATGCATATTTAGTAAACTGTCAACCATTTGGTGGTATATTGGGTATACTGTAGATTCCATTTTGTCTAAGTAATCTTGAGTGGCTTCAAAGAAGTCTCATTTTGACAAATGAAAAACTGTCAAAAAGGAAATTACAGGTTTTTCTCTTACCTTGCTTTTTTCTAAGAAACAATGAGTGGCTTAAAAGAATAGGCTCTTTTTGACAAACAAAAAGGTCAACAATTAATTGCAGGTTTTTGTTTTTTTCTTTCTTCTTGGTCTGTATGCTTAAGTTGCACACAGTATGAGACAAGTCTTAGGTCCCAACTATCAGAAAAGTTCAAACTCTATAGGAACCCCTAAATCTTGTCACTGAACTTTTCAAATATGCATACTTGGACAAAAATTTACCTTAAGGAAACATTTTAGCTATGCTACCAATCCTTTTTTAATTTGTTATGGTATTTTTAAAATGTAACATCTTTTTTCCAGCTTATTGCATTTTTTTATTAAATAATTTGAGTTTTACTTTAAAAATGGTAAAATCTGAATAAGAAATTATTTAGCTTGTGGCTTGTTGGTCTGGGTGTATGATTTTTGCTTTGAGTGGAAAAGGCACCAGGTTCGTATCCTGGATAAGCCTGTTTTCTCAGGTTATTTAAAAGTGCTTAGTTCTATTATCTGATAGTATTTTAAAATACTTACTAATGTATTCCAACAGTTTCACTTCCAATTTCATTAGTATACATGAAAATGCATGAACAGTTGGCTCGTTGGTCTAGGGGTATGATTCTCGCTTAGGGTGCGAGAAGTCCAGGGTTCAAATCTCAGACGAGCCCATCGTCTCAGGTTCTTTTAAATCCAATGGTTCCATTATCTGATTGATGTCAAAAGCATCAAGTGAATTTTGCTTTTGAAAATCCATCAAAAAATATATACTTATGCATATTTAGTAAACTGTCAACCATTTGGTGGTATATTGGGTATACTGTAGATTCCATTTTGTCTAAGTAACCTTGAGTGGCTTCAAGAAGTCTCATTTTGACAAATAAAAAACTGTCAAAATGAAATTACAGGTTTTTCTCTTACCTTGCTTTTTTCTAAGAAACAATGAGTGGCTTAAAAGAATAGGCTCTTTTTGACAAACAAAAAGGTCAACAATTAATTGCAGGTTTTTTTTTTCTTTTTTCTTGGTCTGTATGCTTAAATTGCACACAGTATGAGACAAGTCTTAGGTTCCAACTATCAGAAAAGGTCAAACTCTCTAGGAACCCCTAAATCTTTGCACTGAACTTTCCAAATATGCATACTTGGACAAAAATTTACCTTAAGGAAACATTTTAGCTATGCTACCAATACATTTTTAAATTGTTATAGTATTTTTAAAATGTAACATCTTTTTTTCCAGCTTATTGCATTTTTTTATTAAATAATTTGAGTTTTATTTTAAAAATTGTAAAATCTGAATAAGAAATTATTTGTCTTTTTGGTCTGGGTGTATGATTTTTGCTTTGGGTGGAAAAGGCCCCAGGTTCATATCCTGGATTAGCCTGTTTTCTCAGGTTCTTTAAAAGTGCTTAGTTCTATTATCTGATAGTATTTTAAAATACTTACTAATGTATTCCAACAGTTTCACTTCAAATTTCATTAGTATACGTGAAAATGCACGAACAGTTGGCTCATTGGTCTAGGGGTATGATTCTCTCTTAGGGTGCGAGAGGTCCCGGGTTCAAATCCCGGATGAGCCCATCTTCTCAGGTTCTTTTAAATCCCATGGTTCCATTATCTGATTGATGTCAAAAGCATCAAGTGAATTTTGCTTTTGAAAATCCATCAAAAAATATATACTTATGCATATTTAGTAAACTGTCAACCATTTGGTGGTATATTGGGTATACTGTAGATTCCATTTTGTCTAAGTAATCTTGAGTGGCTTCAAAGAAGTCTCATTTTGACAAATGAAAAACTGTCAAAAAGGAAATTACAGGTTTTTCTCTTACCTTGCTTTTTTCTAAGAAACAATGAGTGGCTTAAAAGAATAGGCTCTTTTTGACAAACAAAAAGGTCAACAATTAATTGCAGGTTTTTGTTTTTTTCTTTCTTCTTTGTCTGTATGTATGCATAAGTTGCACACAGTATGAGACAAGTCTTAGGTTCCAACTATCAGAAAAGTTAAAACTCTATAGGAACCCCTAGATCTTGGCACTGAACTTTCCAAATATGCATACTTGGACAAAAATTTACCTTAAGGAAACATTTTAGCTTTGCTACCAATACATTTTTAAATTGTTATGGTATTTTTAAAATGTAACATCTTTTTTTCCAGCTTATTGCATTTTTTTATTACATAATTTGAGTTTTACTTTAAAAATGGTAAAATCTGAATAAGAAATTATTTAGCTTGTGACTTGTTGGTCTGGGTGTATGATTTTTGCTTTGGGTGGAAAAGGCCCCAGTTTCATTTCCTGGATGAGCCTGTTTCCTCAGGTTCTTTAAAAGTGCTTAGTTCTATTATCTGATAGTATTTTAAAATACTTACTAATGTATTCCAACAGTTTCACTTCCAAATTCATTAGTATACATGAATAAGCATGAACAGTTGGATAGTTGGTCTAGGGGTATGATTCTTGTTTAGTGTGCGAGAGGTCCTGGGTTCAAATCCCGGACGATCCCATCTTCTCAGGTTCTTTTAAATCCAAAGGTTCCATTATCTGATTGATGTCAAAAGCATCAAGTGAATTTTGCTTTTGCCTATACATCAAAAAAGTATATACTTATGCATATTTAGTAAACTGTCAACCATTTGGTGGTATATTGGGTATACTGTAGATTCCATTTTGTCTAAGTAATCTTGAGTTTCTTCAAAGAAGTCTCATTTTGACAAATAAAAAACTGTCAAAATGAAATTACAGGTTTTTCTCTTACCTTGCTTTTTTTCTAAGAAACAATGAGTGGCTTAAAAGAATAGGCTCTTTTTAACAAACAAAAAGGTCAACAATTAATTGCACACAGTATGGGACAAGTCTTAGGTTCCAACTATCAGAAAAGGTCAAACTCTATAGGAACCCCTAAATCTTGGCACTGAACTTTCCAAATATGCATACTTGGACAAAAATTTACCTTAAGGAAACATTTTAGCTATGCTACCAATACATTTTTAAATTGTTATGGTATTTTTAAAATGTAACATCTTTTTTTCCAGCTTATTGCATTTTTTTATTAAATAATTTGAGTTTTATTTTAAAAATTGTAAAATCTGAATAAGAAATTATTTGGCTTTTTGGTATGGGTGTATGATTTTTGCTTTGGGTGGAAAAGGCCCCAGGTTCATATCCTGGATTAGCCTGTTTTCTCAGGTTCTTTAAAAGTGCTTAGTTCTATTATCTGATAGTATTTTAAAATACTTACTAATGTATTCCAACAGTTTCACTTCCAATTTCATCAGTATACATGAAAATGCATGAACAGTTGGCTCGTTGGTCTAGGGGTATGATTCTCGCTTTGGGTGCGAGAGGTCCGGTGTTCAAATCCTGGACGAGCCCATCGTCTCAGGTTCTTTTAAATCCCATGGTTCCATTATCTGATTGATGTCAAAAGCATCAAGTGAATTTTGCTTTTGAAAATCCATCCAAAAATATATACTTATGCATATTTAGTAAACTGTCAACCATTTGGTGGTATATTGGGTATACTGTAGATTCCATTTTGTCTAAGTAATCTTGAGTGGCTTCAAAGAAGTCTCATTTTGACAAATTAAAAACTGTCAAAATGAAATTACAGGTTTTTCTCTTACCTTGCTTTTTTCTAAGAAACAGTGAGTGGCTTAAAAGAATAGGCTCTTTTTGACAAACAAAAAGGTCAACAATTAATTGCAGGTTTTTGTTTTTTTCATTCTTCTTGGTCTGTATGCATAAGTTGCACACAGTATGAGACAAGTCTTAGATTCCAACTATCAGAAAAGTTAAAACTCTATAGGAGCCCCTAAATCTTGGCACTGAACTTTCCAAATATGCATACTTGGACAAAAATAAACCTTAAGGAAACATTTTAGCTATGCTACCAATACATTTTTAAATTGTTATGGTATTTTTAAAATGTAACATCTTTTTCCAGCTTATTGCATTTTTTTATTAAATAATTTGAGTTTTACTTTAAAAATGGTAAAATCTGAGTAAGAAATTATTTAGCTTGTGGCTTGTTGGTCTGGGTGTATGATTTTTGCTTTGAGTGGAAAAGGCACCAGATTCATATCCTGGATAAGCCTGTTTTCTCAGTTTCTTTATAAGTGCTTAGTTCTATTATCTGATAGTATTTTAAAATACTTACTAATGTATTCTAACAGTTTCACTTCCAAATTCATTAGTATACATGAATAAGCATGAACAGTTGGCTCGTTGGTCTAGGGGTATGATTCTTGCTTAGGGTGCGAGAGGTTCCGGGTTCAAATCCCGGACGAGCCCATCTTCTCAGGTTCTTTTAAATCCAATGGTTCCATTATCTGATTGATGTCAAAAGTATCAAGTGAATTTTGCTTTTGAAAATCCATCAAAAAAGTATATACTTATGCATATTTAGTAAACTGTCAACCATTTGGTGGTATATTGGGTATACTGTAGATTCCATGTTGTCTAAGTAACCTTGAGTGGCTTCAAGAAGTCTCATTTTGACGAATAAAAAACTGTCAAAATGAAATTACAGGTTTTTCTCTTACCTTGCTTTTTTCTAAGAAACAATGAGTGGCTTAAAAGAATAGGCTCTTTTTGACAAACAAAAAGGTCAACAATTAATTGCAGGTTTTTTTTTTCTTTTTTCTTGGTCTGTATGCTTAAATTGCACACAGTATGAGACAAGTCTTAGGTTCCAACTATCAGAAAAGGTCAAACTCTCTAGGAACCCCTAAATCTTTGCACTGAACTTTCCAAATATGCATACTTGGACAAAAATTTACCTTAAGGAAACATTTTAGCTATGCTACCAATACATTTTTAAATTGTTATAGTATTTTTAAAATGTAACATCTTTTTTTCCAGCTTATTGCATTTTTTTATTAAATAATTTGAGTTTTATTTTAAAAATTGTAAAATCTGAATAAGAAATTATTTGTCTTTTTGGTCTGGGTGTATGATTTTTGCTTTGGGTGGAAAAGGCCCCAGGTTCATATCCTGGATTAGCCTGTTTTCTCAGGTTCTTTAAAAGTGCTTAGTTCTATTATCTGATAGTATTTTAAAATACTTACTAATGTATTCCAACAGTTTCACTTCAAATTTCATTAGTATACGTGAAAATGCACGAACAGTTGGCTCATTGGTCTAGGGGTATGATTCTCTCTTAGGGTGCGAGAGGTCCCGGGTTCAAATCCCGGATGAGCCCATCTTCTCAGGTTCTTTTAAATCCCATGGTTCCATTATCTGATTGATGTCAAAAGCATCAAGTGAATTTTGCTTTTGAAAATCCATCAAAAAATATATACTTATGCATATTTAGTAAACTGTCAACCATTTGGTGGTATATTGGGTATACTGTAGATTCCATTTTGTCTAAGTAATCTTGAGTGGCTTCAAAGAAGTCTCATTTTGACAAATGAAAAACTGTCAAAAAGGAAATTACAGGTTTTTCTCTTACCTTGCTTTTTTCTAAGAAACAATGAGTGGCTTAAAAGAATAGGCTCTTTTTGACAAACAAAAAGGTCAACAATTAATTGCAGGTTTTTGTTTTTTTCTTTCTTCTTTGTCTGTATGTATGCATAAGTTGCACACAGTATGAGACAAGTCTTAGGTTCCAACTATCAGAAAAGTTAAAACTCTATAGGAACCCCTAAATCTTGGCACTGAACTTTCCAAATATGCATACTTGGACAAAAATTTACCTTAAGGAAACATTTTAGCTTTGCTACCAATACATTTTTAAATTGTTATGGTATTTTTAAAATGTAACATCTTTTTTTCCAGCTTATTGCATTTTTTTATTACATAATTTGAGTTTTACTTTAAAAATGGTAAAATCTGAATAAGAAATTATTTAGCTTGTGACTTGTTGGTCTGGGTGTATGATTTTTGCTTTGGGTGGAAAAGGCCCCAGTTTCATTTCCTGGATGAGCCTGTTTCCTCAGGTTCTTTAAAAGTGCTTAGTTCTATTATCTGATAGTATTTTAAAATACTTACTAATGTATTCCAACAGTTTCACTTCCAAATTCATTAGTATACATGAATAAGCATGAACAGTTGGATAGTTGGTCTAGGGGTATGATTCTTGTTTAGTGTGCGAGAGGTCCTGGGTTCAAATCCCGGACGATCCCATCTTCTCAGGTTCTTTTAAATCCAAAGGTTCCATTATCTGATTGATGTCAAAAGCATCAAGTGAATTTTGCTTTTGCCTATACATCAAAAAAGTATATACTTATGCATATTTAGTAAACTGTCAACCATTTGGTGGTATATTGGGTATACTGTAGATTCCATTTTGTCTAAGTAATCTTGAGTTTCTTCAAAGAAGTCTCATTTTGACAAATAAAAAACTGTCAAAATGAAATTACAGGTTTTTCTCTTACCTTGCTTTTTTTCTAAGAAACAATGAGTGGCTTAAAAGAATAGGCTCTTTTTAACAAACAAAAAGGTCAACAATTAATTGCACACAGTATGGGACAAGTCTTAGGTTCCAACTATCAGAAAAGGTCAAACTCTATAGGAACCCCTAAATCTTGGCACTGAACTTTCCAAATATGCATACTTGGACAAAAATTTACCTTAAGGAAACATTTTAGCTATGCTACCAATACATTTTTAAATTGTTATGGTATTTTTAAAATGTAACATCTTTTTTTCCAGCTTATTGCATTTTTTTATTAAATAATTTGAGTTTTATTTTAAAAATTGTAAAATCTGAATAAGAAATTATTTGGCTTTTTGGTATGGGTGTATGATTTTTGCTTTGGGTGGAAAAGGCCCCAGGTTCATATCCTGGATTAGCCTGTTTTCTCAAGTTCTTTAAAAGTGCTTAGTTCTATTATCTGATAGTATTTTAAAATACTTACTAATGTATTCCAACAGTTTCACTTCCAATTTCATCAGTATACATGAAAATGCATGAACAGTTGGCTCGTTGGTCTAGGGGTATGATTCTCGCTTTGGGTGCGAGAGGTCCGGTGTTCAAATCCTGGACGAGCCCATCGTCTCAGGTTCTTTTAAATCCCATGGTTCCATTATCTGATTGATGTCAAAAGCATCAAGTGAATTTTGCTTTTGAAAATCCATCCAAAAATATATACTTATGCATATTTAGTAAACTGTCAACCATTTGGTGGTATATTGGGTATACTGTAGATTCCATTTTGTCTAAGTAATCTTGAGTGGCTTCAAAGAAGTCTCATTTTGACAAATTAAAAACTGTCAAAATGAAATTACAGGTTTTTCTCTTACCTTGCTTTTTTCTAAGAAACAGTGAGTGGCTTAAAAGAATAGGCTCTTTTTGACAAACAAAAAGGTCAACAATTAATTGCAGGTTTTTGTTTTTTTCATTCTTCTTGGTCTGTATGCATAAGTTGCACACAGTATGAGACAAGTCTTAGATTCCAACTATCAGAAAAGTTAAAACTCTATAGGAGCCCCTAAATCTTGGCACTGAACTTTCCAAATATGCATACTTGGACAAAAATAAACCTTAAGGAAACATTTTAGCTATGCTACCAATACATTTTTAAATTGTTATGGTATTTTTAAAATGTAACATCTTTTTTCCAGCTTATTGCATTTTTTTATTAAATAATTTGAGTTTTACTTTAAAAATGGTAAAATCTGAGTAAGAAATTATTTAGCTTGTGGCTTGTTGGTCTGGGTGTATGATTTTTGCTTTGAGTGGAAAAGGCACCAGATTCATATCCTGGATAAGCCTGTTTTCTCAGTTTCTTTATAAGTGCTTAGTTCTATTATCTGATAGTATTTTAAAATACTTACTAATGTATTCTAACAGTTTCACTTCCAAATTCATTAGTATACATGAATAAGCATGAACAGTTGGCTCGTTGGTCTAGGGGTATGATTCTTGCTTAGGGTGCGAGAGGTTCCGGGTTCAAATCCCGGACGAGCCCATCTTCTCAGGTTCTTTTAAATCCAATGGTTCCATTATCTGATTGATGTCAAAAGTATCAAGTGAATTTTGCTTTTGAAAATCCATCAAAAAATATATACTTATGCATATTTAGTAAACTGTCAACCATTTGGTGGTATATTGGGTATACTGTAGATTCCATGTTGTCTAAGTAACCTTGAGTGGCTTCAAGAAGTCTCATTTTGACGAATAAAAAACTGTCAAAATGAAATTACAGGTTTTTCTCTTACCTTGCTTTTTTCTAAGAAACAATGAGTGGCTTAAAAGAATAGGCTCTTTTTGACAAACAAAAAGGTCAACAATTAATTGCAGGTTTTTGTTTTTTTCTTTCTTCTTGGTCTGTATGCTTAAATTGCACACAGTATGAGACAAGTCTTAGGTTCCAACTATCAGAAAAGGTCAAACTCTATAGGAACCCCTAAATCTTGGCACTGAACTTTCCAAATATGCATACTTGGACAAAAATTTACCTTAAGGAAACATTTTAGCTATGCTACCAATACATTTTTAAATTGTTATGGTATTTTTAAAATGTAACATCTTTTTTTCCAGCTTATTGCATTTTTTTATTAAATAATTTGAGTTTTATTTTAAAAATTGTAAAATCTGAATAAGAAATTATTTGGCTTTTTGGTCTGGGTGTATGATTTTTGCTTTGGGTGGAAAAGGCCCCAGGTTCATATCCTGGATTAGCCTGTTTTCTCAGGTTCTTTAAAAGTGCTTAGTTCTATTATCTGATAGTATTTTAAAATACTTACTAATGTATTCCAACAGTTTCATTTCAAATTTCATTAGTATACATGAAAATGCACGAACAGTTGGCTCATTGGTCTAGGGGTATGATTCTCTCTTAGGGTGCGAGAGGTCCTGGGTTCAAATCCCGGATGAGCCCATCTTCTCAGGTTCTTTTAAATCCCATGGTTCCATTATCTGATTGATGTCAAAAGCATCAAGTGAATTTTGCTTTTGAAAATCCATCAAAAAATATATACTTATGCATATTTAGTAAACTGTCAACCATTTGGTGGTATATTGGGTATACTGTAGATTCCATTTTGTCTAAGTAATCTTGAGTGGCTTCAAAGAAGTCTCATTTTGACAAATGAAAAACTGTCAAAAAGGAAATTACAGGTTTTTCTCTTACCTTGCTTTTTTCTAAGAAACAATGAGTGGCTTAAAAGAATAGGCTCTTTTTGACAAACAAAAAGGTCAACAATTAATTGCAGGTTTTTGTTTTTTTCTTTCTTCTTTGTCTGTATGCATAAGTTGCACACAGTATGAGACAAGTCTTAGGTTCCAACTATCAGAAAAGTTAAAACTCTATAGGAACCCCTAAATCTTGGCACTGAACTTTCCAAATATGCATACTTGGACAAAAATTTACCTTAAGGAAACATTTTAGCTTTGCTACCAATACATTTTTAAATTGTTATGGTATTTTTAAAATGTAACATCTTTTTTTCCAGCTTATTGCATTTTTTTATTACATAATTTGAGTTTTACTTTAAAAATGGTAAAATCTGAATAAGAAATTATTTAGCTTGTGGCTTGTTGGTCTGGGTGTATGATTTTTGCTTTGGGTGGAAAAGGCCCCAGTTTCATATCCTGGATGAGCCTGTTTCCTCAGGTTCTTTAAAAGTGCTTAGTTCTATTATCTGATAGTATTTTAAAATACTTACTAATGTATTCCAACAGTTTCACTTCCAAATTCATTAGTATACATGAAAAAGCATGAACAGTTGGCTCGTTGGTCTAGGGGTATGATTCTTGCTTAGGGTGCGAGAGGTCCCGGGTTCAAATCCCGGACGAGCCCATCTTCTCAGGTTCTTTTAAATCCAAAGGTTCCATTATCTGATTGATGTCAAAAGCATCAAGTGAATTTTGCTTTTGCCTATACATCAAAAAAGTATATACTTATGCATATTTAGTAAACTGTCAACCATTTGGTGGTATATTGGGTATACTGTAGATTCCATTTTGTCTAAGTAATCTTGAGTTTCTTCAAAGAAGTCTCATTTTGACAAATAAAAAAACTGTCAAAATGAAATTACAGGTTTTTCTCTTACCTTGCTTTATTCTAAGAAACAATGAGTGGCTTAAAAGAATAGGCTCTTTTTGACAAACAAAAAGGTCAACAATTAATTGCAGGTTTTTGTTTTTTTCTTTCTTCTTGGTCTGTATGCTTAAGTTGCACACAGTATGAGACAAGTCTTAGGTCCCAACTATCAGAAAAGTTCAAACTCTATAGGAACCCCTAAATCTTGTCATTGAACTTTTCAAATATGCATACTTGGACAAAAATTTACCTTAAGGAAACATTTTAGCTATGCTACCAATCCTTTTTTAATTTGTTATGGTATTTTTAAAATGTAACATCTTTTTTCCAGCTTATTGCATTTTTTTATTAAATAATTTGAGTTTTACTTTAAAAATGGTAAAATCTGAATAAGAAATTATTTAGCTTGTGGCTTTTTGGTCTGGGTGTATGATTTTTGCTTTGAGTGGAAAAGGCACCAGGTTCGTATCCTGGATAAGCCTGTTTTCTCAGGTTATTTAAAAGTGCTTAGTTCTATTATCTGATAGTATTTTAAAATACTTACTAATGTATTCCAACAGTTTCACTTCCAATTTCATTAGTTTACATGAAAATGCATGAACAGTTGGCTCTTTGGGCTAGCGGTATGATTCTCGCTTAGGGTGCGAGAAGTCCCGGGTTCAAATCCCGGACGAGCCCATCGTCTCAGGTTCTTTTAAATCCCATGGTTCCATTATCTGATTGATGTCAAAAGCATCAAGTGAATTTTGCTTTTGAAAATCCATAAAAAATATATACTTATGCATATTTAGTAAACTGTCAACCATTTGGTGGTATATTGGGTATACTGTAGATTCCATTTTGTCTAAGTAACCTTGAGTTTCTTCAAAGAAGTCTCATTTTGACAAATAAAAAACTGTCAAAATGAAATTACAGGTTTTTCTCTTACCTTGCTTTTTTTCTAAGAAACAATGAGTGGCTTAAAAGAATAGGCTCTTTTTGACAAACAAAAAGGTCAACAATTAATTGCAGGTTTTTGTTTTTTTCTTTCTTGGTCTGTATGCTTAAGTTGCACACAGTATGAGACAAGTCTTAGGTTCCAACTATCAGAAAAGTTCAAACTCTATAGGAACCCCTAAATCTTGGCACTGAACTTTCCAAATATGCATACTTGGACAAAAATTTACCTTAAGGAAACATTTTAGCTATGCTACCAATACATTTTTAAATTGTTATGGTATTTTTAAAATGTAACATCTTTTTTTCCAGCTTATTGCATTTTTTTATTAAATAATTTGAGTTTTATTTTAAAAATTGTAAAATCTGAATAAGAAATTATTTGGCTTTTTGGTCTGGGTGTATGATTTTTGCTTTGGGTGGAAAAGGCCCCAGGTTCATATCCTGGATTAGCCTGTTTTCTCATGTTCTTTAAAAGTGCTTAGTTCTATTATCTGATAGTATTTTAAAATACTTACTAATGTATTCCAACAGTTTCATTTCAAATTTCATTAGTATACATGAAAATGCACGAACAGTTGGCTCATTGGTCTAGGGGTATGATTCTCTCTTAGGGTGCGAGAGGTCCCGGGTTCAAATCCCGGATGAGCCCATCTTCTCAGGTTCTTTTAAATCCCATGGTTCCATTATCTGATTGATGTCAAAAGCATCAAGTGAATTTTGCTTTTGAAAATCCATCAAAAAATATATACTTATGCATATTTAGTAAACTGTCAACCATTTGGTGGTATATTGGGTATACTGTAGATTCCATTTTGTCTAAGTAATCTTGAGTGGCTTCAAAGAAGTCTCATTTTGACAAATGAAAAACTGTCAAAAAGGAAATTACAGGTTTTTCTCTTACCTTGCTTTTTTACTAAGAAACAATGAGTGGCTTAAAAGAATAGGCTCTTTTTGACAAACAAAAAGGTCAACAATTAATTGCAGGTTTTTGTTTTTTTCTTTCTTCTTTGTCTGTATGTATGCATAAGTTGCACACAGTATGAGACAAGTCTTAGGTTCCAACTATCAGAAAAGTTAAAACTCTATAGGAACCCCTAAATCTTGGCACTGAACTTTCCAAATATGCATACTTGGACAAAAATTTACCTTAAGGAAACATTTTAGCTTTGCTACCAATACATTTTTAAATTGTTATGGTATTTTAAAAATGTAACATCTTTTTTTCCAGCTTATTGCATTTTTTTATTACATAATTTGAGTTTTACTTTAAAAATGGTAAAATCTGAATAAGAAATTATTTAGCTTGTGGCTTGTTGGTCTGGGTGTATGATTTTTGCTTTGGGTGGAAAAGGCCCCAGTTTCATATCCTGGATGAGCCTGTTTCCTCAGGTTCTTTAAAAGTGCTTAGTTCTATTATCTGATAGTATTTTAAAATACTTACTAATGTATTCCAACAGTTTCACTTCCAAATTCATTAGTATACATGAATAAGCATGAACAGTTGGCTCGTTGGTCTAGGGGTATGATTCTTGCTTAGGGTGCGAGAGGTCCCGGGTTCAAATCCCGGACGAGCCCATCTTCTCAAGTTCTTTTAAATCCAAAGGTTCCATTATCTGATTGATGTCAAAAGCATCAAGTGAATTTTGCTTTTGCCTATACATCAAAAAAGTATATACTTATGCATATTTAGTAAACTGTCAACCATTTGGTGGTATATTGGGTATACTGTAGATTCCATTTTGTCTAAGTAATCTTGAGTTTCTTCAAAGAAGTCTCATTTTGACAAATAAAAAACTGTCAAAATGAAATTACAGGTTTTTCTCTTACCTTGCTTTATTCTAAGAAACAATGAGTGGCTTAAAAGAATAGGCTCTTTTTGACAAACAAAAAGGTCAACAATTAATTGCAGGTTTTTGTTTTTTTCTTTCTTCTTGGTCTGTATGCTTAAGTTGCACACAGTATGAGACAAGTCTTAGGTCCCAACTATCAGAAAAGTTCAAACTCTATATGAACCCCTAAATCTTGTCATTGAACTTTTCAAATATGCATACTTGGACAAAAATTTACCTTAAGGAAACATTTTAGCTATGCTACCAATCCTTTTTTAATTTGTTATGGTATTTTTAAAATGTAACATCTTTTTTCCAGCTTATTGCATTTTTTTATTAAATAATTTGAGTTTTACTTTAAAAATGGTAAAATCTGAATAAGAAATTATTTAGCTTGTGGCTTGTTGGTCTGGGTGTATGATTTTTGCTTTGAGTGGAAAAGGCACCAGGTTCGTATCCTGGATAAGCCTGTTTTCTCAGGTTATTTAAAAGTGCTTAGTTCTATTATCTGATAGTATTTTAAAATACTTACTAATGTATTCCAACAGTTTCACTTCCAATTTCATTAGTTTACATGAAAATGCATGAACAGTTGGCTCGTTGGTCTAGGGGTATGATTCTCGCTTAGGGTGCGAGAAGTCCCGGGTTCAAATCCCGGACGAGCCCATCGTCTCAGGTTCTTTTAAATCCCATGGTTCCATTATCTGATTGATGTCAAAAGCATCAAGTGAATTTTGCTTTTGAAAATCCATAAAAAATATATACTTATGCATATTTAGTAAACTGTCAACCATTTGGTGGTATATTGGGTATACTGTAGATTCCATTTTGTCTAAGTAAACTTGAGTTTCTTCAAAGAAGTCTCATTTTGACAAATAAAAAACTGTCAAAATGAAATTACAGGTTTTTCTCTTACCTTGCTTTTTTTCTAAGAAACAATGAGTGGCTTAAAAGAATAGGCTCTTTTTGACAAACAAAAAGGTCAACAATTAATTGCAGGTTTTTGTTTTTTTCTTTCTTGGTCTGTATGCTTAAGTTGCACACAGTATGAGACAAGTCTTAGGTTCCAACTATCAGAAAAGTTCAAACTCTATAGGAACCCCTAAATCTTGGCACTGAACTTTCCAAATATGCATACTTGGACAAAAATTTACCTAAAGGAAACATTTTAGCTATGCTACCAATACATTTTTAAATTGTTATGGTATTTTTAAAATGTAACATCTTTTTTCCAGCTTATTGCATTTTTTTATTACATAATTTGAGTTTTACTTTAAAAATGGTAAAATCTGAATAAGAAATTATTTATCTTGTGGCTTGTTGGTCTGGGTGTATGATTTTTGCTTTGGGTGGAAAAGGCCACAGGTTCATATCCTGGATGAGCCTGTTTTCTTAGGTTCTTTAAAAGTGCTTAGTTCTATTATCTGATAGTATTTTAAAATACTTACTAATGTATTCCAACAGTTTCACTTCCAATTTCATTAGTATACATGAAAATGCATGGACAGTTGGCTCGTTGGTCTAGGGGTATGATTCTCGCTTAGGGTGCGAGAGGACCCAGGTTCAAATCCCGGACGAGCCCATCTTCCGAGGTTCTTTGAAATCTCATGGTTCCATTATCTGATTGATGTCAAAAGCATCAAGTGAATTTTGCTTTTGAAAATCCATCAAAAAATATATACTTATGCATATTTAGTAAACTGTCAACCATTTGGTGGTATATTGGGTATACTGTAGATTCCATTTTGTCTAAGTAACCTTGAGTTTCTTCAAAGAAGTCTCATTTTGACAAATAAAAACTGTCAAAATGAAATTACAGGTTTTTCTCTTACCTTGCTTTTTTTCTAAGAAACAATGAGTGGCTTAAAAGAATAGGCTCTTTTTGACAAACAAAAAGGTCAACAATTAATTGCAGGTTTTTGTTTTTTTCTTTCTTGGTCTGTATGCTTAAGTTGCACACAGTATGAGACAAGTCTTAGATTCCAACTATTAGAAAAGTTAAAACTCTATAGGAGCCCCTAAATCTTGGCACTGAACTTTCCAAATATGCATACTTGGACAAAAATAAACCTTAAGGAAACATTTTAGCTATGCTACCAATACATTTTTAAATTGTTATGGTATTTTTAAAATGTAACATCTTTTTTCCAGCTTATTGCATTTTTTTATTAAATAATTTGAGTTTTACTTTAAAAATGGTAAAATCTGAATAAGAAATTATTTAGCTTGTGGCTTGTTGGTCTGGGTGTATGATTTTTGCTTTGAGTGGAAAAGGCACCAGGTTCATATCCTGGATAAGCCTGTTTTCTCAGGTTCTTTAAAAGTGCTTAGTTCTATTATCTGATAGTATTTTAAAATACTTACTAATGTATTCCAACAGTTTCACTTCCAAATTCATTCGTATACATGAATAAGCATGAACAGTTGGCTCGTTGGTCTAGGGGTATGATTCTTGCTTAGGGTGCGAGAGGTCCCGGGTTCAAATCCCAGACGAGCCCATCTTCTCAGGTTCTTTTAAATCCAATGGGTCCATTATCTGATTGATGTCAAAAGCATCAAGTGAATTTTGCTTTTGAAAATCCATCCAAAAATATATACTTATGCATATTTAGTAAACTGTCAACCATTTGGTGGTATATTGGGTATACTGTAGATTCCATTTTGTCTAAGTAACCTTGAGTGGCTTCAAGAAGTTACATTTTGACAAATTAAAAACTGTCAAAATGAAATTACAGGTTTTTCTCTTACCTTGCTTTTTTCTAAGAAACAATGAGTTGCTTAAAATAATAGGCTCTTTTTGACAAACAAAAAGGTCAACAATTAATTGCAGGTTTTTTTTTTCTTTCTTCTTGGTCTGTATGCTTAAATTGCACACAGTATGAGACAAGTCTTAGGTTCCAACTATCAGAAAAGGTCAAACTCTATAGGAACCCCTAAATCTTGGCACTGAACTTTCCAAATATGCATACTTGGACAAAAATTTACCTTAAGGAAACATTTTAGCTATGCTACCAATACATTTTTAAATTGTTATGGTATTTTTAAAATGTAACATCTTTTTTTCCAGCTTATTGCATTTTTTTTATTAAATAATTTGAGTTTTACTTTAAAAATTGTAAAATCTGAATAAGAAATTATTTGGCTTTTTGGTCTGGGTGTATGATTTTTGCTTTGGGTGGAAAAGGCCCCAGGTTCATATCCTGGATTAGCCTGTTTTCTCAGGTTCTTTAAAAGTGCTTAGTTCTATTATCTGATAGTATTTTAAAATACTAACTAATGTATTCCAACAGTTTCACTTCAAATTTCATTAGTATACATGAAAATGCACGAACAGTTGGCTCATTGGTCTAGGGGTATGATTCTCCCTTAGGGTGCGAGAGGTCCCGGGTTCAAATCCCGGACGAGCCCATCTTCTCAGGTTCTTTTAAATCCCATGGTTCCATTATCTGATTGATGTCAAAAGCATTAAGTGAATTTTGCTTTTGAAAATCCATCAAAAAATATATACTTATGCATATTTAGTAAACTGTCAACCATTTGGTGGTATATTGGGTATACTGTAGATTCCATTTTGTCTAAGTAATCTTGAGTGGCTTCAAAGAAGTCTCATTTTGACAAATGAAAAACTGTCAAAAAGGAAATTACAGGTTTTTCTCTTACCTTGCTTTTTTCTAAGAAACAATGAGTGGCTTAAAAGAATAGGCTCTTTTTGACAAACAAAAAGGTCAACAATTAATTGCAGGTTTTTGTTTTTTTCTTTCTTCTTTGTCTGTATGCATAAGTTGCACACAGTATGAGACAAGTCTTAGGTTCCAACTATCAGAAAAGTTAAAACTCTATAGGAACCCCTAAATCTTGGCACTGAACTTTCCAAATATGCATACTTGGACAAAAATTTACCTTAAGGAAACATTTTAGCTTTGCTACCAATACATTTTTAAATTGTTATGGTATTTTTAAAATGTAACATCTTTTTTTCCAGCTTATTGCATTTTTTTATTACATAATTTGAGTTTTACTTTAAAAATGGTAAAATCTGAATAAGAAATTATTTAGCTTGTGGCTTGTTGGTCTGGGTGTATGATTTTTGCTTTGGGTGGAAAAGGCCCCAGTTTCATATCCTGGATGAGCCTGTTTCCTCAGGTTCTTTAAAAGTGCTAAGTTCTATTATCTGATAGTATTTTAAAATACTTACTAATGTATTCCAACAGTTTCACTTCCAATTTCATTAGTATACATGAAAATGCATGAACAGTTGGCTAGTTGGTCTAAGGGTATGATTCTCGCTTAGGGTGCGAGAGGTCCCGGGTTCAAATCCCAGACGAGCCCATCTTCTCAGGTTCTTTTAAATCCCATGGTTCCATTATCTGATTGATGTCAAAAGCATCAAGTGAATTTTGCTTTTGAAAATCCATCAAAAATTATATACTTATGCATATTTAGTAAACTGTCAACCATTTGGTGGTATATTGGGTATACTGTAGATTCAATTTTGTCTAAGTTTTCTTGAGTGGCTTCAAAGAAGTCTCATTTTGACAAATTAAAAACTGTCAAAAAGGAAATTACAGGTTTTTCTCTTGCCTTGCTTTTTTCTAAGAAACAATGAGTGGCTTAAAAGAATAGGCTCTTTTTGACAAACAAAAAGGTCAACAATTAATTGCAGGTTTTTGTTTTTTTCATTCTTCTTGGTCTGTATGCATAAGTTGCACACAGTATGAGACAAGTCTTAGGTTCCAACTATCAGAAAAGTTAAAACTCTATAGGAGCCCCTAAATCTTGGCACTGAACTTTCCAAATATGCATACTTGGACAAAAATAAACCTTAAGGAAACATTTTAGCTATGCTACCAATACATTTTTAAATTGTTATGGTATTTTTAAAATGTAACATCTTTTTTTCCAGCTGATATGGATAAGTGAATACAAAATGGAAGCTGGATGTCAGTTTGTCTATTGCTTTAAAAGAAACTGTTGTTTTAAATGTGATTTTTATATGTTTGCAGAAACTTTGATTTTCAGACAAAACAAGAAGTAAAAGCCAGCTGCGCAGTGTATCACAAGACTGCGGTTAGCTAGTGTTTTGCAAAATAAGGAATTGTGTTTTGCAGAATAAAGAGAATTTAAATTATGTGAAAGGTAAAATGTATTTTGATATTAAACAGTCATAATCACAAGATGTTGAGCTAATTAATTGGAAATTCCCCATAAGGGGAGTATATGAATTAATAATATATTCTGATAAATGAATTGTGATTGGTTTATGTATATGATTGGTCTGCAAATTTGATTGGATCATGTAACGCTGTAATGACAAGTATATAAGATGAAATCAATGTGTCAATGTTCAGTTCATGATATTCTTTTATCGTGAGCCCTGTGAATTTCACAATGCAATAAATCTACCAAAGAGACTTCATTGTTCTTCAATTATTTGATACGGCTATATCATTCTGGAGGTTCCACCGAGATACTATCCAACATTGACACACGAAGAAGGAAGGTGGACTGGTGCCGGGGTACCTGGATCAACTGTGGCCACAGGTAAGAGCTGTTATCTTACTTCTGCTCCATGTGTCCCTGCCTCGGTCCGCTGCCTTTGTGTGTTATTGTTGGTTTGTAACTCTTTGAAGTCTTTTTGGAGATTGTGAGTATGGAACCAAATTGAATTTAACTGCATTTTATTACCAGTTACAGTGATTTGTATAAAGTTTTAAGATTTAAATTTCTGTGGTCATAGTTACAGATCACAATGGGATCTTTTGTCTGCCATATCTTGCTAAATTCAGAGTGAAGTCTGCGAGTGATTGTGAGTGAAATTGGCCGAGGCTTCACGCCGGCAGAGTCTGGACAGGGCCCAGGTAGGAGAGAGGCTCCGGTTAAACTCTCCTATACTCGATAGTATCAGGGATACTCACCCACTGTGAAAAGCACCTTGTACACAAAAAGGCCAAGCTTAGCAGAGTGTGGAACACGTGTGCCTGTTCAGAGCCGTGGCACCTGACGAGGTGGTGAGGTTTCCTAAGTGGAGTAATATCTCTATAAACAAGGGGAGCGTCCCTGTTTACCATTGTATTGGACATTGAGGCTGGACTTTAAAATAAAGATTAGCCATTACAATGGGTCAAGAGATGTCCACACCGAAGGGCTCTTCTATGTTAGAGATCCCACACGGCAGTCCAGCAAGTGTGATGTATCAGAGATATGGAAGTGTGGCTGTGAAATTTCTCAGGAAATGGCACACAAAACAACCTGAAATACCTGTGATAGGAACCTTTGATATGCAGAAATGGACAGACTTAAGGGGTAAAATAAGAAAAAGGGAGGAGTGGAAAGCTTACACACTATGGCTGGAGGCATCTAATGTAACCCCGCCACCAGCCTACGTTGCACAAATGTCCTGTCATGTAAATAATGAAGGAACGTTACAATTACAACCAAGGCATGCTCCCCCACGGGTAGTGCAGGCAATGCCAGTAAAGACACTAGAACAAGAAAGCCCAGACCCACTAGAACACATACTCCCAGCAATGATGGCACTGGCTAATGCCCCAAGTGCCCCTCCAGTACAGGAGAAGAAAAAGGTAATAAAGGCTCTAGTAAACCCCAAGACTGGGAAGCATGACACTTACTTGGTGGGGGAAGATGGGATTTGGGTAGGGCAGATGGATTTGTTTGATGGGGATAGCGACTCTGCTGGAATTTACGTTTATGACCCCCTCAGTCAGACATACATAGCTCAGTATAATAACATCAATGGTGAAACTGTCACACACACTTTATGCAAGAACAAGCAGGGAAATTTAGTTCCTTATGAAGACAAATTACCAGTAAAGGGACAGCATTTTGCAGACGTACACCCATCGAACATTTTGGCTTCTGGCACTCGTAGCACATCCACCCAGGGCAAACCACTTGCAACAATGCCTCTGAGAGTGGTAACTACAGATCGGGGTGCACAGTGGTCCATACATGTTCCTTGGTCAAAGGCTGAATTACACCAAATTTGCACAGAATTAGCAGATTATAGATCAAAGCCAGCAGAAGTCAAAACCAAACTCCAGCGCTTGTACAAAGTACATCAACTAACACATAGTGACATGGCACAATTATTTACTGCTTTGCTCACAACTGAAGAATACAAGAAGATCGCAATGGACCTAGGGTGGGATAAAGAGGACTTTAAGCCTCCCGTAGACGTTGCTAGAGAGGTCCTGGACAAAGAGTGGAAACATTTAATGACAGCTTTTACAGAGCAGTTTCCTTGCCAGCCCAATTGGGGAAAAATAATGATGATTAAACAAGGTCCTACAGAAGCAGTTAGAGATTATTGGGGCAGATTTAAAACTGAGGTCCAAAATTATGGAGGCATTGAAGATATATTTAAGGAGCAAGTGCTTCAGCCCATGTTATCTGGAGCTTTCGTGGAAGGTCTTAAGCCTCAGGTAAAAACCCGCTTGACCATCAATGATCCTCTATGGCGCAAAAAGGGTCCAGAAGATCTGGTCACTCTTGCAATATACCATGAGGACAATTTGGTGGTCAAGAAATTGAACACAGAAACCAAGCTTATGAACCTACAGGTCAAAGCTGCACAAGCCACCTGTGACCTAGCTAATAGACCAATTGATTATAGCATGGGTGCCAGGCGATCATCAGACAGATCGCAGCTTACTTGTTACAATTGCCAGAGGAAAGGACACTTTGCAAGGGACTGCAGACGCCCTAAGAAACCAAGGCAGTCCCAGGCAAAGAAGGGCACCACAGAAAGTGATGAGGATTTACAATGACAGGATACCGCAGCCCCCGTGAAGACCATGACTGTAATATCTTGTAACTCTCAAGAACCTACTATTGATTTAAAAATTGGAGATTCTAAACATTCTTTCCTAATTGACACGGGTGCTGCACGATCCCTAATAGCGGACAAGGTCACTTTACCTACCACAAACAAAGTTGTACATGCAGTAGGGGTGGCAAACAAAGTAATCCCCTTAAGGGAAACACAAGATGTAAAAGTAATCGTTGGACCCTTAACAGTGACCACTCCTTCTTGTTTGCAGCTGATGCCCCCACAAATTTATTGGGGAGGGATTTACTGTGTAAATTGGGATGCACAGTATTTTGCACTCCAGATGGGGTATACCTACAGGTACCAGATTCCAACAAGGACTTGGTCACCGATGCACTGCTCAGTGACCCTCCTTCAACAGAAAGGGTGGAACTGAATACCTTGGGAGTACTCCCCCCTGAAGTGTCTGAAATGTTATCAAATATTCCAGACCAGCTGTGGACCACGGGCTCCAACAATGTGGGGAAAATCCTAAATGCCCCACCAATAAGAGTTAAGCTTAAAGCAGGAGCAGTAATTCCCAGTAGACCACAATACCCCTTAAAGCCAGAAGCTGAACAGGGGGTGTTCCCAGTAATCCAAGAATTACTACAACAGGGGGTGTTGGTTAAAACCCAGAGCCAGGCCAATACGCCCATCTTCCCTGTGACAAAGAGTAATGGGCGTGGTTATCGCTTAGTTCAGGACTTGAGGGCAATTAATGCAATCGTTGAACCCTTGCACCCAGTGGTACCAAACCCAGCTACCATATTAATGCAGATCCCCGCAGACAGCACTCATTTCTCAGTGGTTGATCTGTGTTCAGCATTTTTCTCCATACCAATACATCCAGACAGTCAATACCTTTTTGCATTTACCTATAGAGGTAACCAGTACACCTGGACAAGGATGGTCCAAGGCTACCTTAATAGCCCTACAATTTTTAGCCAGTCCCTTGCTGAAAATCTTCAAAAACTCATCCTACCAGGTGGATCTACATTAATTCAGTATGTAGACGATTTGTTACTTTGTTCCCCAGATTTTGAAACATCAATTAAAGACACAGCTGAGCTCTTAAGGTTCCTTGCAACAAATGGACACAAGGTGTCCAAAGACAAATTGCAACTATGTCAAACAAAGGTGTCATATATAGGCCACTGTCTATCTGAAGGCCTCAGACACCTGTCCCCAGATAGGATTGCAGCCATTCAAAACATAAGGCTGCCCATCAACAAAAGGAAGCTAAGGGGTTTCCTAGGAATGGTGGGTTACTGTAGAAACTGGGTACCTAACTACTCACAGCTGACTGCACCCTTGTATGAGCTGACCAAAGCTTCTGTACCAGAGCCCCTCATACATACAGAACAAACAACTATGTAATTTCAACAACTTAAAGATGACCTGACAGCGGCCCCTGCCCTGGGCCTGCCTAACTATAAACAAGTATTTTCTCTCTTTTGCCATGAACACCTAGGCCATGCCACAGGTGTCCTTACACAGTTTCATGGGGAAAAGCAAAAACCTGTTGCTTATTACAGTGCACAATTAGACCCAGTAGCACGTGGCCTACCTGTTTGCCTGCGAGCCATAGCAGCAGCTGCATTACTGGTAGACGAGTCAGCAGACATTGTATTGGGCTGTGATCTAAAAGTTTATGTTCCCCATGCCGTAGCAGCCCTGCTTACCTGTCAAAAGACAAGACATGTCACTGCAGCACGCCTGACAAAGTGGGAATTAGCCCTCATTATGCCCACAAACATCACCCTCATTAAGTGCAATATTTTAAACCCTGCAACACTTTTACCGGTAAATGAAACTGATGAGTTTCAGAGAGAGGAGTGGGGGGTAGTAGAACAACATGTCCCACATGATTGCTTAAAATATGTTGATGAGCAATCCACCCCTAGGGTGGACCTGGAGGAAACACCACTCCAGAATCCTGATCTGGTTTACTATGTTGATGGTAGTTGCCACAGACAAACAGAAACGGGTGCTACTCAATCAGGATATGCTGTGGTGGATGACACACAAACTGTTTTTTCCTCCCCACTTCCACCACCACACTCAGCACAGTTGGCAGAGCTCAAAGCTTTAACTAAAGCATGTCAGCTAGCTGAAGGAAAGACTGTAAATATATATACAGACAGCAGATACGCATTTGGTGTTACACACGATTTTGGTGAACTGTGGAAACACAGAGACTTCCTAACAGCAACAGGCAATCCAATTGCACATGCAGAGGCAGTAAAAGAATTACTAGATGCTATACAACTGCCCTCACAGATAGCAGTTATTAAATGTCAAGCTCACATGACTGGCCATGATGAAGTTACAAAAGGGAACAGAAGGGCAGATGCTGCAGCAAAAGTGGCAGCCCAACAAAAGGTCATAGTGGAAAATGTTTGTAGGGTAGCTGATGTATGTATACCAAGTGAACAAACATTAATTGATATGCAAAAAGTTTGTGATTTACAGGAAAAGACCAAGTGGGAAAGTGCAAAGTGTACCCAAGACAACAAAGGCCTGTGGCACAGCTCTGAAGGTAAGCCTGTTGCCCCTAAATTACTCTTGCCAGCATTGGCACAGATGTCCCATGGACTGACCCATGCAGGTAAGACAGCCATGATAAGTCTAATCAAGACTTATTGGTATGCACCTGGCTTTGCGCCAGTGGCAACCAAGTACTGTGCTTCTTGCATCACCTGCTTGCAGAAGAATGCTGGAAGAGCAGTTAAAACAATGCCTTCACACATTCCCCAAACAACTGGTCCTTTCCAAATCCTACAAATTGATTACATTCAGCTTCCAAAGGTTAGGATGCTTCAGTATGTTTTGGTTTGTGTCGACACATTTAGCGGTTGGGTAGAGGGATATGCTGTGGCCAGTGCAACAGCAGCAATCACAGCAAAGAAACTGGTACAAGAATTTGTATGTAGGTATGGCATACCATATGTGATATCATCAGACCAAGGTACACACTTTACTGGATTAGTGTTCAAAAAGATGTGTCAGCTTCTTGGCATTAAACAACAGCTACACACCGCATACCATCCGCAATCGAGCGGTAAGGTGGAACGCTATAACGGGACCATTAAAAATAAGCTGGCCAAAATATGTAAAGAAACCAGCTTGCAGTGGCCAGAAGCTTTGCCATTAGTGTTGCACTCGATCAGAACAACACCAAGGGGGGAGTTGAACATTTCTCCGTATGAAATACTGTTTGGAAAATTGCCCAATGTTGCTATTGCACCCGCATATGAACTCAGTAAAACAAATGACTTAACTGTGAACTATCTTATTTCATTAAGCAACCAGCTAAAGAAGATCCAAGCTACTGTGACCAGCACACAACCAATCCCTGTGGAAGGTGCTTGTCATAATCTGCAACCTGGTGATGAGGTGATGGTCAGAAATTTCCTGAGATCGGGCTCGCTGACAGACCGGTGGGAAGGACCTTACCAAGTCTTGTTGACAACACCAACTGCTGTTAAGCTAAAGGAGAAGAGTTCGTGGATCCACTCCACCCACTGCAGAAAAGTCACGCCTCCTGAGACAGCACATGTGGAAGATATTCTCCAAGACTCCTCTGCACTTCACCAGTAAAACCAGCAAGTGAGTGGTTCGGGCATAATAATCCCTTGAGCCACTTGCCAACACAGTATCTCTGTGGAGGGTACATAACTCCTAGAAGAGTACTGTGAAGGTCAAGAACAACAAAGACAATGCTCAACAGGATGATGCTGATAAGTCAAAGGCCAGACCGTGGACTATGGGGGTGCATTCTCTCATGGGCATGTCTGATTACAATCATACTCATTGTGCTTGAGTGTTGTATATACATTCCAGGGTCTGTTAACAATGTGACCAGTCAAACAGGTAATGTAACACTTTACAATGAAATGTTATCCAAGACACGTGTGTGTAGGGCCTTACAAAAGAATGATTATGGAGGAGAATTTACAGGTAATTCCATGATAGCAATGCACAGTAAAATTGCAAAGGCTCTCAACACAACCAAATGTTGGATTTGTACCCACCTACCCATCTGTGTAGATGCAGGTATACCCCTCCTGGCTCATTACATAAGCACAGCAGACATGATAGACAGAGATTGGTCCTGCCATAGGCGAAAGAATGGTAGTCACATTTGTGCCAATAAGACACCTAAAGTACAGAATATAGTAGACTTCCCATATTTGGATGTTTCAAGCAGAGGTCTGCTGCATTCACCTGCTCTACAAGTAACCGCAGCCACAGGGAGGCCTGAATTTTGTTTAAGTGTCAATTCAAAGCCAGGCAAGTACAAGTTAAAAAGGAAGAAAACTGTATTCAGGGCAAAAAGACAAAACCTGGGATATACTAACTGTACTGGAGCCACATTTGTAGTTCAAAAGTCAAACAAGTGTACACTAAAAAACCTCAAACACTGTTGGCACTCAATAGATACAAATGGAGTATTAACACCTAATGACACCCTAGACCAGTTACTGCATGATGGGTGTACTCTTGATAACAGCACGTGTAGGGATGTCAATGGCAATAACACCAGGTATTTTATGATATACATAGGACTCATTTACACTAAAATATTTGGAATGCCCCTGCCTAAGGGTATGTATTGGGTTTGTGGCAAATGGGCATATTCATGGATTCCTTTAGGTGCCAAAGGACAATGTGTGCTCTCCTATGTAGTCCCCTTAGTGAGAGCCACTACTAAGCTGGATCAATACCCAAGAAATATCCCTGTAGAACATGATTTAGTGTCAAGTGATTTTACATATTTGAGACATCATAGCAAAAGAGAAGTGAAGAAAGGGGATGTATCTTTCAGATTTTCTGATGGTGAACGTACGGCTGGAACCCTGTTTCCTCTGTCCACTATCTATCTTGTGGAAAAAGTTGTGTCCCAAACCTTAACGGTACTAGATCAGATGGTAGGGGAATTGGTAGTTTCAATCAATCAGACAGTTCAAGAGCTGGCTCAAGTAAGAAAAGTGGCTTTACAAAATAGGATGGCACTGGATCAGCTGTTGGCAGCAGAAGGGGGTACGTGTGCAGTAGTAGGACAAGAATGTTGTACTTATATTGAAGATCACAGAGCTGAAATAAGTGCTCATCTGAGCAAGGTGGGAGAGTTGCAGCAGGAAATGAGAAGGTTAGGTGCTAGTGAAGGTTGGGAGCCACTTGGATGGCTAGGAGGAAGTATTGCAAAGCTTTTATCTGGAATATTGCAGTACATTGTGTTTGGTGCCCTGATTGTAGGAATCATATACTTTACCATCAAGTGTGGACCAGTAGTCTGTGTACAATGTGCTAAAGGATTTAAAAGGTTGAAAGTGCACCATGAAATGACCATTGTGGTGGTAGATGATGAGGTTCCACTAGAACAGGTGACTCAGGGAACTAGTCAGGGACAGCAGGAAAGACAGGTGGTATATGCTGATATGAGCAAGTCTTATGAAAGTTTACGACTCCAGGAACCTGAGCCCATATACCAGGCTTTAGAGGAGGATCAGGCAGGTAGGGAAAATACACAGCTTGCTAACTTTACTTATGAACTGAATAACAGGGTAGGAGTTAATCAGGATGAGTATGTTAGACATGAAATACAAGCGAGTTTCACCTAACTGTGTCAAAACCCTCTTAGCCAACACTAGAAGGTTCCTATAAAAAGAACAGGGATTCCCGTCCGGTGCGGTGAGCATTGGCGCCAGGCCCATCCCCGTGAACCCACCTTTTCCCTATGTTGTGCATCTACCTAACCCTCATTAGAAATTGTGAAACTGAACCTTCTGATTTGTGTATTAGAATGCCAAGTATATTGGCAGAGAGAGGAATGATATGGATAAGTGAATACAAAATGGAAGCTGGATGTCAGTTTGTCTATTGCTTTAAAAGAAACTGTCTTTTTAAATGTGATTTTTATATGTTTGCAGAAACTTTGATTTTCAGACAAAACAAGAAGTTAAAGCCAGCTGCGCAGTGTATCACAAGACTGCGGTTAGCTAGTGTTTTGCAAAATAAGGAATTGTGTTTTGCAGAATAAAGAGAATTTAAATTAGGTGAAAGGTAAAATGTATTTTGATATTAAACAGTCATAATCACAAGATGTTGAGCTAATTAATTGGAAATTCCCCATAAGGGGAATATATGAATTAATAATATATTCTGATAAATGAATTGTGATTGGTTTATGTATATGATTGGTCTGCAAATTTGATTGGATCATGTAACGCTGTAATGACAAGTATATAAGATGAAATCAATGTGTCAATGTTCAGTTCATGATATTCTTTTATCGTGAGCCCTGTGAATTTCACAATGCAATAAATCTACCAAAGAGACTTCATTGTTCTTCAATTATTTGATACGGCTATATCACCAGCTTATTGCATTTTATTATTAAATAATTTGAGTTTTACTTTAAAAATGGTAAAATCTGAATAAGAAATTATTTAGCTTGTGGCTTGTTGGTCTGGGTGTATGATTTTTGCTTTGAGTGGGAAAGGCACCAGGTTCATATCCTGGATAAGCCTGTTTTCTCAGGTTCTTTAAAAGTGCTTAGTTCTATTATCTGATAGTATTTTAAAATACTTACTAATGTATTCCAACAGTTTCACTTCCAAATTCATTAGTATACATGAATAAGCATGAACAGTTGGCTCGTTGGTCTAGGGGTATGATTCTTGCTTAGGGTGTGAGATGTCCCGGGTTCAAATCCCGGACGAGCCCATCTTCTCAGGTTCTTTTAAATCCAATGGTTCCATTATCTGATTGATGTCAAAAGCATCAAGTGAATTTTGCTTTTGCCTATACATCAAAAAAGTATATACTTATGCATATTAAGTAAACTGTCAACCATTTGGTGGTATATTGGGTATACTGTAGATTCCATTTTGTCTAAGTAATCTTGAGTTTCTTCAAAGAAGTCTCATTTTGACAAATAAAAAACTGTCAAAATGAAATTACAGGTTTTTCTCTTACCTTGCTTTATTCTAAGAAACAATGAGTGGCTTAAAAGAATAGGCTCTTTTTGACAAACAAAAAGGTCAACAATTAATTGCAGGTTTTTGTTTTTTTCTTTCTTCTTGGTCTGTATGCTTAAGTTGCACACAGTATGAGACAAGTCTTAGGTCCCAACTATCAGAAAAGTTCAAACTCTATAGGAACCCCTAAATCTTGTCACAGAACTTTTCAAATATGCATACTTGGACAAAAATGTACCTTAAGGAAACATTTTAGCTATGCTACCAATCCTTTTTTAAATTGTTATGGTATTTTTAAAATGTAACATCTTTTTTTCCAGCTTATTGCATTTTTTTATTAAATAATTTGAGTTTTACTTTAAAAATGGTAAAATCTGAATAAGAAATTATTTAGCTTGTGGCTTGTTGGTCTGGGTGTATGATTTTTGCTTTGAGTGGAAAAGGCACCAGGTTCATATCCTGGATAAGCCTGTTTTCTCAGGTTCTTTTAAAGTGCTTAGTTCTATTATCTGATAGTATTTTAAAATACTTACTAATGTATTCCAACAGTTTCACTTCCAATTTCATTAGTATACATGAAAATGCATGAACAGTTGGCTCGTTGGTCTAGGGGTATGATTCTCGCTTAGGGTGCGAGAGGTCCCGGGTTCAAATCCCGGACGAGCCCATCGTCTCAGGTTCTTTTAAATCCCATGGTTCCATTATCTGATTGATGTCAAATGCATCAAGTGAATTTTGCTTTTGAAAATCCATCAAAAAATATATACTTATGCATATTTAGTAAACTGTCAACCATTTGGTGGTATATTGGGTTTACTGTAGATTCCATTTTGTCTAAGTAACCTTGAGTTTCATCAAAGAAGTCTCATTTTGACAAATAAAAAACTGTCAAAATGAAATTACAGGTTTTTCTCTTACCTTGCTTTTTTTCTAAGAAACAATGAGTGGCTTAAAAGAATAGGCTCTTTTTGACAAACAAAAAGGTCAACAATTAATTGCAGGTTTTTGTTTTTTTCTTTCTTGGTCTGTATGCTTAAGTTGCACACAGTATGAGACAAGTCTTAGGTTCCAACTATCAGAAAAGTTCAAACTCTATAGGAACCCCTAAATCTTTGCACTGAACTTTCCAAATATGCATACTTGGACAAAAATGTACCTTAAGGAAACATTTTAGCTATGCTACCAATACATTTTTAAATTGTTATGGTATTTTTAAAATGTAACATCTTTTTTTCCAGCTTATTGCATTTTTTTATTACATAATTTGAGTTTTACTTTAAAAATGGTAAAATCTGAATAAGAAATTATTTAGCTTGTGGCTTGTTGGTCTGGGTGTATGATTTTTGCTTTGGGTGGAAAAGGCCCCAGGTTCATATCCTGGATGAGCCTGTTTTCTTAGATTCTTTAAAAGTTCTTAGTTCTATTATCTAATAGTATTTTAAAATACTTACTAATGTATTCCAACAGTTTCACTTCCAATTTCATTAGTATACATGAAAATGCATGGAGAGTTGGCTCGTTGGTCTAGGGGTATGATTCTCGCTTAGGGTGCGAGAGGACCCTGGTTCAAATCCCGGACGAGCCCATCTTCTGAGGTTCTTTGAAATACCGTGGTTCCATTATCTGATTGATGTCAAAAGCATCAAGTGAATTTTGCTTTTGAAAATCAATCAAAAAATATATACTTATGCATATTTAGTAAACTGTCAACCATTTGGTGGTATATTGGGTATACTGTAGATTCCATTTTGTCTAAGTAATCTTGAGTGGCTTCAAAGAAGTCTCATTTTGACAAATAAAAAACTGTCAAAAGGAAATTACAGGTTTTTCTCTTACCTTGCTTTTTTCTAAGAAACAATGAGTGGCTTAAAAGAATAGGCTGTTTTTGACAAACAAAAAGGTCAACAATTAATTGCAGGTTTTTGTTTTTTTCTTTCTTCTTGGTCTGTATGCTTAAGTTGCACACAGTATGAGACAAGTCTTAGGTTCCAACTATCAGAAAAGTTCAAACTCTATAGGAACCCCTAAATCTTGTCACTGAATTTTTCAAATATGCATACTTGGACAACAATTTACATTAAGGAAACATTTTAGCTATGCTACCAATCCTTTTTTAAATTGTTATGGTATTTTTAAAATGTAACATCTTTTTTCCAGCTTATTGCATTTTTTTATTAAATAATTTGAGTTTTACTTTAAAAATGGTAAAATCTGAATAAGAAATTATTTAGCTTGTGGCTTGTTGGTCTGAGTGTATGATTTTTGCTTTGAGTGGAAAAGGCACCAGGTTCATATCCTGGATAAGCCTGTTTTCTCAGGTTCTTTAAAAGTGCTTAGTTCTATTATCTGATAGTATTTTAGAATACTTACTAATGTATTCCAAAAGTTTCACTTCCAATTTTATTAGTATACATGAAAAAGCATTAACAGTTGGCTCGTTGGTCTAGGGGTATGATTCTCGCTTAGGCTGCGAGAGGTCCCGGGTTCAAATCCCGGACGAGCCCATCGTCTCAGGTTCTTTTAAATCCCATGGTTCCATTATCTGATTGATGTCAAAAGCATCAAGTGAATTTTGCTTTTTAAAATCCATCAAAAAATATATACTTATGCATATTTAGTAAACTGTCAACCATTTGGTGGTATATTGGGTATACTGTAGATTCCATTTTGTCTAAGTAACCTTGAGTTTCTTCAAAGAAGTCTTATTTTGACAAATAAAAAACTATCAAAATGAAATTACAGGTTTTTCTCTTACCTTGCTTTTTTCTAAGAAACAATGAGTGGCTTAAAAGAATAGGCTCTTTTTGACAAACAAAAAGGTCAACAATTAATTGCAGGTTTTTGTTTTTTTCTTTCTTGGTCTGTATGCTTAAGTTGCACACAGTATGAGACAAGTCTTAGGTTCCAACTATCAGAAAAGTTCAAACTCTATAGGAACCCCTAAATCTTGGCACTGAACTTTCCAAATATGCATACTTGGACAAAAATTTACCTAAAGGAAACATTTTAGCTATGCTACCAATACATTTTTAAATTGTTATGGTATTTTTAAAATGTAACATCTTTTTTTCCAGCTTATTGCATTTTTTATTGCATAATTTGAGTTTTACTTTAAAAATGGTAAAATCTGAATAAGAAATTATTTAGCTTGTGGCTTGTTGGTCTGGGTGTATGATTTTTGCTTTAGGTGGAAAAGGCCCCAGGTTCATATCCTGGATGAGCCTATTTTCTTAGGTTCTTTAAAAGTGCTTAGTTCTATTATCTGATAGTATTTTAAAATACTTACTAATGTATTCCAACAGTTTCACTTCCAATTTCAGTAGTATACATGAAAATGCATGGACAGTTGGCTCGTTGGTCTAGGGGTATGATTCTCGCTTAGGGTGCGAGAGGACCCGGGTTCAAATCCTGGACGAGCCCATCTTCCAAGGTTCTTTGAAATCCCATGGTTCCATTATCTGATTTATGTCAAAAGCATCAAGTGATTTTTGCTTTTGAAAATCCATCAAAAAATATATACTTATGCATATTTAGTAAACTGTCAACCATTTGGTGGTATATTGGGTATACTGTAGATTCCATTTGGTCTAAGTAATCTTGAGTGGCTTCAAAGAAGTCTCATTTTGACAAATTAAAAACTGTCAAAAAGGAAATTACAGGTTTTTCTCTTGCCTTGCTTTTTTCTAAGAAACAATGAGTGGCTTAAAAGAATAGGCTCTTTTTGACAAACAAAAAGGTCAACAATTAATTGCAGGTTTTTGTTTTTTTCATTCTTCTTGGTCTGTATGCATAAGTTGCACACAGTATGAGACAAGTCTTAGGTTCCAACTATCAGAAAAGTTAAAACTCTATAGGAGCCCCTAAATCTTGGCACTGAACTTTCCAAATATGCATACTTGGACAAAAATAAACCTTAAGGAAACATTTTAGCTATGCTACCAATACATTTTTAAATTGTTATGGTATTTTTAAAATGTAACATCTTTTTTTCCAGCTTATTGCATTTTTTTATTAAATAATTTGAGTTTTACTTTAAAAATGGTAAAATCTGAATAAGAAATTATTTAGCTTGTGGCTTGTTGGTCTGGGTGTATGATTTTTGCTTTGGGTGGAAAAGGCCCCAGGTTCATATCCTGGATTAGCCTGTTTTCTCAGGTTCTTTAAAAGTGCTTAGTTCTATTATCTGATAGTATTTTAAAATACTTAATAATGTATTCCAACAGTTTCCCTTCCAATTTCATTAGTATACATGAAAATGCATGAACAGTTGGCTCGTTGGTCTAGGAGTATGATTCTCGCTTAGGGTGCGAGAGGTCCCGGGTTCAAATCCTGGACGAGCCCATCGTCTCAGGTTCTTTTAAATCCCATGGTTCCATTATCTGATTGATGTCAAAAGCATCAAGTGAATTTTGCATTTGAAAATCCATCAAAAAATATATACTTATGCATATTTAGTAAACTGTCAACCATTTGGTGGTATATTGGGTATACTGTAGATTCCATTTTGTCTAAGTAATCTTGAGTGGCTTCAAAGAAGTATCATTTTGACAAATTAAAAACTGTCAAAAAGAAATTACAGGTTTTTCTCTTACCTTGCTTTTTTCTAAGAAACAATGAGTGGCTTAAAAGAATAGGCTCTTTTTGACAAACAAAAAGGTCAACAATTAATTGCAGGTTTTTGTCATTCTTCTTGGTCTGTATGCATAAGTTGCACACAGTATGATACAAGTCTTAGATTCCAACTATCAGAAAAGTTAAAACTCTATAGGAGCCCCTAAATCTTGGCACTGAACTTTCCAAATATGCATACTTGGACAAAAATAAACCTTAAGGAAACATTTTAGCTATGCTACCAATACATTTTTAAATTGTTATGGTATTTTTAAAATGTAACATCTTTTTTTCCAGCTTATTGCATTTTTTTATTAAATAATTTGAGTTTTACTTTAAAAATGGTAAAATCTGAATAAGAAATTATTTAGCTTGTGGCTTGTTGGTCTGGGTGTATGATTTTTGCTTTGAGTGGAAAAGGCCCCAGGTTCATTTCCTGGATTAGCCTGTTTTCTCAGGTTCTTTAAAAGTGCTTAGTTCTATTATCTGATAGTATTTTAAAATACTTAATAATGTGTTCCAACAGTTTCCCTTCCAATTTCATTAGTATACATGAAAATGCATGAACAGTTGGCTCGTTGGTCTAGGGGTATGATTCTCGCTTAGGGTGCGAGAGGTCCCGGGTTCAAATCCTGGACAAGCCCATCGTCTCAGGTTCTTTTAAATCCCATGGTTCCATTATCTGATTGATGTCAAAAGCATCAAGTGAATTTTGCATTTGAAAATCCATCAAAAAATATATACTTATGCATATTTAGTAAACTGTCAACCATTTGGTGGTATATTGGGTTTACTGTAGATTCCATTTTGTCTAAGTAACCTTGAGTTTCTTCAAAGAAGTCTCATTTTGACAAATAAAAAACTGTCAAAATGAAATTACAGGTTTTTCTCTTACCTTGCTTTTTTTCTAAGAAACAATGAGTGGCTTAAAAGAATAGGCTCTTTTTGACAAACAAAAAGGTCAACAATTAATTGCAGGTTTTTGTTTTTTTCTTTCTTGGTCTGTATGCTTAAGTTGCACACAGTATGAGACAAGTCTTAGGTTCCAACTATCAGAAAAGTTCAAACTCTATAGGAACCCCTAAATCTTGGCACTGAACTTTCCAAATATGCATACTTGGACAAAAATTTACCTAAAGGAAACATTTTAGCTATGCTACCAATACATTTTTAAATTGTTATGGTATTTTTAAAATGTAACATCTTTTTTCCAGCTTATTGCATTTTTTTATTACATAATTTGAGTTTTACTTTAAAAATGGTAAAATCTGAATAAGAAATTATTTAGCTTGTGGCTTGTTGGTCTGGGTGTATGATTTTTGCTTTGGGTGGAAAAGGCCACAGGTTCATATCCTGGATGAGCCTGTTTTCTTAGGTTCTTTAAAAGTGCTTAGTTCTATTATCTGATAGTATTTTAAAATACTTACTAATGTATTCCAACAGTTTCACTTCCAATTTCATTAGTATACATGAAAATGCATGGACAGTTGGCTCGTTGGTCTAGGGGTATGATTCTCGCTTAGGGTGCGAGAGGACCCAGGTTCAAATCCCAGACGAGCCCATCTTCCGAGGTTCTTTGAAATCTCATGGTTCCATTATCTGATTGATGTCAAAAGCATCAAGTGAATTTTGCTTTTGAAAATCCATCAAAAAATATATACTTATGCATATTTAGTAAACTGTCAACCATTTGGTGGTATATTGGGTATACTGTAGATTCCATTTTGTCTAAGTAACCTTGAGTTTCTTCAAAGAAGTCTCATTTTGACAAATAAAAACTGTCAAAATGAAATTACAGGTTTTTCTCTTACCTTGCTTTTTTTCTAAGAAACAATGAGTGGCTTAAAAGAATAGGCTCTTTTTGACAAACAAAAAGGTCAACAATTAATTGCAGGTTTTTGTTTTTTTCTTTCTTGGTCTGTATGCTTAAGTTGCACACAGTATGAGACAAGTCTTAGATTCCAACTATTAGAAAAGTTAAAACTCTATAGGAGCCCCTAAATCTTGGCACTGAACTTTCCAAATATGCATACTTGGACAAAAATAAACCTTAAGGAAACATTTTAGCTATGCTACCAATACATTTTTAAATTGTTATGGTATTTTTAAAATGTAACATCTTTTTTCCAGCTTATTGCATTTTTTTATTAAATAATTTGAGTTTTACTTTAAAAATGGTAAAATCTGAATAAGAAATTATTTAGCTTGTGGCTTGTTGGTCTGGGTGTATGATTTTTGCTTTGAGTGGAAAAGGCACCAGGTTCATATCCTGGATAAGCCTGTTTTCTCAGGTTCTTTAAAAGTGCTTAGTTCTATTATCTGATAGTATTTTAAAATACTTACTAATGTATTCCAACAGTTTCACTTCCAAATTCATTCGTATACATGAATAAGCATGAACAGTTGGCTCGTTGGTCTAGGGGTATGATTCTTGCTTAGGGTGCGAGAGGTCCCGGGTTCAAATCCCGGACGAGCCCATCTTCTCAGGTTCTTTTAAATCCAATGGGTCCATTATCTGATTGATGTCAAAAGCATCAAGTGAATTTTGCTTTTGAAAATCCATCCAAAAATATATACTTATGCATATTTAGTAAACTGTCAACCATTTGGTGGTATATTGGGTATACTGTAGATTCCATTTTGTCTAAGTAACCTTGAGTGGCTTCAAGAAGTTACATTTTGACAAATTAAAAACTGTCAAAATGAAATTACAGGTTTTTCTCTTACCTTGCTTTTTTCTAAGAAACAATGAGTTGCTTAAAATAATAGGCTCTTTTTGACAAACAAAAAGGTCAACAATTAATTGCAGGTTTTTTTTTTCTTTCTTCTTGGTCTGTATGCTTAAATTGCACACAGTATGAGACAAGTCTTAGGTTCCAACTATCAGAAAAGGTCAAACTCTATAGGAACCCCTAAATCTTGGCACTGAACTTTCCAAATATGCATACTTGGACAAAAATTTACCTTAAGGAAACATTTTAGCTATGCTACCAATACATTTTTAAATTGTTATGGTATTTTTAAAATGTAACATCTTTTTTTCCAGCTTATTGCATTTTTTTTATTAAATAATTTGAGTTTTACTTTAAAAATTGTAAAATCTGAATAAGAAATTATTTGGCTTTTTGGTCTGGGTGTATGATTTTTGCTTTGGGTGGAAAAGGCCCCAGGTTCATATCCTGGATTAGCCTGTTTTCTCAGGTTCTTTAAAAGTGCTTAGTTCTATTATCTGATAGTATTTTAAAATACTTACTAATGTATTCCAACAGTTTCACTTCAAATTTCATTAGTATACATGAAAATGCACGAACAGTTGGCTCATTGGTCTAGGGGTATGATTCTCCCTTAGGGTGCGAGAGGTCCCGGGTTCAAATCCCGGACGAGCCCATCTTCTCAGGTTCTTTTAAATCCCATGGTTCCATTATCTGATTGATGTCAAAAGCATTAAGTGAATTTTGCTTTTGAAAATCCATCAAAAAATATATACTTATGCATATTTAGTAAACTGTCAACCATTTGGTGGTATATTGGGTATACTGTAGATTCCATTTTGTCTAAGTAATCTTGAGTGGCTTCAAAGAAGTCTCATTTTGACAAATGAAAAACTGTCAAAAAGGAAATTACAGGTTTTTCTCTTACCTTGCTTTTTTCTAAGAAACAATGAGTGGCTTAAAAGAATAGGCTCTTTTTGACAAACAAAAAGGTCAACAATTAATTGCAGGTTTTTGTTTTTTTCTTTCTTCTTTGTCTGTATGCATAAGTTGCACACAGTATGAGACAAGTCTTAGGTTCCAACTATCAGAAAAGTTAAAACTCTATAGGAACCCCTAAATCTTGGCACTGAACTTTCCAAATATGCATACTTGGACAAAAATTTACCTTAAGGAAACATTTTAGCTTTGCTACCAATACATTTTTAAATTGTTATGGTATTTTTAAAATGTAACATCTTTTTTTCCAGCTTATTGCATTTTTTTATTACATAATTTGAGTTTTACTTTAAAAATGGTAAAATCTGAATAAGAAATTATTTAGCTTGTGGCTTGTTGGTCTGGGTGTATGATTTTTGCTTTGGGTGGAAAAGGCCCCAGTTTCATATCCTGGATGAGCCTGTTTCCTCAGGTTCTTTAAAAGTGCTAAGTTCTATTATCTGATAGTATTTTAAAATACTTACTAATGTATTCCAACAGTTTCACTTCCAATTTCATTAGTATACATGAAAATGCATGAACAGTTGGCTAGTTGGTCTAAGGGTATGATTCTCGCTTAGGGTGCGAGAGGTCCCGGGTTCAAATCCCAGACGAGCCCATCTTCTCAGGTTCTTTTAAATCCCATGGTTCCATTATCTGATTGATGTCAAAAGCATCAAGTGAATTTTGCTTTTGAAAATCCATCAAAAATTATATACTTATGCATATTTAGTAAACTGTCAACCATTTGGTGGTATATTGGGTATACTGTAGATTCAATTTTGTCTAAGTTTTCTTGAGTGGCTTCAAAGAAGTCTCATTTTGACAAATTAAAAACTGTCAAAAAGGAAATTACAGGTTTTTCTCTTGCCTTGCTTTTTTCTAAGAAACAATGAGTGGCTTAAAAGAATAGGCTCTTTTTGACAAACAAAAAGGTCAACAATTAATTGCAGGTTTTTGTTTTTTTCATTCTTCTTGGTCTGTATGCATAAGTTGCACACAGTATGAGACAAGTCTTAGGTTCCAACTATCAGAAAAGTTAAAACTCTATAGGAGCCCCTAAATCTTGGCACTGAACTTTCCAAATATGCATACTTGGACAAAAATAAACCTTAAGGAAACATTTTAGCTATGCTACCAATACATTTTTAAATTGTTATGGTATTTTTAAAATGTAACATCTTTTTTTCCAGCTGATATGGATAAGTGAATACAAAATGGAAGCTGGATGTCAGTTTGTCTATTGCTTTAAAAGAAACTGTTGTTTTAAATGTGATTTTTATATGTTTGCAGAAACTTTGATTTTCAGACAAAACAAGAAGTAAAAGCCAGCTGCGCAGTGTATCACAAGACTGCGGTTAGCTAGTGTTTTGCAAAATAAGGAATTGTGTTTTGCAGAATAAAGAGAATTTAAATTATGTGAAAGGTAAAATGTATTTTGATATTAAACAGTCATAATCACAAGATGTTGAGCTAATTAATTGGAAATTCCCCATAAGGGGAGTATATGAATTAATAATATATTCTGATAAATGAATTGTGATTGGTTTATGTATATGATTGGTCTGCAAATTTGATTGGATCATGTAACGCTGTAATGACAAGTATATAAGATGAAATCAATGTGTCAATGTTCAGTTCATGATATTCTTTTATCGTGAGCCCTGTGAATTTCACAATGCAATAAATCTACCAAAGAGACTTCATTGTTCTTCAATTATTTGATACGGCTATATCATTCTGGAGGTTCCACCGAGATACTATCCAACATTGACACACGAAGAAGGAAGGTGGACTGGTGCCGGGGTACCTGGATCAACTGTGGCCACAGGTAAGAGCTGTTATCTTACTTCTGCTCCATGTGTCCCTGCCTCGGTCCGCTGCCTTTGTGTGTTATTGTTGGTTTGTAACTCTTTGAAGTCTTTTTGGAGATTGTGAGTATGGAACCAAATTGAATTTAACTGCATTTTATTACCAGTTACAGTGATTTGTATAAAGTTTTAAGATTTAAATTTCTGTGGTCATAGTTACAGATCACAATGGGATCTTTTGTCTGCCATATCTTGCTAAATTCAGAGTGAAGTCTGCGAGTGATTGTGAGTGAAATTGGCCGAGGCTTCACGCCGGCAGAGTCTGGACAGGGCCCAGGTAGGAGAGAGGCTCCGGTTAAACTCTCCTATACTCGATAGTATCAGGGATACTCACCCACTGTGAAAAGCACCTTGTACACAAAAAGGCCAAGCTTAGCAGAGTGTGGAACACGTGTGCCTGTTCAGAGCCGTGGCACCTGACGAGGTGGTGAGGTTTCCTAAGTGGAGTAATATCTCTATAAACAAGGGGAGCGTCCCTGTTTACCATTGTATTGGACATTGAGGCTGGACTTTAAAATAAAGATTAGCCATTACAATGGGTCAAGAGATGTCCACACCGAAGGGCTCTTCTATGTTAGAGATCCCACACGGCAGTCCAGCAAGTGTGATGTATCAGAGATATGGAAGTGTGGCTGTGAAATTTCTCAGGAAATGGCACACAAAACAACCTGAAATACCTGTGATAGGAACCTTTGATATGCAGAAATGGACAGACTTAAGGGGTAAAATAAGAAAAAGGGAGGAGTGGAAAGCTTACACACTATGGCTGGAGGCATCTAATGTAACCCCGCCACCAGCCTACGTTGCACAAATGTCCTGTCATGTAAATAATGAAGGAACGTTACAATTACAACCAAGGCATGCTCCCCCACGGGTAGTGCAGGCAATGCCAGTAAAGACACTAGAACAAGAAAGCCCAGACCCACTAGAACACATACTCCCAGCAATGATGGCACTGGCTAATGCCCCAAGTGCCCCTCCAGTACAGGAGAAGAAAAAGGTAATAAAGGCTCTAGTAAACCCCAAGACTGGGAAGCATGACACTTACTTGGTGGGGGAAGATGGGATTTGGGTAGGGCAGATGGATTTGTTTGATGGGGATAGCGACTCTGCTGGAATTTACGTTTATGACCCCCTCAGTCAGACATACATAGCTCAGTATAATAACATCAATGGTGAAACTGTCACACACACTTTATGCAAGAACAAGCAGGGAAATTTAGTTCCTTATGAAGACAAATTACCAGTAAAGGGACAGCATTTTGCAGACGTACACCCATCGAACATTTTGGCTTCTGGCACTCGTAGCACATCCACCCAGGGCAAACCACTTGCAACAATGCCTCTGAGAGTGGTAACTACAGATCGGGGTGCACAGTGGTCCATACATGTTCCTTGGTCAAAGGCTGAATTACACCAAATTTGCACAGAATTAGCAGATTATAGATCAAAGCCAGCAGAAGTCAAAACCAAACTCCAGCGCTTGTACAAAGTACATCAACTAACACATAGTGACATGGCACAATTATTTACTGCTTTGCTCACAACTGAAGAATACAAGAAGATCGCAATGGACCTAGGGTGGGATAAAGAGGACTTTAAGCCTCCCGTAGACGTTGCTAGAGAGGTCCTGGACAAAGAGTGGAAACATTTAATGACAGCTTTTACAGAGCAGTTTCCTTGCCAGCCCAATTGGGGAAAAATAATGATGATTAAACAAGGTCCTACAGAAGCAGTTAGAGATTATTGGGGCAGATTTAAAACTGAGGTCCAAAATTATGGAGGCATTGAAGATATATTTAAGGAGCAAGTGCTTCAGCCCATGTTATCTGGAGCTTTCGTGGAAGGTCTTAAGCCTCAGGTAAAAACCCGCTTGACCATCAATGATCCTCTATGGCGCAAAAAGGGTCCAGAAGATCTGGTCACTCTTGCAATATACCATGAGGACAATTTGGTGGTCAAGAAATTGAACACAGAAACCAAGCTTATGAACCTACAGGTCAAAGCTGCACAAGCCACCTGTGACCTAGCTAATAGACCAATTGATTATAGCATGGGTGCCAGGCGATCATCAGACAGATCGCAGCTTACTTGTTACAATTGCCAGAGGAAAGGACACTTTGCAAGGGACTGCAGACGCCCTAAGAAACCAAGGCAGTCCCAGGCAAAGAAGGGCACCACAGAAAGTGATGAGGATTTACAATGACAGGATACCGCAGCCCCCGTGAAGACCATGACTGTAATATCTTGTAACTCTCAAGAACCTACTATTGATTTAAAAATTGGAGATTCTAAACATTCTTTCCTAATTGACACGGGTGCTGCACGATCCCTAATAGCGGACAAGGTCACTTTACCTACCACAAACAAAGTTGTACATGCAGTAGGGGTGGCAAACAAAGTAATCCCCTTAAGGGAAACACAAGATGTAAAAGTAATCGTTGGACCCTTAACAGTGACCACTCCTTCTTGTTAGCAGCTGATGCCCCCACAAATTTATTGGGGAGGGATTTACTGTGTAAATTGGGATGCACAGTATTTTGCACTCCAGATGGGGTATACCTACAGGTACCAGATTCCAACAAGGACTTGGTCACCGATGCACTGCTCAGTGACCCTCCTTCAACAGAAAGGGTGGAACTGAATACCTTGGGAGTACTCCCCCCTGAAGTGTCTGAAATGTTATCAAATATTCCAGACCAGCTGTGGACCACGGGCTCCAACAATGTGGGGAAAATCCTAAATGCCCCACCAATAAGAGTTAAGCTTAAAGCAGGAGCAGTAATTCCCAGTAGACCACAATACCCCTTAAAGCCAGAAGCTGAACAGGGGGTGTTCCCAGTAATCCAAGAATTACTACAACAGGGGGTGTTGGTTAAAACCCAGAGCCAGGCCAATACGCCCATCTTCCCTGTGACAAAGAGTAATGGGCGTGGTTATCGCTTAGTTCAGGACTTGAGGGCAATTAATGCAATCGTTGAACCCTTGCACCCAGTGGTACCAAACCCAGCTACCATATTAATGCAGATCCCCGCAGACAGCACTCATTTCTCAGTGGTTGATCTGTGTTCAGCATTTTTCTCCATACCAATACATCCAGACAGTCAATACCTTTTTGCATTTACCTATAGAGGTAACCAGTACACCTGGACAAGGATGGTCCAAGGCTACCTTAATAGCCCTACAATTTTTAGCCAGTCCCTTGCTGAAAATCTTCAAAAACTCATCCTACCAGGTGGATCTACATTAATTCAGTATGTAGACGATTTGTTACTTTGTTCCCCAGATTTTGAAACATCAATTAAAGACACAGCTGAGCTCTTAAGGTTCCTTGCAACAAATGGACACAAGGTGTCCAAAGACAAATTGCAACTATGTCAAACAAAGGTGTCATATATAGGCCACTGTCTATCTGAAGGCCTCAGACACCTGTCCCCAGATAGGATTGCAGCCATTCAAAACATAAGGCTGCCCATCAACAAAAGGAAGCTAAGGGGTTTCCTAGGAATGGTGGGTTACTGTAGAAACTGGGTACCTAACTACTCACAGCTGACTGCACCCTTGTATGAGCTGACCAAAGCTTCTGTACCAGAGCCCCTCATACATACAGAACAAACAACTATGTAATTTCAACAACTTAAAGATGACCTGACAGCGGCCCCTGCCCTGGGCCTGCCTAACTATAAACAAGTATTTTCTCTCTTTTGCCATGAACACCTAGGCCATGCCACAGGTGTCCTTACACAGTTTCATGGGGAAAAGCAAAAACCTGTTGCTTATTACAGTGCACAATTAGACCCAGTAGCACGTGGCCTACCTGTTTGCCTGCGAGCCATAGCAGCAGCTGCATTACTGGTAGACGAGTCAGCAGACATTGTATTGGGCTGTGATCTAAAAGTTTATGTTCCCCATGCCGTAGCAGCCCTGCTTACCTGTCAAAAGACAAGACATGTCACTGCAGCACGCCTGACAAAGTGGGAATTAGCCCTCATTATGCCCACAAACATCACCCTCATTAAGTGCAATATTTTAAACCCTGCAACACTTTTACCGGTAAATGAAACTGATGAGTTTCAGAGAGAGGAGTGGGGGGTAGTAGAACAACATGTCCCACATGATTGCTTAAAATATGTTGATGAGCAATCCACCCCTAGGGTGGACCTGGAGGAAACACCACTCCAGAATCCTGATCTGGTTTACTATGTTGATGGTAGTTGCCACAGACAAACAGAAACGGGTGCTACTCAATCAGGATATGCTGTGGTGGATGACACACAAACTGTTTTTTCCTCCCCACTTCCACCACCACACTCAGCACAGTTGGCAGAGCTCAAAGCTTTAACTAAAGCATGTCAGCTAGCTGAAGGAAAGACTGTAAATATATATACAGACAGCAGATACGCATTTGGTGTTACACACGATTTTGGTGAACTGTGGAAACACAGAGACTTCCTAACAGCAACAGGCAATCCAATTGCACATGCAGAGGCAGTAAAAGAATTACTAGATGCTATACAACTGCCCTCACAGATAGCAGTTATTAAATGTCAAGCTCACATGACTGGCCATGATGAAGTTACAAAAGGGAACAGAAGGGCAGATGCTGCAGCAAAAGTGGCAGCCCAACAAAAGGTCATAGTGGAAAATGTTTGTAGGGTAGCTGATGTATGTATACCAAGTGAACAAACATTAATTGATATGCAAAAAGTTTGTGATTTACAGGAAAAGACCAAGTGGGAAAGTGCAAAGTGTACCCAAGACAACAAAGGCCTGTGGCACAGCTCTGAAGGTAAGCCTGTTGCCCCTAAATTACTCTTGCCAGCATTGGCACAGATGTCCCATGGACTGACCCATGCAGGTAAGACAGCCATGATAAGTCTAATCAAGACTTATTGGTATGCACCTGGCTTTGCGCCAGTGGCAACCAAGTACTGTGCTTCTTGCATCACCTGCTTGCAGAAGAATGCTGGAAGAGCAGTTAAAACAATGCCTTCACACATTCCCCAAACAACTGGTCCTTTCCAAATCCTACAAATTGATTACATTCAGCTTCCAAAGGTTAGGATGCTTCAGTATGTTTTGGTTTGTGTCGACACATTTAGCGGTTGGGTAGAGGGATATGCTGTGGCCAGTGCAACAGCAGCAATCACAGCAAAGAAACTGGTACAAGAATTTGTATGTAGGTATGGCATACCATATGTGATATCATCAGACCAAGGTACACACTTTACTGGATTAGTGTTCAAAAAGATGTGTCAGCTTCTTGGCATTAAACAACAGCTACACACCGCATACCATCCGCAATCGAGCGGTAAGGTGGAACGCTATAACGGGACCATTAAAAATAAGCTGGCCAAAATATGTAAAGAAACCAGCTTGCAGTGGCCAGAAGCTTTGCCATTAGTGTTGCACTCGATCAGAACAACACCAAGGGGGGAGTTGAACATTTCTCCGTATGAAATACTGTTTGGAAAATTGCCCAATGTTGCTATTGCACCCGCATATGAACTCAGTAAAACAAATGACTTAACTGTGAACTATCTTATTTCATTAAGCAACCAGCTAAAGAAGATCCAAGCTACTGTGACCAGCACACAACCAATCCCTGTGGAAGGTGCTTGTCATAATCTGCAACCTGGTGATGAGGTGATGGTCAGAAATTTCCTGAGATCGGGCTCGCTGACAGACCGGTGGGAAGGACCTTACCAAGTCTTGTTGACAACACCAACTGCTGTTAAGCTAAAGGAGAAGAGTTCGTGGATCCACTCCACCCACTGCAGAAAAGTCACGCCTCCTGAGACAGCACATGTGGAAGATATTCTCCAAGACTCCTCTGCACTTCACCAGTAAAACCAGCAAGTGAGTGGTTCGGGCATAATAATCCCTTGAGCCACTTGCCAACACAGTATCTCTGTGGAGGGTACATAACTCCTAGAAGAGTACTGTGAAGGTCAAGAACAACAAAGACAATGCTCAACAGGATGATGCTGATAAGTCAAAGGCCAGACCGTGGACTATGGGGGTGCATTCTCTCATGGGCATGTCTGATTACAATCATACTCATTGTGCTTGAGTGTTGTATATACATTCCAGGGTCTGTTAACAATGTGACCAGTCAAACAGGTAATGTAACACTTTACAATGAAATGTTATCCAAGACACGTGTGTGTAGGGCCTTACAAAAGAATGATTATGGAGGAGAATTTACAGGTAATTCCATGATAGCAATGCACAGTAAAATTGCAAAGGCTCTCAACACAACCAAATGTTGGATTTGTACCCACCTACCCATCTGTGTAGATGCAGGTATACCCCTCCTGGCTCATTACATAAGCACAGCAGACATGATAGACAGAGATTGGTCCTGCCATAGGCGAAAGAATGGTAGTCACATTTGTGCCAATAAGACACCTAAAGTACAGAATATAGTAGACTTCCCATATTTGGATGTTTCAAGCAGAGGTCTGCTGCATTCACCTGCTCTACAAGTAACCGCAGCCACAGGGAGGCCTGAATTTTGTTTAAGTGTCAATTCAAAGCCAGGCAAGTACAAGTTAAAAAGGAAGAAAACTGTATTCAGGGCAAAAAGACAAAACCTGGGATATACTAACTGTACTGGAGCCACATTTGTAGTTCAAAAGTCAAACAAGTGTACACTAAAAAACCTCAAACACTGTTGGCACTCAATAGATACAAATGGAGTATTAACACCTAATGACACCCTAGACCAGTTACTGCATGATGGGTGTACTCTTGATAACAGCACGTGTAGGGATGTCAATGGCAATAACACCAGGTATTTTATGATATACATAGGACTCATTTACACTAAAATATTTGGAATGCCCCTGCCTAAGGGTATGTATTGGGTTTGTGGCAAATGGGCATATTCATGGATTCCTTTAGGTGCCAAAGGACAATGTGTGCTCTCCTATGTAGTCCCCTTAGTGAGAGCCACTACTAAGCTGGATCAATACCCAAGAAATATCCCTGTAGAACATGATTTAGTGTCAAGTGATTTTACATATTTGAGACATCATAGCAAAAGAGAAGTGAAGAAAGGGGATGTATCTTTCAGATTTTCTGATGGTGAACGTACGGCTGGAACCCTGTTTCCTCTGTCCACTATCTATCTTGTGGAAAAAGTTGTGTCCCAAACCTTAACGGTACTAGATCAGATGGTAGGGGAATTGGTAGTTTCAATCAATCAGACAGTGGAAGAGCTGGCTCAAGTAAGAAAAGTGGCTTTACAAAATAGGATGGCACTGGATCAGCTGTTGGCAGCAGAAGGGGGTACGTGTGCAGTAGTAGGACAAGAATGTTGTACTTATATTGAAGATCACAGAGCTGAAATAAGTGCTCATCTGAGCAAGGTGGGAGAGTTGCAGCAGGAAATGAGAAGGTTAGGTGCTAGTGAAGGTTGGGAGCCACTTGGATGGCTAGGAGGAAGTATTGCAAAGCTTTTATCTGGAATATTGCAGTACATTGTGTTTGGTGCCCTGATTGTAGGAATCATATACTTTACCATCAAGTGTGGACCAGTAGTCTGTGTACAATGTGCTAAAGGATTTAAAAGGTTGAAAGTGCACCATGAAATGACCATTGTGGTGGTAGATGATGAGGTTCCACTAGAACAGGTGACTCAGGGAACTAGTCAGGGACAGCAGGAAAGACAGGTGGTATATGCTGATATGAGCAAGTCTTATGAAAGTTTACGACTCCAGGAACCTGAGCCCATATACCAGGCTTTAGAGGAGGATCAGGCAGGTAGGGAAAATACACAGCTTGCTAACTTTACTTATGAACTGAATAACAGGGTAGGAGTTAATCAGGATGAGTATGTTAGACATGAAATACAAGCGAGTTTCACCTAACTGTGTCAAAACCCTCTTAGCCAACACTAGAAGGTTCCTATAAAAAGAACAGGGATTCCCGTCCGGTGCGGTGAGCATTGGCGCCAGGCCCATCCCCGTGAACCCACCTTTTCCCTATGTTGTGCATCTACCTAACCCTCATTAGAAATTGTGAAACTGAACCTTCTGATTTGTGTATTAGAATGCCAAGTATATTGGCAGAGAGAGGAATGATATGGATAAGTGAATACAAAATGGAAGCTGGATGTCAGTTTGTCTATTGCTTTAAAAGAAACTGTCTTTTTAAATGTGATTTTTATATGTTTGCAGAAACTTTGATTTTCAGACAAAACAAGAAGTTAAAGCCAGCTGCGCAGTGTATCACAAGACTGCGGTTAGCTAGTGTTTTGCAAAATAAGGAATTGTGTTTTGCAGAATAAAGAGAATTTAAATTAGGTGAAAGGTAAAATGTATTTTGATATTAAACAGTCATAATCACAAGATGTTGAGCTAATTAATTGGAAATTCCCCATAAGGGGAATATATGAATTAATAATATATTCTGATAAATGAATTGTGATTGGTTTATGTATATGATTGGTCTGCAAATTTGATTGGATCATGTAACGCTGTAATGACAAGTATATAAGATGAAATCAATGTGTCAATGTTCAGTTCATGATATTCTTTTATCGTGAGCCCTGTGAATTTCACAATGCAATAAATCTACCAAAGAGACTTCATTGTTCTTCAATTATTTGATACGGCTATATCACCAGCTTATTGCATTTTTTTATTAAATAATTTGAGTTTTACTTTAAAAATGGTAAAATCTGAATAAGAAATTATTTAGCTTGTGGCTTGTTGGTCTGGGTGTATGATTTTTGCTTTGAGTGGGAAAGGCACCAGGTTCATATCCTGGATAAGCCTGTTTTCTCAGGTTCTTTAAAAGTGCTTAGTTCTATTATCTGATAGTATTTTAAAATACTTACTAATGTATTCCAACAGTTTCACTTCCAAATTCATTAGTATACATGAATAAGCATGAACAGTTGGCTCGTTGGTCTAGGGGTATGATTCTTGCTTAGGGTGTGAGATGTCCCGGGTTCAAATCCCGGACGAGCCCATCTTCTCAGGTTCTTTTAAATCCAATGGTTCCATTATCTGATTGATGTCAAAAGCATCAAGTGAATTTTGCTTTTGCCTATACATCAAAAAAGTATATACTTATGCATATTAAGTAAACTGTCAACCATTTGGTGGTATATTGGGTATACTGTAGATTCCATTTTGTCTAAGTAATCTTGAGTTTCTTCAAAGAAGTCTCATTTTGACAAATAAAAAACTGTCAAAATGAAATTACAGGTTTTTCTCTTACCTTGCTTTATTCTAAGAAACAATGAGTGGCTTAAAAGAATAGGCTCTTTTTGACAAACAAAAAGGTCAACAATTAATTGCAGGTTTTTGTTTTTTTCTTTCTTCTTGGTCTGTATGCTTAAGTTGCACACAATATGAGACAAGTCTTAGGTCCCAACTATCAGAAAAGTTCAAACTCTATAGGAACCCCTAAATCTTGTCACAGAACTTTTCAAATATGCATACTTGGACAAAAATGTACCTTAAGGAAACATTTTAGCTATGCTACCAATCCTTTTTTAAATTGTTATGGTATTTTTAAAATGTAACATCTTTTTTTCCAGCTTATTGCATTTTTTTATTAAATAATTTGAGTTTTACTTTAAAAATGGTAAAATCTGAATAAGAAATTATTTAGCTTGTGGCTTGTTGGTCTGGGTGTATGATTTTTGCTTTGAGTGGAAAAGGCACCAGGTTCATATCCTGGATAAGCCTGTTTTCTCAGGTTCTTTTAAAGTGCTTAGTTCTATTATCTGATAGTATTTTAAAATACTTACTAATGTATTCCAACAGTTTCACTTCCAATTTCATTAGTATACATGAAAATGCATGAACAGTTGGCTCGTTGGTCTAGGGGTATGATTCTCGCTTAGGGTGAGAGAGGTCCCGGGTTCAAATCCCGGACGAGCCCATCGTCTCAGGTTCTTTTAAATCCCATGGTTCCATTATCTGATTGATGTCAAATGCATCAAGTGAATTTTGCTTTTGAAAATCCATCAAAAAATATATACTTATGCATATTTAGTAAACTGTCAACCATTTGGTGGTATATTGGGTTTACTGTAGATTCCATTTTGTCTAAGTAACCTTGAGTTTCATCAAAGAAGTCTCATTTTGACAAATAAAAAACTGTCAAAATGAAATTACAGGTTTTTCTCTTACCTTGCTTTTTTTCTAAGAAACAATGAGTGGCTTAAAAGAATAGGCTCTTTTTGACAAACAAAAAGGTCAACAATTAATTGCAGGTTTTTGTTTTTTTCTTTCTTGGTCTGTATGCTTAAGTTGCACACAGTATGAGACAAGTCTTAGGTTCCAACTATCAGAAAAGTTCAAACTCTATAGGAACCCCTAAATCTTGGCTCTGAACTTTCCAAATATGCATACTTGGACAAAAATGTACCTTAAGGAAACATTTTAGCTATGCTACCAATACATTTTTAAATTGTTATGGTATTTTTAAAATGTAACATCTTTTTTTCCAGCTTATTGCATTTTTTTATTACATAATTTGAGTTTTACTTTAAAAATGGTAAAATCTGAATAAGAAATTATTTAGCTTGTGGCTTGTTGGTCTGAGTGTATGATTTTTGCTTTGAGTGGAAAAGGCACCAGGTTCATATCCTGGATAAGCCTGTTTTCTCAGGTTCTTTAAAAGTGCTTAGTTCTATTATCTGATAGTATTTTAGAATACTTACTAATGTATTCCAAAAGTTTCACTTCCAATTTTATTAGTATACATGAAAAAGCATTAACAGTTGGCTCGTTGGTCTAGGGGTATGATTCTCGCTTAGGCTGCGAGAGGTCCCGGGTTCAAATCCCGGACGAGCCCATCGTCTCAGGTTCTTTTAAATCCCATGGTTCCATTATCTGATTGATGTCAAAAGCATCAAGTGAATTTTGCTTTTTAAAATCCATCAAAAAATATATACTTATGCATATTTAGTAAACTGTCAACCATTTGGTGGTATATTGGGTATACTGTAGATTCCATTTTGTCTAAGTAACCTTGAGTTTCTTCAAAGAAGTCTCATTTTGACAAATAAAAAACTATCAAAATGAAATTACAGGTTTTTCTCTTACCTTGCTTTTTTCTAAGAAACAATGAGTGGCTTAAAAGAATAGGCTCTTTTTGACAAACAAAAAGGTCAACAATTAATTGCAGGTTTTTGTTTTTTTCTTTCTTGGTCTGTATGCTTAAGTTGCACACAGTATGAGACAAGTCTTAGGTTCCAACTATCAGAAAAGTTCAAACTCTATAGGAACCCCTAAATCTTGGCACTGAACTTTCCAAATATGCATACTTGGACAAAAATTTACCTAAAGGAAACATTTTAGCTATGCTACCAATACATTTTTAAATTGTTATGGTATTTTTAAAATGTAACATCTTTTTTTCCAGCTTATTGCATTTTTTATTGCATAATTTGAGTTTTACTTTAAAAATGGTAAAATCTGAATAAGAAATTATTTAGCTTGTGGCTTGTTGGTCTGGGTGTATGATTTTTGCTTTGGGTGGAAAAGGCCCCAGGTTCATATCCTGGATGAGCCTATTTTCTTAGGTTCTTTAAAAGTGCTTAGTTCTATTATCTGATAGTATTTTAAAATACTTACTAATGTATTCCAACAGTTTCACTTCCAATTTCAGTAGTATACATGAAAATGCATGGACAGTTGGCTCGTTGGTCTAGGGGTATGATTCTCGCTTAGGGTGCGAGAGGACCCGGGTTCAAATCCTGGACGAGCCCATCTTCCAAGGTTCTTTGAAATCCCATGGTTCCATTATCTGATTTATGTCAAAAGCATCAAGTGATTTTTGCTTTTGAAAATCCATCAAAAAATATATACTTATGCATATTTAGTAAACTGTCAACCATTTGGTGGTATATTGGGTATACTGTAGATTCCATTTGGTCTAAGTAATCTTGAGTGGCTTCAAAGAAGTCTCATTTTGACAAATTAAAAACTGTCAAAAAGGAAATTACAGGTTTTTCTCTTGCCTTGCTTTTTTCTAAGAAACAATGAGTGGCTTAAAAGAATAGGCTCTTTTTGACAAACAAAAAGGTCAACAATTAATTGCAGGTTTTTGTTTTTTTCATTCTTCTTGGTCTGTATGCATAAGTTGCACACAGTATGAGACAAGTCTTAGGTTCCAACTATCAGAAAAGTTAAAACTCTTTAGGAGCCCCTAAATCTTGGCACTGAACTTTCCAAATATGCATACTTGGACAAAAATAAACCTTAAGGAAACATTTTAGCTATGCTACCAATACATTTTTAAATTGTTATGGTATTTTTAAAATGTAACATCTTTTTTTCCAGCTTATTGCATTTTTTTATTAAATAATTTGAGTTTTACTTTAAAAATGGTAAAATCTGAATAAGAAATTATTTAGCTTGTGGCTTGTTGGTCTGGGTGTATGATTTTTGCTTTGGGTGGAAAAGGCCCCAGGTTCATATCCTGGATTAGCCTGTTTTCTCAGGTTCTTTAAAAGTGCTTAGTTCTATTATCTGATAGTATTTTAAAATACTTAATAATGTATTCCAACAGTTTCCCTTCCAATTTCATTAGTATACATGAAAATGCATGAACAGTTGGCTCGTTGGTCTAGGAGTATGATTCTCGCTTAGGGTGCGAGAGGTCCCGGGTTCAAATCCTGGACGAGCCCATCGTTTCAGGTTCTTTTAAATCCCATGGTTCCATTATCTGATTGATGTCAAAAGCATCAAGTGAATTTTGCATTTGAAAATCCATCAAAAAATATATACTTATGCATATTTAGTAAACTGTCAACCATTTGGTGGTATATTGGGTATACTGTAGATTCCATTTTGTCTAAGTAATCTTGAGTGGCTTCAAAGAAGTATCATTTTGACAAATTAAAAACTGTCAAAAAGAAATTACAGGTTTTTCTCTTACCTTGCTTTTTTCTAAGAAACAATGAGTGGCTTAAAAGAATAGGCTCTTTTTGACAAACAAAAAGGTCAACAATTAATTGCAGGTTTTTGTCATTCTTCTTGGTCTGTATGCATAAGTTGCACACAGTATGATACAAGTCTTAGATTCCAACTATCAGAAAAGTTAAAACTCTATAGGAGCCCCTAAATCTTGGCACTGAACTTTCCAAATATGCATACTTGGACAAAAATAAACCTTAAGGAAACATTTTAGCTATGCTACCAATACATTTTTAAATTGTTATGGTATTTTTAAAATGTAACATCTTTTTTTCCAGCTTATTGCATTTTTTTATTAAATAATTTGAGTTTTACTTTAAAAATGGTAAAATCTGAATAAGAAATTATTTAGCTTGTGGCTTGTTGGTCTGGGTGTATGATTTTTGCTTTGAGTGGAAAAGGCACCAGGTTCATATCCTGGATAAGCCTGTTTTCTCAGGTTCTTTAAAAGTGCTTAGTTCTATTATCTGATAGTATTTTAAAATACTAACTAATGTATTCCAACAGTTTCACTTCCAAATTCATTAGTATACATGAATAAGCATGAACAGTTGGCTCGTTGGTCTAGGGGTATGATTCATGCTTAGGGTGCGAGAGATCCCGGGTTCAAATACCGGACGAGCACATTTTCTCAGGTTCTTTTAAATCCAATGGTTCCATTATCTGATTGATGTCAAAAGCATCAAGTGAATTTTGCTTTTGAAAATCCATCAAAAAATATATACTTATGCATATTTAGTAAACTGTCAACCATTTGGTGGTATATTGGGTATACTGTAGATTCCATTTTGTCTAAGTAACCTTGAGTGGCTTCAAGAAGTCTCATTTTGACAAATAAAAAACTGTCAAAATGAAATTACAGTTTTTTCTCTTACCTTGCTTTTTTCTAAGAAACAATGAGTGGCTTAAAAGAATAGGCTCTTTTTGACAAACAAAAAGGTCAACAATTAATTGCAGGTTTTTTTTTTCTTTCTTCTTGGTCTGTATGCTTAAATTGCACACAGTATGAGACAAGTCTTAGGTTCCAACTATCAGGAAAGGTCAAACTCTATAGGAACCCCTAAATCTTGGCACTGAACTTTCCAAATATGCATACTTGGACAAAAATTTACCTTAAGGAAACATTTTAGCTATGCTACCAATACATTTTTAAATTGTTATGGTATTTTTAAAATGTAACATCTTTTTTTCCAGCTTATTGTATTTTTTTATTAAATAATTTGAGTTTTACTTTAAAAATTGTAAAATCTGAATAAGAAATTATTTGGCTTTTTGGTCTGGGTGTATGATTTTTGCTTTGGGTGGAAAAGGCCCCAGGTTCATATCCTGGATTAGCCTGTTTTCTCAGGTTCTTTAAAAGTGCTTAGTTCTATTATCTGATAGTATTTTAAAATACTTACTAATGTAGTCCAACAGTTTCACGTCAAATTTCATTAGTATACATGAAAATGCACGAACAGTTGGCTCATTGGTCTAGGGGTATGATTCTCGCTTAGGGAGCGAGAGGTCCCGGGTTCAAATCCCGGACGAGCCCATCTTCTCAGGTTCTTTTAAATCCCATGGTTCCATTATCTGATTGATGCCAAAAGCATCAAGTGAATTTTGCTTTTGAAAATCCATCAAAAAATATATACTTATGCATATTTAGTAAACTGTCAACCATTTGGTGGTATATTGGGTATACTGTAGATTCAATTTTGTCTAAGTAATCTTGAGTGGCTTCAAAGAAGTCTCATTTTGACAAATTAAAAACTGTCAAAAAGGAAATTACAGGTTTTTCTCTTGCCTTGCTTTTTTCTAAGAAACAATGAGTGGCTTAAAAGAATAGGCTCTTTTTGACAAACAAAAAGGTCAACAATTAATTGCAGGTTTTTGTTTTTTTCATTCTTCTTGGTCTGTATGCATAAGTTGCACACAGTATGAGACAAGTCTTAGGTTCCAACTATCAGAAAAGTTAAAACTTTATAGGAGCCCCTAAATCTTGGCACTGAACTTTCCAAATATGCATACTTGGACAAAAATAAACCTTAAGGAAACATTTTAGCTATGCTACCAATACATTTTTAAATTGTTATGGTATTTTTAAAATGTAACATCTTTTTTCCAGCTGATATGGATAAGTGAATACAAAATGGAAGCTGGATGTCAGTTTGTCTATTGCTTTAAAAGAAACTGTTGTTTTAAATGTGATTTTTATATGTTTGCAGAAACTTTGATTTTCAGACAAAACAAGAAGTAAAAGCCAGCTGCGCAGTGTATCACAAGACTGCGGTTAGCTAGTGTTTTGCAAAATAAGGAATTGTGTTTTGCAGAATAAAGAGAATTTAAATTATGTGAAAGGTAAAATGTATTTTGATATTAAACAGTCATAATCACAAGATGTTGAGCTAATTAATTGGAAATTCCCCATAAGGGGAGTATATGAATTAATAATATATTCTGATAAATGAATTGTGATTGGTTTATGTATATGATTGGTCTGCAAATTTGATTGGATCATGTAACGCTGTAATGACAAGTATATAAGATGAAATCAATGTGTCAATGTTCAGTTCATGATATTCTTTTATCGTGAGCCCTGTGAATTTCACAATGCAATAAATCTACCAAAGAGACTTCATTGTTCTTCAATTATTTGATACGGCTATATCATTCTGGAGGTTCCACCAAGATACTATCCAACATTGACACACGAAGAAGGAAGGTGGACTGGTGCCGGGGTACCTGGATCAACTGTGGCCACAGGTAAGAGCTGTTATCTTACTTCTGCTCCATGTGTCCCTGCCTCGGTCCGCTGCCTTTGTGTGTTATTGTTGGTTTGTAACTCTTTGAAGTCTTTTTGGAGATTGTGAGTATGGAACCAAATTGAATTTAACTGCATTTTATTACCAGTTACAGTGATTTGTATAAAGTTTTAAGATTTAAATTTCTGTGGTCATAGTTACAGATCACAATGGGATCTTTTGTCTGCCATATCTTGCTAAATTCAGAGTGAAGTCTGCGAGTGATTGTGAGTGAGATTGGCCGAGGCTTCACGCCGGCAGAGTCTGGACAGGGCCCAGGTAGGAGAGAGGCTCCGGTTAAACTCTCCTATACTCGATAGTATCAGGGATACTCACCCACTGTGAAAAGCACCTTGTACACAAAAAGGCCAAGCTTAGCAGAGTGTGGAACACGTGTGCCTGTTCAGAGCCGTGGCACCTGACGAGGTGGTGAGGTTTCCTAAGTGGAGTAATATCGCTATAAACAAGGGGAGCGTCCCTGTTTACCATTGTATTGGACATTGAGGCTGGACTTTAAAATAAAGATTAGCCATTACAATGGGTCAAGAGATGTCCACACCGAAGGGCTCTTCTATGTTAGAGATCCCGCACGGCAGTCCAGCAAGTGTGATGTATCAGAGATATGGAAGTGTGGCTGTGAAATTTCTCAGGAAATGGCATACAAAACAACCTGAAATACCTGTGATAGGAACCTTTGATATGCAGAAATGGACAGACTTAAGGGGTAAAATAAGAAAAAGGGAGGAGTGGAAAGCTTACACACTATGGCTGGAGGCATCTAATGTAACCCCGCCACCAGCCTACGTTGCACAAATGTCCTGTCATGTAAATAATGAAGGAACGTTACAATTACAACCAAGGCATGCTCCCCCACGGGTAGTGCAGGCAATGCCAGTAAAGACACTAAAACAAGAAAGCCCAGACCCACTAGAACACATACTCCCAGCAATGATGGCACTGGCTAATGCCCCAAGTGCCCCTCCAGTACAGGAGAAGAAAAAGGTAATAAAGGCTCTAGTAAACCCCAAGACTGGGAAGCATGACACTTACTTGGTGGGGGAAGATGGGATTTGGGTAGGGCAGATGGATTTGTTTGATGGGGATAGCGACTCTGCTGGAATTTACGTTTATGACCCCCTCAGTCAGACATACATAGCTCAGTATAATAACATCAATGGTGAAACTGTCACACACACTTTATGCAAGAACAAGCAGGGAAATTTAGTTTCTTATGAAGACAAATTACCAGTAATGGGACAGCATTTTGCAGACGTACACCCATCGAACATTTTGGCTTCTGGCACTCGTAGCACATCCACCCAGGGCAAACCACTTGCAACAATGCCTCTGAGAGTGGTAACTACAGATCGGGGTGCACAGTGGTCCATACATGTTCCTTGGTCAAAGGCTGAATTACACCAAATTTGCACAGAATTAGCAGATTATAGATAAAAGCCAGCAGAAGTCAAAACCAAACTCCAGCGCTTGTACAAAGTACATCAACTAACACATAGTGACATGGCACAATTATTTACTGCTTTGCTCACAACTGAAGAATACAAGAAGATCGCAATGGACCTAGGGTGGGATAAAGAGGACTTTAAGCCTCCCGTAGACGTTGCTAGAGAGGACCTGGACAAAGAGTGGAAACATTTAATGACAGCTTTTACAGAGCAGTTTCCTTGCCAGCCCAATTGGGGAAAAATAATGATGATTAAACAAGGTCCTACAGAAGCAGTTAGAGATTATTGGGGCAGATTTAAAACTGAGGTCCAAAATTATGGAGGCATTGAAGATATATTTAAGGAGCAAGTGCTTCAGCCCATGTTATCTGGAGCTTTCGTGGAAGGTCTTAAGCCTCAGGTAAAAACCCGCTTGACCATCAATGATCCTCTATGGCGCAAAAAGGGTCCAGAAGATCTGGTCACTCTTGCAATATACCATGAGGACAATTTGGTGGTCAAGAAATTGAACACAGAAACCAAGCTTATGAACCTACAGGTCAAAGCTGCACAAGCCACCTGTGACCTAGCTAATAGACCAATTGATTATAGCATGGGTGCCAGGCGATCATCAGACAGATCGCAGCTTACTTGTTACAATTGCCAGAGGAAAGGACACTTTGCAAGGGACTGCAGACGCCCTAAGAAACCAAGGCAGTCCCAGGCAAAGAAGGGCACCACAGAAAGTGATGAGGATTTACAATGACAGGATACCACAGCCCCCGTGAAGACCATGACTGTAATATCTTGTAACTCTCAAGAACCTACTATTGATTTAAAAATTGGAGACTTTAAACATTCTTTCCTAATTGACACGGGTGCTGCACGATCCCTAATAGCGGACAAGGTCACTTTACCTACCACAAACAAAGTTGTACATGCAGTAGGGGTGGCAAACAAAGTAATCCCCTTAAGGGAAACACAAGATGTAAAAGTAACCGTTGGACCCTTAACAGTGACCACTCCTTCTTGTTAGCAGCTGATGCCCCCACAAATTTATTGGGGAGGGATTTACTGTGTAAATTGGGATGCACCGTATTTTGCACTCCAGATGGGGTATACCTACAGGTACCAGATTCCAACAAGGACTTGGTCACCGATGCACTGCTCAGTGACCCTCCTTCAACAGAAAGGGTGGAACTGAATACCTTGGGAGTACTCCCCCCTGAAGTGTCTGAAATGTTATCAAATATTCCAGACCAGCTGTGGACCACGGGCTCCAACAATGTGGGGAAAATCCTAAATGCCCCACCAATAAGAGTTAAGCTTAAAGCAGGAGCAGTAATTCCCAGTAGACCACAATACCCCTTAAAGCCAGAAGCTGAACAGGGGGTGTTCCCAGTAATCCAAGAATTACTACAACAGGGGGTGTTGGTTAAAACCCAGAGCCAGGCCAATACGCCCATCTTCCCTGTGACAAAGAGTAATGGGCGTGGTTATCGCTTAGTTCAGGACTTGAGGGCAATTAATGCAATCGTTGAACCCTTGCACCCAGTGGTACCAAACCCAGCTACCATATTAATGCAGATCCCCGCAGACAGCACTCATTTCTCAGTGGTTGATCTGTGTTCAGCATTTTTCTCCATACCAATACATCCAGACAGTCAATACCTTTTTGCATTTACCTATAGAGGTAACCAGTACACCTGGACAAGGATGGTCCAAGGCTACCTTAATAGCCCTACAATTTTTAGCCAGTCCCTTGCTGAAAATCTTCAAAAACTCATCCTACCAGGTGGATCTACATTAATTCAGTATGTAGACGATTTGTTACTTTGTTCCCCAGATTTTGAAACATCAATTAAAGACACAGCTGAGCTCTTAAGGTTCCTTGCAACAAATGGACACAAGGTGTCCAAAGACAAATTGCAACTATGTCAAACAAAGGTGTCATATATAGGCCACTGTCTATCTGAAGGCCTCAGACACCTGTCCCCAGATAGGATTGCAGCCATTCAAAACATAAGGCTGCCCATCAGCAAAAGGAAGCTAAGGGGTTTCCTAGGAATGGTGGGTTACTGTAGAAACTGGGTACCTAACTACTCACAGCTGACTGCACCCTTGTATGAGCTGACCAAAGCTTCTGTACCAGAGCCCCTCATACATACAGAACAAACAACTATGTCATTTCAACAACTTAAAGATGACCTGACAGCGGCCCCTGCCCTGGGCCTGCCTAACTATAAACAAGTATTTTCTCTCTTTTGCCATGAACACCTAGGCCATGCCACGGGTGTCCTTACACAGTTTCATGGGGAAAAGCAAAAACCTGTTGCTTATTACAGTGCACAATTAGACCCAGTAGCACGTGGCCTACCTGTTTGCCTGCGAGCCATAGCAGCAGCTGCATTACTGGTAGACAAGTCAGCAGACATTGTATTGGGCTGTTATCTAAAAGTTTATGTTCCCCATGCCGTAGCAGCCCTGCTTACCTGTCAAAAGACAAGACATGTCACTGCAGCACGCCTGACAAAGTGGGAATTAGCCCTCATTATGCCCACAAACATCACCCTCATTAAGTGCAATATTTTAAACCCTGCAACACTTTTACCGGTAAATGAAACTGATGAGTTTCAGAGAGAGGAGTGGGGGGTAGTAGAACAACATGTCCCACATGATTGCTTAAAATATGTTGATGAGCAATCCACCCCTAGGGTGGACCTGGAGGAAACACCACTCCAGAATCCTGATCTGGTTTACTATGTTGATGGTAGTTGCCACAGACAAACAGAAACGGGTGCTACTCAATCAGGATATGCTGTGGTGGATGACACACAAACTGTTTTTTCCTCCCCACTTCCACCACCACACTCAGCACAGTTGGCAGAGCTCAAAGCTTTAACTAAAGCATGTCAGCTAGCTGAAGGAAAGACTGTAAATATATATACAGACAGCAGATACGCGTTTGGTGTTACACACGATTTTGGTGAACTGTGGAAACACAGAGACTTCCTAACAGCAACAGGCAATCCAATTGCACATGCAGAGGCAGTAAAAGAATTACTAGATGCTATACAACTGCCCTCACAGATAGCAGTTATTAAATGTCAAGCTCACATGACTGGCCATGATGAAGTTACAAAAGGGAACAGAAGGGCAGATGCTGCAGCAAAAGTGGCAGCCCAACAAAAGGTCATAGTGGAAAATGTTTGTAGGGTAGCTGATGTATGTATACCAAGTGAACAAACATTAATTGATATGCAAAAAGTTTGTGATTTACAGGAAAAGACCAAGTGGGAAAGTGCAAAGTGTACCCAAGACAACAAAGGCCTGTGGCACAGCTCTGAAGGTAAGCCTGTTGCCCCTAAATTACTCTTGCCAGCATTGGCACAGATGTCCCATGGACTGACCCATGCAGGTAAGACAGCCATGATAAGTCTAATCAAGACTTATTGGTATGCACCTGGCTTTGCGCCAGTGGCAACCAAGTACTGTGCTTCTTGCATCACCTGCTTGCAGAAGAATGCTGGAAGAGCAGTTAAAACAATGCCTTCACACATTCCCCAAACAACTGGTCCTTTCCAAATCCTACAAATTGATTACATTCAGCTTCCAAAGGTTAGGATGCTTCAGTATGTTTTGGTTTGTGTCGACACATTTAGCGGTTGGGTAGAGGGATATGCTGTGGCCAGTGCAACAGCAGCAATCACAGCAAAGAAACTGGTACAAGAATTTGTATGTAGGTATGGCATACCATATGTGATATCATCAGACCAAGGTACACACTTTACTGGATTAGTGTTCAAAAAGATGTGTCAGCTTCTTGGCATTAAACAACAGCTACACACCACATACCATCCGCAATCGAGCGGTAAGGTGGAACGCTATAACGGGACCATTAAAAATAAGCTGGCCAAAATATGTAAAGAAACCAGCTTGCAGTGGCCAGAAGCTTTGCCATTAGTGTTGCACTCGATCAGAACAACACCAAGGGGGGAGTTGAACATTTCTCCGTATGAAATACTGTTTGGAAAATTGCCCAATGTTGCTATTGCACCCGCATATGAACTCAGTAAAACAAATGACTTAACTGTGAACTATCTTATTTCATTAAGCAACCAGCTAAAGAAGATCCAAGCTACTGTGACCAGCACACAAGCAATCCCTGTGGAAGGTGCTTGTCATAATCTGCAACCTGGTGATGAGGTGATGGTCAGAAATTTCCTGAGATCGGGCTCGCTGACAGACCGGTGGGAAGGACCTTACCAAGTCTTGTTGACAACCCCAACTGCTGTTAAGCTAAAGGAGAAGACTTCGTGGATTGACTCCACCCACTGCAGAAAAGTCACGCCTCCTGAGACAGCACATGTGGAAGATATTCTCCAAGACTCCTCTGCACTTCACCAGTAAAACCAGCAAGTGAGTGGTTCGGGCATAATAATCCCTTGAGCCACTTGCCAACGCAGTATCTCTGTGGAGGGTACATAACTCCTAGAAGAGTACTGTGAAGATCAAGAACAACAAAGACAATGCTCAACAGGATGATGCTGATAAGTCAAAGGCCAGACCGTGGACTATGGGGGTGCATTCTCTCATGGGCATGTCCGATTACAATCATACTCATTGTGCTTGAGTGTTGTATATACATTCCAGGGTCTGTTAACAATGTGACCAGTCAAACAGGTAATGTAACACTTTACAATGAAATGTTATCCAAGACACGTGTGTGTAGGGCCTTACAAAAGAATGATTATGGAGGAGAATTTACAGGTAATTCCATGATAGCAATGCACAGTAAAATTGCAAAGGCTCTCAACACAACCAAATGTTGGATTTGTACCCACCTACCCATCAGTGTAGATGCAGGTATACCCCTCCTGGCTCATTACATAAGCACAGCAGACATGATAGACAGAGATTGGTCCTGCCATAGGCGAAAGAATGGTAGTCACATTTGTGCCAATAAGACACCTAAAGTACAGAATATAGTAGACTTCTCATATTTGGATGTTTCAAGCAGAGGTCTGCTGCATTCACCTGCTCTACAAGTAACCGCAGCCACAGGGAGGCCTGAATTTTGTTTAAGTGTCAATTCAAAGCCAGGCAAGTACAAGTTAAAAAGGAAGAAAACTGTATTCAGGGCAAAAAGACAAAACCTGGGATATACTAACTGTACTGGAGCCACATTTGTAGTTCAAAAGTCAAACAAGTGTACACTAAAAAACCTCAAACACTGTTGGCACTCAATAGATACAAATGGAGTATTAACACCTAATGACACCCTAGACCAGTTACTGCATGATGGGTGTACTCTTGATAACAGCACGTGTAGGGATGTCAATGGCAATAACACCAGGTATTTTATGATATACATAGGACTCATTTACACTAAAATATTTGGAATGCCCCTGCCTAAGGGTATGTATTGGGTTTGTGGCAAATGGGCATATTCATGGATTCCTTTAGGTGCCAAAGGACAATGTGTGCTCTCCTATGTAGTCCCCTTAGTGAGAGCCACTACTAAGCTGGATCAATACCCAAGAAATATCCCTGTAGAACATGATTTAGTGTCAAGTGATTTTACATATTTGAGACATCATAGCAAAAGAGAAGTGAAGAAAGGGGATGTATCTTTCAGATTTTCTGATGGTGAACGTACGGCTGGAACCCTGTTTCCTCTGTCCACTATCTATCTTGTGGAAAAAGTTGTGTCCCAAACCTTAACGGTACTAGATCAGATGGTAAGGGAATTGGTAGTTTCAATCAATCAGACAGTGGAAGAGCTGGCTCAAGTAAGAAAAGTGGCTTTACAAAATAGGATGGCACTGGATCAGCTGTTGGCAGCAGAAGGGGGTACGTGTGCAGTAGTAGGACAAGAATGTTGTACTTATATTGAAGATCACAGAGCTGAAATAAGTGCTCATCTGAGCAAGGTGGGAGAGTTGCAGCAGGAAATGAGAAGGTTAGGTGCTAGTGAAGGTTGGGAGCCACTTGGATGGCTAGGAAGAAGTATTGCAAAGCTTTTATCTGGAATATTGCAGTACATTGTGTTTGGTGCCCTGATTGTAGGATTCATATACTTTACCATCAAGTGTGGACCAGTAGTCTGTGTACAATGTGGTAAAGGATTTAAAAGGTTGAAAGTGCACCATGAAATGACCATTGTGGTGGTAGATGATGAGGTTCCACTAGAACAGGTGACTCAGGGAACTAGTCAGGGACAGCAGGAAAGACAGGTGGTATATGCTGATATGAGCAAGTCTTATGAAAGTTTACGACTCCAGGAACCTGAGCCCATATACCAGGCTTTAGAGGAGGATCAGGCAGGTAGGGAAAATACACAGCTTGCTAACTTTACTTATGAACTGAATAACAGGGTAGGAGTTAATCAGGATGAGTATGTTAGACATGAAATACAAGCGAGTTTCACCTAAATGTGTCAAAACCCTCTTAGCCAACACTAGAAGGTTCCTATAAAAAGAACAGGGATTCCCGTCCGGTGCGGTGAGCATTGACGCCAGGCCCATCCCCGTGAACCCACCTTTTCCCTATGTTGTGCGTCTACCTAACCCTCATTAGAAATTGTGAAACTGAACCTTCTGATTTGTGTATTAGAATGCCAAGTATATTGGCAGAGAGAGGAATGATATGGATAAGTGAATACAAAATGGAAGCTGGATGTCAGTTTGTCTATTGCTTTAAAAGAAACTGTTGTTTTAAATGTGATTTTTATATGTTTGCAGAAACTTTGATTTTCAGACAAAACAAGAAGTTAAAGCCAGCTGCGCAGTGTATCACAAGACTGCGGTTAGCTAGTGTTTTGCAAAATAAGGAATTGTGTTTTGCAGAATAAAGAGAATTTAAATTAGGTGAAAGGTAAAATGTATTTTGATATTAAACAGTCATAATCACAAGATGTTGAGCTAATTAATTGGAAATTCCCCATAAGGGGAGTATATGAATTAATAATATATTCTGATAAATGAATTGTGATTGGTTTATGTATATGATTGGTCTGCAAATTTGATTGGATCATGTAACGCTGTAATGACAAGTATATAAGATGAAATCAATGTGTCAATGTTCAGTTCATGATATTCTTTTATCGTGAGCCCTGTGAATTTCACAATGCAATAAATCTACCAAAGAGACTTCATTGTTCTTCAATTATTTGATACGGCTATATCACCAGCTTATTGCATTTTTTTATTAAATAATTTGAGTTTTACTTTAAAAATGGTAAAATCTGAATAAGAAATTATTTAGCTTGTGGCTTGTTGGTCTGGGTGTATGATTTTTGCTTTGAGTGGAAAAGGCACCAGGTTCATATCCTGGATAAGCCTGTTTTCTCAGGTTCTTTAAAAGTGCTTAGTTCTATTATCTGATAGTATTTTAAAATACTTACTAATGTATTCCAACATTTTCACTTCCAAATTCATTAGTATACATGAATAAGCATGAACAGTTGGCTCGTTGGTCTAGGGGTATGATTCTTGCTTAGGGTGCAAGAGGTCCCGGGTTCAAATCCCGGACGAGCCCATCTTCTCAGGTTCTTTTAAATCCAATGGTTCCATTATCTGATTGATGTCAAAAGCATCAAGTGAATTTTGCTTTTGCCTATACATCAAAAAAGTATATACTTATGCATATTTAGTAAACTGTCAACCATTTGGTGGTATATTGGGTATACTGTAGATTCCATTTTGTCTAAGTAATCTTGAGTTTCTTCAAAGAAGTCTCATTTTGACAAATAAAAAACTGTCAAAATGAAATTACAGGTTTTTCTCTTACCTTGCTTTATTCTAAGAAACAATGAGTGGCTTAAAAGAATAGGCTCTTTTTGACAAACAAAAAGGTCAACAATTAATTGCAGGTGTTTGTTTTTTTCTTTCTTCTTGGTCTGTATGCTTAAGTTGCACACAGTATGAGACAAGTCTTAGGTCCCAACTATCAGAAAAGTTCAAACTCTATAGGAACCCCTAAATCTTGTCACTGAACTTTTCAAATATGCATACTTGGACAAAAATTTACCTTAAGGAAACATTTTAGCTATGCTACCAATCCTTTTTTAAATTGTTATGGTATTTTTAAAATGTAACATCTTTTTTCCAGCTTATTGCATTTTTTTATTAAATAATTTGAGTTTTACTTTAAAAATGGTAAAATCTGAATAAGAAATTATTTAGCTTGTGGCTTGTTGGTCTGGGTGTATGATTTTTGCTTTGAGTGGAAAAGGCACCAGGTTCATATCCTGGATAAGCCTGTTTTCTCAGGTTCTTTAAAAGTGCTTAGTTCTATTATCTGATAGTATTTTAAAATACTTACTAATGTATTCCAACAGTTTCACTTCCAATTTCATTAGTATACATGAAAATGCATGAACAGTTGGCTCGTTGGTCTAGGGGTATGATTCTTGCTTAGGGTGCGAGAGGTCCCGGGTTCAAATCCCGGACGAGCCCATCGTCTCAGGTTCTTTTAAATCCCATGGTTCCATTATTTGATTGATGTCAAAAGCATCAAGTTAATTTTGCTTTTGAAAATCCATCAAAAAATATATACTTATGCATATTTAGTAAACTGTCAACCATTTGGTGGTATATTGGGTATACTGTAGATTCCATTTTGTCTAAGTAACCTTGAGTTTCTTCAAAGAAGTCTCATTTTGACAAATAAAAAACTGTCAAAATGAAATTACAGGTTTTTCTCTTACCTTGCTTTTTTTCTAAGAAACAATGAGTGGCTTAAAAGAATAGGCTCTTTTTGACAAACAAAAAGGTCAACAATTAATTGAAGGTTTTTGTATTTTTCTTTCTTGGTCTGTATGCTTAAGTTGCACACAGTATGAGACAAGTCTTAGGTCCCAACTATCAGAAAAGTTCAAACTCTATAGGAACCCCTAAATCTTGTCACTGAACTTTTCAAATATGCATACTTGGACAAAAATTTACCTTAAGGAAACATTTTAGCTATGCTACCAATCCTTTTTTAAATTGTTATGGTATTTTTAAAATGTAACATCTTTTTTCCAGCTTATTGCATTTTTTTATTAAATAATTTGAGTTTTACTTTAAAAATGGTAAAATCTGAATAAGAAATTATTTAGCTTGTGGCTTGTTGGTCTGGGTGTATGATTTTTGCTTTGAGTGGAAAAGGCACCAGGTTCATATCCTGGATAAGCCTGTTTTCTCAGGTTCTTTAAAAGTGCTTAGTTCTATTATCTGATAGTATTTTAAAATACTTACTAATGTATTCCAACAGTTTCACTTCCAATTTCATTAGTATACATGAAAATGCATGAACAGTTGGCTCGTTGGTCTAGGGGTATGATTCTCGCTTAGGGTGCGAGAGGTCCCGGGTTCAAATCCCGGACGAGCCCATCGTCTCAGGTTCTTTTAAATCCCATGGTTCCATTATCTGATTGATGTCAAAAGCATCAAGTGAATTTTGCTTTTGAAAATCCATCAAAAAATATATACTTATGCATATTTAGTAAACTGTCAACCATTTGGTGGTGTATTGGGTATACTGTAGATTCCATTTTGTCTAAGTAACCTTGAGTTTCTTCAAAGAAGTCTCATTTTGACAAATAAAAAACTGTCAAAATGAAATTACAGGTTTTTCTCTTACCTTGCTTTTTTTCTAAGAAACAATGAGTGGCTTAAAAGAATAGGCTCTTTTTGACAAACAAAAAGGTCAACAATTAATTGCAGGTTTTTGTTTTTTTCTTTCTTGGTCTGTATGCTTAAGTTGCACACAGTATGAGACAAGTCTTAGGTTCCAACTATCAGAAAAGTTCAAACTCTATATGAACCCCTAAATATTGGCACTGAACTTTCATAATATGCATACTTGGACAAAAATTTACCTAAAGGAAACATTTTAGCTATGCTACCAATACATTTTTAAATTGTTATGGTATTTTTAAAATGTAACATCTTTTTTTCCAGCTTATTGCATTTTTTTATTACATAGTTTGAGTTTTACTTTAAAAATAGTAAAATCTGAATAAGAAATTATTTAGCTTGTGGCTTGTTGGTCTGGGTGTATGATTTTTGCTTTGGGTGGAAAAGGCCCCAGGTTCATATCCTGGATGAGCCTGTTTTCTTAGGTTCTTTAAAAGTGCTTAGTTCTATTATCTGATAGTATTTTAAAATACTTACTAATGTATTCCAACAGTTTCACTTCCAATTTCATTAGTATACATGAAAATGCATGAATAGTTGGCTCGTTGGTCTAGGGCACAGGTTCTCAAACTCAGTCCTCAGGACCCCACATAGTGCATGTTTTGCAGGTCACCTCACAGTATCGCAAATGAAATTAGCTCCACCTGTGGACCTTTTAAAATGTGTCAGTGAGAAATTAATCCACCTGTGCACTTGCTGGGTTACCTGCAAAACATGCACTGTGTGGGGTCCTGAGGACCGAGTTTGAGAACCACTGGTCTAGGGGTATGATTCTTGCTTAGGGTGCGAGAGGTCCCGGGTTCAAATCCCGGACGAGCCCATCTTCTCAGGTTCTTTTAAATCCAATGGTTCCATTATCTGATTGATGTCAAAAGCATCAAGTGAATTTTGCTTTTGCCTATACATCAAAAAAGTATATACTTATGCATATTTAGTAAACTGTCAACCATTTGGTGGTATATTGGGTATACTGTAGATTCCATTTTGTCTAAGTAATCTTAAGTTTCTTCAAAGAAGTCTCATTTTGACAAATAAAAAACTGTCAAAATGAAATTACAGGTTTTTCTCTTACCTTGCTTTATTCTAAGAAACAATGAGTGGCTTAAAAGAATAGGCTCTTTTTGACAAACAAAAAGGTCAACAATTAATTGCAGGTTTTTGTTTTTTCTTTCTTCTTGGTCTGTATGCTTAAGTTGCACACAGTATGAGACAAGTCTTAGGTCCCAACTATCAGAAAAGTTCAAACTCTATAGGAACCCCTAAATCTTGTCACTGAACTTTTCAAATATGCATACTTGGACAAAAATTTACCTTAAGGAAACATTTTAGCTATGCTACCAATCCTTTTTTAAATTGTTATGGTATTTTTAAAATGTAACATCTTTTTTCCAGCTTATTGCATTTTTTTATTAAATAATTTGAGTTTTACTTTAAAAATGGTAAAATCTGAATAAGAAATTATTTAGCTTGTGGCTTGTTGGTCTGGGTGTATGATTTTTGCTTTGAGTGGAAAAGGCACCAGTTTCATATCCTGGATAAGCCTGTTTTCTCAGGTTCTTTAAAAGTGCTTAGTTCTATTATCTGATAGTATTTTAAAATACTTACTAATGTATTCCAACAGTTTCACTTCCAATTTCATTAGTATACATGAAAATGCATGAACAGTTGGCTCGTTGGTCTAGGGGTATGATTCTCGCTTAGGGTGCGAGAGGTCCCGGGTTCAAATCCCAGACGAGCCCATCGTCTCAGGTTCTTTTAAATCCCATGGTTCCATTATCTGATTGATGTCAAAAGCATCAAGTGAATTTTTCTTTTGAAAATCCATCAAAAAATATATACTTATGCATATTTAGTAAACTGTCAACCATTTGGTGGTATATTGGGTATACTGTAGATTCCATTTTGTCTAAGTAATCTTGAGTGGCTTCAAAGAAGTCTCATTTTGACAAATAAAAAACTGTCAAAATGAAATTACAGGTTTTTCTCTTACCTTGCTTTTTTCTAAGAAACAATGAGTGGCTTAAAAGAATAGGCTCTTTTTGACAAACAAAAAGGTCAACAATTAATTGCAGGTTTTTGTTTTTTTCTTTCTTCTTGGTCTGTATGCTTAAGTTGCACACAGTATGAGACAAGTCTTAGGTTCCAACTATCAGAAAAGTTCAAACTCTATAGGAACCCCTAAATCTTGGCACAGAACTTTCCAAATATGCATACTTGGACAAAAATTTACCTTAAGGAAACATTTTACCTATCCTACCAATACATTTTTAAATTGTTATGGTATTTTTAAAATGTAACATCTTTTTTTCCAGGATATTGCATTTTTTTATTACATAATTTGAGTTTTACTTTAAAAATGGTAAAATCTGAATAAGAAATTATTTAGCTTGTGGCTTGTTGGTCTGGGTGTATGATTTTTGCTTTGGGTGGAAAATGCCCCAGGTTCATATCCTGGATTAGCCTGTTTTCTTAGGTTCTTTAAAAGTGCTTAGTTCTATTATCTGATAGTATTTTAAAATACTTACTAATGTATTCCAACAGTTTAACTTCCTATTTCATTAGTATACATGAAAATGCATGAACAGTTGGCTCGTTGGTCTAGGGGTATGATTCTCGCTTAGGGTGCGAGAGGTCCCGGGTTAAAAATTCCGGACGAGCCCATCTTCTCCGGTTCCTTTAAATCCCATGGTTCCATTATCTGATTGATGTCAAAAGCATCAAGTGAATTTTGCTTTTGAAAATCCATCAAAAATTATATACTTATGCATATTTAGTAAACTGTCAACCATTTGGTGGTATATTGGGTATACTGTAGATTCCATTTTGTCTAAGTAACCTTGAGTGGCTTCAAGAAGTCTCATTTTGACAAATAAAAAACTGTCAAAATGAAATTACAGGTTTTTCTCTTACCTTGCTTTTTTCTAAGAAACAATGAGTGGCTTAAAAGAATAGGCTCTTTTTGACAAACAAAAAGGTCAACAATTAGTTGCAGGTTTTTTTTTTTCTTTCTTCTTGGTCTGTATGCTTAAATTGCACACAGTATGAGACAAGTCTTAGGTTCCAACTATCAGAAAAGTTCAAACTCTATAGGAACCCCTAAATCTTGGCACTGAACTTTCCAAATATGCATACTTGGACAAAAATGTACCTTAAGGAAACATTTTAGCTATGCTACCAATACATTTTTAAATTGTTATGGTATTTTTAAAATGTAACATCTTTTTTTCCAGCTTATTGTATTTTTTTATTAAATAATTTGAGTTTTACTTTAAAAATGGTAAAATCTGAATAAGAAATTATTTGGCTTGTTGGTCTGGGTGTATGATTTTTGCTTTGGGTGGAAAAGGCCCGAGGTTCATAACCTGGATTAGCCTGTTTTCTCAGGTTCTTTAAAAGTGCTTAGTTCTATTATCTGATAGTATTTTAAAATACTTACTAATGTATTCCAACAGTTTCACTTCCAATTTCATTAGTATACATGAAAATGCATGAACAGTTGGCTCGTTGGTCTAGGGGTATGATTTTCGCTTAGGGTGCGAGAGGTCCCGGGTTCAAATCCCGAACGAGCCCATCTTCTGAGGTTCTTTTAAATCCCATGGTTCCATTATCTGATTGATGTCAAAAGCATCAAGTGAATTTTGCTTTTGAAAATCCATCAAAAAATATATACTTATGCATATTTAGTAAACTGTCAACCATTTGGTGGTATATTGGGTATACTGTAGATTCCATTTTGTCTAAGTAATCTTGAGTGGCTTCAAAGAAGTCTCATTTTGACAAATTAAAAACTGTCAAAAAGGAAATTACAGGTTTTTCTCTTACCTTGCTTTTTTCTAAGAAACAATGAGTGGCTTAAAAGAATAGGCTCTTTTTGACAAACAAAAAGGTCAACAATTAATTGCAGGTTTTTGTTTTTTTCATTCTTCTTGGTCTGTATGCATAAGTTGCACACAGTATGAGACAAGTCTTAGGTTCCAACTATCAGAAAAGTTAATACTCTATAGGAACCCCTAAATCTTGGCACTGAACTTTCCAAATATGCATACTTGGACAAAAATTTACCTTAAGGAAACATTTTAGCTATGCTACCAATACACTTTTAAATTGTTATGGTATTTTTAAAATGTAACATCTTTTTTTCCAGCTTATTGCATTTTTTTATTACATAATTTGAGTTTTACTTTAAAAATGGTAAAATCTGAATAAGAAATTATTTAGCTTGTGGCTTGCTGGTCTGGGTATATGATTTTTGCTTTGGGTGGAAAAGGCCCCAGGTTCATATCCTGGATGAACCTGTTTTCTTAGGTTCTTTAAAAGTGCTTAGTTCTATTATCTGATAGTATTTTAAAATACTTACTAATGTATTCCAACAGTTTCACTTCCAATTTCATTAGTATACATGAAAATGCATGAATAGTTGGCTCGTTGGTCTAGGGGTATGATTCTCGCTTAGGGTGCGAGAGGTCCCGGGTTAAAAATCCCGGACGAGCCCATCTTCTCCGGTTCCTTTAAATCCCATGGTTCCATTATCTGATTGATGTCAAAAGCATCAAGTGAATTTTGCTTTTGAAAATCCATCAAAAAATATATACTTATGCATATTTAGTAAACTGTCAACCATTTGGTGGTATATTGGGTATACTGTAGATTCCATTTTGTCTAAGTAATCTTGATTGGCTTCAAAGAAGTCTCATTTTGACAAATAAAAATCTGTCAAAATGAAATTACAGGTTTTTCTCTTACCTTGCTTTTTTCTAAGAAACAATGAGTGGCTTAAAAGAATAGGCTCTTTTTGACAAACAAAAAGGTCAAAAATTAATTGCAGGTTTTTGTTTTTTTCTTTCTTCTTGGTCTGTATGCTTAAGTTGCACACAGTATGAGACAAGTCTTAGGTTCCAACTATCAGAAAAGTTTAAACTCTATAGGAGCCCTTAAATCTTGGCACTGAACTTTCCAAATATGCATACTTGGACAAAAATAAACTTAAGGAAACATTTTAGCTATGCTACCAATACATTTTTAAATTGTTATGGTATTTTTAAAATGAAACATCTTTTTTCCAGCTTATTGCATTTTTTTATTAAATAATTTGAGTTTTACTTAAAAAATGGTAAAATCTGAATAAGAAATTATTTAGCTTGTGGCTTGTTGGTCTGGTTGTATGATTTTTGCTTTGAGTGGAAAAGGCACCAGGTTCATATCCTGGATAAGCCTGTTTTCTCAGGTTCTTTAAAAGTGCTTAGTTCTATTATCTGATAGTATTTTAAAATACTTACTAATGTATTCCAACAGTTTCACTTCCAAATTCATTAGTATACATGAATAAGCATGAACAGTTGGCTCGTTGGTCTAGGGCACAGGTTCTCAAACTCAGTCCTCAGGACCCCACATAGTGCATGTTTTGCAGGTCACCTCACAGAATCGCAAATTAAATTAGCTCCACCTGTGGACCTTTTAAAATGTGTCAGTGAGAAATTAATCCACCTGTGCACTTGCTGGGTTACCTGAAAAACATGCACTGTGTGGGGTCCTGAGGACCGAGTTTGAGAACCACAGGTCTAGGGGTATGATTCTTGCTTAGGGTGCAAGAGGTCCCGGGTTCAAATCCCGGACGAGCCCATCTTCTCAGGTTCTTTTAAATCCAATGGTTCCATTATCTGATTGATGTCAAAAGCATCAAGTGAATTTTGCTTTTGCCTATACATCAAAAAAGTATATACTTATGCATATTTAGTAAACTGTCAACCATTTGGTGGTATATTGGGTATACTGTAGATTCCATTTTGTCTAAGTAATCTTGAGTTTCTTCAAAGAAGTCTCATTTTGACAAATAAAAAACTGTCAAAATGAAATTACAGGTTTTTCTCTTACCTTGCTTTATTCTAAGAAACAATGAGTGGCTTAAAAGAATAGGCTCTTTTTGACAAACAAAAAGGTCAACAATTAATTGCAGGTTTTTGTTTTTTTCTTTCTTCTTGGTCTGTATGCTTAAGTTGCACACAGTATGAGACAAGTCTTAGGTCCCAACTATCAGAAAAGTTCAAACTCTATAGGAACCCCTAAATCTTGTCACTGAACTTTTCAAATATGCATACTTGGACAAAAATTTACCTTAAGGAAACATTTTAGCTATGCTACCAATCCTTTTTTAAATTGTTATGGTATTTTTAAAATGTAACATCTTTTTTCCAGCTTAATGCATTTTTTTATTAAATAATTTGAGTTTTACTTTAAAAATGGTAAAATCTGAATAAGAAATTATTTAGCTTGTGGCTTGTTGGTCTGGGTGTATGATTTTTGCTTTGAGTGGAAAAGGCACCAGGTTCATATCCTGGATAAGCCTGTTTTCTCAGGTTCTTTAAAAGTGCTTAGTTCTATTATCTTATAGTATTTTAAAATACTTACTAATGTATTCCAACAGTTTCACTTCCAATTTCATTAGTATACATGAAAATGCATGAACAGTTGGCTCGTTGGTCTAGGGGTATGATTCTCGCTTAGGGTGCGAGAGGTCCCGGGTTCAAATCCCGGACGAGCCCATCGTCTCAGGTTCTTTTAAATCCCATGGTTCCATTATCTGATTGATGTCAAAAGCATCAAGTGAATTTTTCTTTTGAAAATCCATCAAAAAGTATATACTTATGCATATTTAGTAAACTGTCAACCATTTGGTGGTATATTGGGTATACTGTAGATTCCATTTTGTCTAAGTAACCTTGAGTTTCTTCAAAGAAGTCTCATTTTGACAAATAAAAAACTGTCAAAATGAAATTACAGGTTTTTCTCTTACCTTGCTTTTTTCTAAGAAACAATGAGTGGCTTAAAAGAATAGGCTCTTTTTGACAAACAAAAAAGTCAACAATTAATTGCAGGTTTTTGTTTTTTTCTTTCTTGGTCTGTATGCTTAAGTTGCACACAGTATGAGACAAGTCTTAGGTTCCAACTATCAGAAAAGTTCAAACTCTATAGGAACCCCTAAATCTTGGCACTGAACTTTCCAAACATGCATACTTGGACAAAAATTTACCTAAAGGAAACATTTTAGCTATGCTACCAATACATTTTTAAATTGTTATGGTATTTTTAAAATGTAACATCTTTTTTTCCAGCTTATTGCATTTTTTTATTACATAATTTGAGTTTTACTTTAAAAATGGTAAAATCTGAATAAGAAATTATTTAGCTTGTGGCTTGTTGGTCTGGGTGTATGATTTTTGCTTTGGGTGGAAAAGGCCCCAGGTTCATATCCTGGATGAGCCTGTTTTCTTAGGTTCTTTAAAAGTGCTTAGTTCTATTATCTGATAGTATTTTAAAATACTTACTAATGTATTCCAACAGTTTCACTTCCAATTTCATCAGTATACATGAAAATGCATGGACAGTTGGCTCGTTGGTCTAGGGGTATGATTCTCGCTTAGGGTGCGAGAGGACCCGGGTTCAAATCCCGGACGAGCCCATCTTCCGAGGTTCTTTGAAATCCCATGGTTCCATTATCTGATTGATGTCAAAAGCATCAAGTGAATTTTGCTTTTGAAAATCCATCAAAAAATATATACTTATGCATATTTAGTAAACTGTCAACCATTTGGTGGTATATTGGGTATACTGTAGATTCCATTTTGTCTAAGTAATCTTGAGTGGCTTCAAAGAAGTCTCATTTTGACAAATAAAAAACTGTCAAAATGAAATTACAGGTTTTTCTCTTACCTTGCTTTTTTCTAAGAAACAATGAGTGGCTTAAAAGAATAGGCTCTTTTTGACAAACAAAAAGGTCAACAATTAATTGCAGGTTTTTGTTTTTTTCTTTCTTCTTGGTCTGTATGCTTAAGTTGCACACAGTATGAGACAAGTCTTAGGTTCCAACTATCAGAAAAGTTCAAACTCTATAGGAACCCCTAAATCTTGTCACTGAACTTTTCAAATATGCATACTTGGACAAAAATTTACCTTAAGGAAACATTTTAGCTATGCTACCAATCCTTTTTTAAATTGTTATGGTATTTTTAAAATGTAACATCTTTTTTCCAGCTTATTGCATTTTTTTATTACATAATTTGAGTTTTACTTTAAAAATGGTAAAATCTGAATAAGAAATTATTTAGCTTGTGGCTTGCTGGTCTGGGTATATGATTTTTGCTTTGGGTGGAAAAGGCCCCAGGTTCATATCCTGGATGAGCCTGTTTTCTTAGGTTCTTTAAAAGTGCTTAGTTCTATTATCTGATAGTATTTTAAAATACTTACTAATGTATTCCAACAGTTTCACTTCCAATTTCATTAGTATACATGAAAATGCATGAATAGTTGGCTCGTTGGTCTAGGGGTATGATTCTCGCTTAGGGTGCGAGAGGTCCCGGGTTAAAAATCCCGGACGAGCCCATCTTCTCCGGTTCCTTTAAATCCCATGGTTCCATTATCTGATTGATGTCAAAAGCATCAAGTGAATTTTGCTTTTGAAAATCCATCAAAAAATATATACTTATGCATATTTAGTAAACTGTCAACCATTTGGTGGTATATTGGGTATACTGTAGATTCCATTTTGTCTAAGTAATCTTGATTGGCTTCAAAGAAGTCTCATTTTGACAAATAAAAATCTGTCAAAATGAAATTACAGGTTTTTCTCTTACCTTGCTTTTTTCTAAGAAACAATGAGTGGCTTAAAAGAATAGGCTCTTTTTGACAAACAAAAAGGTCAAAAATTAATTGCAGGTTTTTGTTTTTTTCTTTCTTCTTGGTCTGTATGCTTAAGTTGCACACAGTATGAGACAAGTCTTAGGTTCCAACTATCAGAAAAGTTTAAACTCTATAGGAGCCCTTAAATCTTGGCACTGAACTTTCCAAATATGCATACTTGGACAAAAATAAACTTAAGGAAACATTTTAGCTATGCTACCAATACATTTTTAAATTGTTATGGTATTTTTAAAATGAAACATCTTTTTTCCAGCTTATTGCATTTTTTTATTAAATAATTTGAGTTTTACTTAAAAAATGGTAAAATCTGAATAAGAAATTATTTAGCTTGTGGCTTGTTGGTCTGGGTGTATGATTTTTGCTTTGAGTGGAAAAGGCACCAGGTTCATATCCTGGATAAGCCTGTTTTCTCAGGTTCTTTAAAAGTGCTTAGTTCTATTATCTGATAGTATTTTAAAATACTTACTAATGTATTCCAACAGTTTCACTTCCAAATTCATTAGTATACATGAATAAGCATGAACAGTTGGCTCGTTGGTCTAGGGCACAGGTTCTCAAACTCAGTCCTCAGGACCCCACATAGTGCATGTTTTGCAGGTCACCTCACAGAATCGCAAATTAAATTAGCTCCACCTGTGGACCTTTTAAAATGTGTCAGTGAGAAATTAATCCACCTGTGCACTTGCTGGGTTACCTGCAAAACATGCACTGTGTGGGGTCCTGAGGACCGAGTTTGAGAACCACTGGTCTAGGGGTATGATTCTTGCTTAGGGTGCAAGAGGTCCCGGGTTCAAATCCCGGACGAGCCCATCTTCTCAGGTTCTTTTAAATCCAATGGTTCCATTATCTGATTGATGTCAAAAGCATCAAGTGAATTTTGCTTTTGCCTATACATCAAAAAAGTATATACTTATGCATATTTAGTAAACTGTCAACCATTTGGTGGTATATTGGGTATACTGTAGATTCCATTTTGTCTAAGTAATCTTGAGTTTCTTCAAAGAAGTCTCATTTTGACAAATAAAAAACTGTCAAAATGAAATTACAGGTTTTTCTCTTACCTTGCTTTATTCTAAGAAACAATGAGTGGCTTAAAAGAATAGGCTCTTTTTGACAAACAAAAAGGTCAACAATTAATTGCAGGTTTTTGTTTTTTTCTTTCTTCTTGGTCTGTATGCTTAAGTTGCACACAGTATGAGACAAGTCTTAGGTCCCAACTATCAGAAAAGTTCAAACTCTATAGGAACCCCTAAATCTTGTCACTGAACTTTTCAAATATGCATACTTGGACAAAAATTTACCTAAAGGAAACATTTTAGCTATGCTACCAATCCTTTTTTAAATTGTTATGGCATTTTTAAAATGTAACATCTTTTTTCCAGCTTAATGCATTTTTTTATTAAATAATTTGAGTTTTACTTTAAAAATGGTAAAATCTGAATAAGAAATTATTTAGCTTGTGGCTTGTTGGTCTGGGTGTATGATTTTTGCTTTGGGTGGAAAAGGCCCCAGGTTCATATCCTGGATGAGCCTGTTTTCTTAGGTTCTTTAAAAGTGCTTAGTTCTATTATCTGATAGTATTTTAAAATACTTACTAATGTATTCCAACAGTTTCACTTCCAAATTCATTAGTATACATGAATAAACATGAACAGTTGGCTCGTTGGTCTAGGGGTATGATTCTCGCTTAGGGTGCGAGAGGTCCCGGGTTCAAATCCCGGACGAGCCCATCGTCTCAGGTTCTTTTAAATCCCATGGTTCCATTATCTGATTGATGTCAAAAGCATCAAGTAAATTTTTCTTTTGAAAATCCATCAAAAAATATATACTTATGCATATTTAGTAAACTGTCAACCATTTGGTGGTATATTGGGTATACTGTAGATTCCATTTTGTCTAAGTAACCTTGAGTTTCTTCAAAGAAGTCTCATTTTGACAAATAAAAAACTGTCAAAATGAAATTACAGGTTTTTCTCTTACCTTGCTTTTTTCTAAGAAACAATGAGTGGCTTAAAAGAATAGGCTCTTTTTGACAAACAAAAAAGTCAACAATTAATTGCAGGTTTTTGTTTTTTTCTTTCTTGGTCTGTATGCTTAAGTTGCACACAGTATGAGACAAGTCTTAGGTCCCAACTATCAGAAAAGTTCAAACTCTATAGGAACCCCTAAATCTTGGCACTGAACTTTCCAAACATGCATACTTGGACAAAAATTTACCTAAAGGAAACATTTTAGCTATGCTACCAATACATTTTTAAATTGTTATGGTATTTTTAAAATGTAACATCTTTTTTTCTAGCTTATTGCATTTTTTTATTACATAATTTGAGTTTTACTTTAAAAATGGTAAAATCTGAATAAGAAATTATTTAGCTTGTGGCTTGTTGGTCTGGGTGTATGATTTTTGCTTTGGGTGGAAAAGGCCCCAGGTTCATATCCTGGATGAGCCTGTTTTCTTAGGTTCTTTAAAAGTGCTTAGTTCTATTATCTGATAGTATTTTAAAATACTTACTAATGTATTCCAACAGTTTCACTTCCAATTTCATCAGTATACATGAAAATGCATGGACAGTTGGCTCGTTGGTCTAGGGGTATGATTCTCGCTTAGGGTGCGAGAGGACCCGGGTTCAAATCCCGGACGAGCCCATCTTCCGAGGTTCTTTGAAATCCCATGGTTCCATTATCTGATTGATGTCAAAAGCATCAAGTGAATTTTGCTTTTGAAAATCCATCAAAAAATATATACTTATGCATATTTAGTAAACTGTCAACCATTTGGTGGTATATTGGGTATACTGTAGATTCCATTTTGTCTAAGTAATCTTGAGTGGCTTCAAAGAAGTCTCATTTTGACAAATAAAAAACTGTCAAAATGAAATTACAGGTTTTTCTCTTACCTTGCTTTTTTCTAAGAAACAATGAGTGGCTTAAAAGAATAGGCTCTTTTTGACAAACAAAAAGGTCAACAATTAATTGCAGGTTTTTGTTTTTTTCTTTCTTCTTGGTCTGTATGCTTAAGTTGCACACAGTATGAGACAAGTCTTAGGTTCCAACTATCAGAAAAGTTCAAACTCTATAGGAACCCCTAAATCTTGTCACTGAACTTTTCAAATATGCATACTTGGACAAAAATTTACCTTAAGGAAACATTTTAGCTATGCTACCAATCCTTTTTTAAATTGTTATGGTATTTTTAAAATGTAACATCTTTTTTCCAGCTTATTGCATTTTTTTATTAAATAATTTGAGTTTTACTTTAAAAATGGTAAAATCTGAATAAGAAATTATTTAGCTTGTGGCTTGTTGGTCTGGGTGTATGATTTTTGCTTTGAGTGGAAAAGGCACCAGGTTCATATCCTGGATAAGCCTGTTTTCTCAGGTTCTTTTAAAGTGCTTAGTTCTATTATCTGATAGTATTTTAAAATACTTACTAATGTATTCCAACAGTTTCACTTCCAATTTCATTAGTATACATGAAAATGCATGAACAGTTGGCTCGTTGGTCTAGGGGTATTATTCTCGCTTAGGGTGAGAGAGGTCCAGGGTTCAAATCCCGGACGAGCCCATCGTCTCAGGTTCTTTTAAATCCCATGGTTCCATTATCTGATTGATGTCAAAAGCATCAAGTGAATTTTGCTTTTGAAAATCCATCAAAAAATATATAATTATGCATATTCAGTAAACTGTCAACCATTTGGTGGTATATTGGGTATACTGTAGATTCCATTTTGTCTAAGTAACCTTGAGTTTCTTCAAAGAAGTCTCATTTTGACAAATAAAAAACTGTCAAAATGAAATTACAGGTTTTTCTCTTACCTTGCTTTTTTTCTAAGAAACAATGAGTGGCTTAAAAGAATAGGCTCTTTTTGACAAACAAAAAGGTCAACAATTAATTGCAGGTTTTTGTTTTTTTCTTTCTTGGTCTGTATGCTTAAGTTGCACACAGTATGAGACAAGTCTTAGGTTCCAACTATCAGAAAAGTTCAAACTCTATAGGAACCCCTAAATCTTGGCACTGAACTTTCCAAATATGCATACTTGGACAAAAATTTACCTAAAGGAAACATTTTAGCTATGCTACCAATACATTTTTAAATTATGGTATTTTTAAAATGTAACATCTTTTTTTCCAGCTTATTGCATTTTTTTATTACATAATTTGAGTTTTACTTTAAAAATGGTAAAATCTGAATAAGAAATTATTTAGCTTGTGGCTTGTTGGTCTGGGTGTATGATTTTTGCTTTGGGTGGAAAAGGCCCCAGGTTCATATCCTGGATGAGCCTGTTTTCTTAGGTTCTTTAAAAGTGCTTAGTTCTATTATCTGATAGTATTTTAAAATACTTACTAATGTATTCCAACAGTTTCACTTCCAAATTCATTAGTATACATGAATAAACATGAACAGTTGGCTCGTTGGTCTAGGGGTATGATTCTCGCTTAGGGTGCGAGAGGTCCCGGGTTCAAATCCCGGACGAGCCCATCGTCTCAGGTTCTTTTAAATCCCATGGTTCCATTATCTGATTGATGTCAAAAGCATCAAGTAAATTTTCTTTTGAAAATCCATCAAAAAATATATACTTATGCATATTTAGTAAACTGTCAACCATTTGGTGGTATATTGGGTATACTGTAGATTCCATTTTGTCTAAGTAACCTTGAGTTTCTTCAAAGAAGTCTCATTTTGACAAATAAAAAACTGTCAAAATGAAATTACAGGTTTTTCTCTTACCTTGCTTTTTTCTAAGAAACAATGAGTGGCTTAAAAGAATAGGCTCTTTTTGACAAACAAAAAAGTCAACAATTAATTGCAGGTTTTTGTTTTTTTCTTTCTTGGTCTGTATGCTTAAGTTGCACACAGTATGAGACAAGTCTTAGGTCCCAACTATCAGAAAAGTTCAAACTCTATAGGAACCCCTAAATCTTGTCACTGAACTTTTCAAATATGCATACTTGGACAAAAATTTACCTTAAGGAAACATTTTAGCTATGCTACCAATCCTTTTTTAAATTGTTATGGTATTTTTAAAATGTAACATCTTTTTTCCAGCTTATTGCATTTTTTTATTAAATAATTTGAGTTTTACTTTAAAAATGGTAAAATCTGAATAAGAAATTATTTAGCTTGTGGCTTGTTGGTCTAGGTGTATGATTTTTGCTTTGAGTGGAAAAGGCACCAGGTTCATATCCTGGATAAGCCTGTTTTCTCAGGTTCTTTAAAAGTGCTTAGTTCTATTATCTGATAGTATTTTAAAATACTTACTAATGTATTCCAACAGTTTCACTTCCAATTTCATTAGTATACATGAAAATGCATGAACAGTTGGCTCGTTGGTCTAGGGGTATGATTCTCGCTTAGGGTGCGAGAGGTCCCAGGTTCAAATCCCGGACGAGCCCATCGTCTCAGGTTCTTTTAAATCCCATGGTTCCATTATCTGATTGATGTCAAAAGCATCAAGTGAATTTTGCTTTTGAAAATCCATCAAAAAATATATACTTATGCATATTTAGTAAACTGTCAACCATTTGGTGGTGTATTGGGTATACTGTAGATTCCATTTTGTCTAAGTAACCTTGAGTTTCTTCAAAGAAGTCTCATTTTGACAAATAAAAAACTGTCAAAATGAAATTACAGGTTTTTCTCTTACCTTGCTTTTTTTCTAAGAAACAATGAGTGGCTTAAAAGAATAGGCTCTTTTTGACAAACAAAAAGGTCAACAATTAATTGCAGGTTTTTGTTTTTTTCTTTCTTGGTCTGTATGCTTAAGTTGCACACAGTATGAGACAAGTCTTAGGTTCCAACTATCAGAAAAGTTCAAACTCTATAGGAACCCCTAAATATTGGCACTGAACTTTCCAAATATGCATACTTGGACAAAAAGTTACCTAAAGGAAACATTTTAGCTATGCTACCAATACATTTTTAAATTGTTATGGTATTTTTAAAATGTAACATCTTTTTTTCCAGCTTATTGCATTTTTTTATTACATAATTTGAGTTTTACTTTAAAAATGGTAAAATCTGAATAAGAAATTATTTAGCTTGTGGCTTGTTGGTCTGGGTGTATGATTTTTGCTTTGGGTGGAAAAGGCCCCAGGTTCATATCCTGGATGAGCCTGTTTTCTTAGGTTCTTTAAAAGTGCTTAGTTCTATTATCTGATAGTATTTTAAAATACTTACTAATGTATTCCAACAGTTTCACTTCCAATTTCATTAGTATACATGAAAATGCATGAATAGTTGGCTCGTTGGTCTAGGGCACAGGTTCTCAAACTCAGTCCTCAGGACCCCACATAGTGCATGTTTTGCAGGTCACCTCACAGTATCGCAAATGAAATTAGCTCCACCTGTGGACCTTTTAAAATGTGTCAGTGAGAAATTAATCCACCTGTGCACTTGCTGGGTTACCTGCAAAACATGCACTGTGTGGGGTCCTGAGGACCGAGTTTGAGAACCACTGGTCTAGGGGTATGATTCTTGCTTAGGGTGCGAGAGGTCCCGGGTTCAAATCCCGGACGAGCCCATCTTCTCAGGTTCTTTTAAATCCAATGGTTCCATTATCTGATTGATGTCAAAACATCAAGTGAATTTTGCTTTTGCCTATACATCAAAAAAGTATATACTTATGCATATTTAGTAAACTGTCAACCATTTGGTGGTATATTGGGTATACTGTAGATTCCATTTTGTCTAAGTAATCTTGAGTTTCTTCAAAGAAGTCTCATTTTGACAAATAAAAAACTGTCAAAATGAAATTACAGGTTTTTCTCTTACCTTGCTTTATTCTAAGAAACAATGAGTGGCTTAAAAGAATAGGCTCTTTTTGACAAACAAAAAGGTCAACAATTAATTGCAGGTTTTTGTTTTTTTCTTTCTTCTTGGTCTGTATGCTTAAGTTGCACACAGTATGAGACAAGTCTTAGGTCCCAACTATCAGAAAAGTTCAAACTCTATAGGAACCCCTAAATCTTGTCACTGAACTTTTCAAATATGCATACTTGGACAAAAATTTACCTTAAGGAAACATTTTAGCTATGCTACCAATCCTTTTTTAAATTGTTATGGTATTTTTAAAATGTAACATCTTTTTTCCAGCTTATTGCATTTTTTTATTAAATAATTTGAGTTTTACTTTAAAAATGGTAAAATCTGAATAAGAAATTATTTAGCTTGTGGCTTGTTGGTCTGGGTGTATGATTTTTGCTTTGAGTGGAAAAGGCACCAGGTTCATATCCTGGATAAGCCTGTTTTCTCAGGTTCTTTAAAAGTGCTTAGTTCTATTATCTTATAGTATTTTAAAATACTTACTAATGTATTCCAACAGTTTCACTTCCAATTTCATTAGTATACAAGAAAACGCATGAACAGTTGGCTCGTTGTTCTAGGGGTATGATTCTCGCTTAGGGTGCGAGAGGTCCCGGGTTCAAATCCCAGACAAGTCTATCTTCTCCGGTTCTTTTAAATCCCATAGTTCCATTATCTGATTGATGTCAAAAGCATCAAGTGAATTTTGCTTTTGAAAATCCATCAAAAAATATATATTTATGCATATTTAGTAAACTGTCAACCATTTGGTGGTATATTGGGTATACTGTAGATTCCATTTTGTCTAAGTAATCTTGAGTGGCTACAAAGAAGTCTCATTTTGACAAATTAAAAACTGTCAAAATGAAATTACAGGTTTTTCTCTTACCTTGCTTTTTTCTAAGAAACAATGAGTGGCTTAAAAGAATAGGCTCTTTTTGACAAACAAAAAGGTCAACAATTAATTGCAGGTTTTTGTTTTTTTCTTTCTTCTTGGTCTGTATGCATAAGTTGCACACAGTATGAGACAAGTCTTAGGTTCCAACTATCAAAAAAGTTAAAACTCTATAGGAACCCCTAAATCTTGGCACTGAACTTTCCAAATATGCATACTTGGACAAAAATTTACCTTAAGGAAACATTTTAGCTATGCTACCAATACATTTTTAAATTGTTATGGTATTTTTAAAATGTAACATCTTTTTTTCCAGCTTATTGCATTTTTTTATTACATAATTTGAGTTTTACTTTAAAAATTGTAAAATCTGAATAAGAAATTATTTAGCTTGTGGCTTGTTGGTCTGGGTGTATGATTTTTGCTTTGGGTGGAAAAGGCCCCAGGTTCATATCCTGGATTAGACTGTTTTCTTAGGTTCTTTAAAAGTGCTTAGTTCTATTATCTGATAGTATTTTAAAATACTTACTAATGTATTCCAACAGTTTCACTTCCAATTTCATTAGTATACAAGAAAACGCATGAACAGTTGGCTCGTTGTTCTAGGGGTATGATTCTCGCTTAGGGTGCGAGAGGTCCCGGGTTCAAATCCCAGACAAGTCTATCTTCTCCGGTTCTTTTAAATCCCATGGTTCCATTATCTGATTGATGTCAAAAGCATCAAGTGAATTTTGCTTTTGAAAATCCATCAAAAAATATATATTTATGCATATTTAGTAAACTGTCAACCATTTGGTGGTATATTGGGTATACTGTAGATTCCATTTTGTCTAAGTAAACTTGAGTGGCTACAAAGAAGTCTCATTTTGACAAATTAAAAACTGTCAAAATGAAATTACAGGTTTTTCTCTTACCTTGCTTTTTTCTAAGAAACAATGAGTGTCTTAAAAGAATAGGCTCTTTTTGACAAACAAAAAGGTCAACAATTAATTGCAGGTTTTTGTTTTTTTCTTTCTTCTTGGTCTGTATGCATAAGTTGCACACAGTATGAGACAAGTCTTAGGTTCCAACTATCAAAAAAGTTAAAACTCTATAGGAACCCCTAAATCTTGGCACTGAACTTTCCAAATATGCATACTTGGACAAAAATTTACCTTAAGGAAACATTTTAGCTATGCTACCAATACATTTTTAAATTGTTATGGTATTTTTAAAATGTAACATCTTTTTTTCCAGCTTATTGCATTTTTTTATTACATAATTTGAGTTTTACTTTAAAAATTGTAAAATCTGAATAAGAAATTATTTAGCTTGTGGCTTGTTGGTCTGGGTGTATGATTTTTGCTTTGGGTGGAAAAGGCCCCAGGTTCATATCCTGGATTAGACTGTTTTCTCAGGTTCTTTAAAAGTGCTTAGTTCTATTATCTGATAGTATTTTAAAATACTTACTAATGTATTCCAACAGTTTCACTTCCAATTTCATTAGTATACAAGAAAACGCATGAACAGTTGGCTCGTTGTTCTAGGGGTATGATTCTCGCTTAGGGTGCGAGAGGTCCCGGGTTCAAATCCCAGACAAGTCTATCTTCTCCGGTTCTTTTAAATCCCATAGTTCCATTATCTGATTGATGTCAAAAGCATCAAGTGAATTTTGCTTTTGAAAATCCATCAAAAAATATATATTTATGCATATTTAGTAAACTGTCAACCATTTGGTGGTATATTGGGTATACTGTAGATTCCATTTTGTCTAAGTAATCTTGAGTGGCTACAAAGAAGTCTCATTTTGACAAATTAAAAACTGTCAAAATGAAATTACAGGTTTTTCTCTTACCTTGCTTTTTTCTAAGAAACAATGAGTGGCTTAAAAGAATAGGCTCTTTTTGACAAACAAAAAGGTCAACAATTAATTGCAGGTTTTTGTTTTTTTCTTTCTTCTTGGTCTGTATGCATAAGTTGCACACAGTATGAGACAAGTCTTAGGTTCCAACTATCAAAAAAGTTAAAACTCTATAGGAACCCCTAAATCTTGGCACTGAACTTTCCAAATATGCATACTTGGACAAAAATTTACCTTAAGGAAACATTTTAGCTATGCTACCAATACATTTTTAAATTGTTATGGTATTTTTAAAATGTAACATCTTTTTTTCCAGCTTATTGCATTTCTTTATTACATAATTTGAGTTTTACTTTAAAAATTGTAAAATCTGAATAAGAAATTATTTAGCTTGTGGCTTGTTGGTCTGGGTGTATGATTTTTGCTTTGGGTGGAAAAGGCCCCAGGTTCATATCCTGGATTAGACTGTTTTCTTAGGTTCTTTAAAAGTGCTTAGTTCTATTATCTGATAGTATTTTAAAATACTTACTAATGTATTCCAACAGTTTCACTTCCAATTTCATTAGTATACAAGAAAACGCATGAACAGTTGGCTCGTTGTTCTAGGGGTATGATTCTCGCTTAGGGTGCGAGAGGTCCCGGGTTCAAATCCCAGACAAGTCTATCTTCTCCGGTTCTTTTAAATCCCATGGTTCCATTATCTGATTGATGTCAAAAGCATCAAGTGAATTTTGCTTTTGAAAATCCATCAAAAAATATATATTTATGCATATTTAGTAAACTGTCAACCATTTGGTGGTATATTGGGTATACTGTAGATTCCATTTTGTCTAAGTAATCTTGAGTGGCTACAAAGAAGTCTCATTTTGACAAATTAAAAACTGTCAAAATGAAATTACAGGTTTTTCTCTTACCTTGCTTTTTTCTAAGAAACAATGAGTGGCTTAAAAGAATAGGCTCTTTTTGACAAACAAAAAGGTCAACAATTAATTGCAGGTTTTTGTTTTTTTCTTTCTTCTTGGTCTGTATGCATAAGTTGCACACAGTATGAGACAAGTCTTAGGTTCCAACTATCAGAAAAGTTAAAACTCTATAGGAACCCCTAAATCTTGGCACTGAACTTTCCAAATATGCATACTTGGACAAAAATTTACCTTAAGGAAACATTTTAGCTATGCTACCAATACATTTTTAAATTGTTATGGTATTTTTAGAATGTAACATCTTTTTTTCCAGCTTATTGCATTTTTTTATTACATAATTTGAGTTTTACTTTAAAAATGGTAAAATCTGAATAAGAAATTATTTAGTTTGTGGCTTGTTGGTCTGGGTGTATGATTTTTGCTTTGGGTGGAAAAGGCCCCAGGTTCATATCCTGGATGAGCCTGTTTCCTCAGGTACTCTAAAAGTGCTTAGTTCTATTATCTGATAGTATTTTAAAATACTTACTAATGTATTCCAACAGTTTCACTTCCAATTTCATTAGTATACATGAAAATACATGAACAGTTGGCTAGTTGTTCTAGGGGTATGATTCTCGCTAAGGGTGCGAGAGGTCCCGGGTTCAAATCCCGGACGAGCCCATCTTCTCAGGTTCTTTTAAATCCCATGGTTCCATTATCTGATTGATGTCAAAAGCATCAAGTGAATTTTGCTTTTGAAAATCCATCAAAAAATATATACTTATGCATATTTAGTAAACTGTCAACCATTTGGTGGTATATTGGGTATACTGTAGATTCCATTTTGTCTAAGTAATCTTGAGTGGCTTCAAAGAAGTCTAATTTTGACAAATTAAAAACTGTCAAAATGAAATTACAGGTTTTTCTCTTACCTTGCTTTTTTCTAAGAAACAATGAGCGGCTTAAAAGAATAGGCTCTTTTTGACAAACAAAAAGGTCAACAATTAATTGCAGGTTTTTGTTTTTTTCATTCTTCTTGGTCTGTATGCATAAGTTGCACACAGTATGAGACAAGTCTTAGGTTCCAACTATCAGAAAAGTTAAAACTCTATAGGAACCCCTAAATCTTGGCACTGAACTGTCCAAATATGCATACTTGGACAAAAATTTACCTTAAGGAAACATTTTAGCTATGCTACCAATAAATTTTTAAATTGTTATGGTATTTTTAAAATGTAACATCTTTTTTTTCAGCTTATTGCATTTTTTATTACATAATTTGAGTTTTACTTTAAAAATTGTAAAATCTGAATAAGAAATTGTTTAGCTTGTGGCTTGTTGGTCTGGGTGTATGATTTTTGCTTTGGGTGGAAAAGGCCCCAGGTTCATATCCTGGATTAGACTGTTTTCTCAGGTTCTTTAAAAGTGCTTAGTTATATTATCTGATAGTATTTTAAAATACTTACTAATGTATTCCAACAGTTTCACTTCCAATTTCATTAGTATACATGAAAATGCGTGAACAGTTGGCTCGTTGGTCTAGGGGTATGATTCTCGCTTAGGGTGCGAGAGGTACCGGGTTCAAATCCCGGACGAGCCTATCTTCTCAGTTTCTTTTAAATCCCATGGTTCCATTATCTGATTGATGTCAAAAGCATCAAGTGAATTTTGCTTTTGAAAATCCATCAAAAAATATATACTTATGCATATTTAGTAAACTGTCAACCATTTGGTGGTATATTGGGTATACTGTAGATTCCATTTTGTCTAAGTAATCTTGAGTGGCTTCAAAGAAGTCTAATTTTGACAAATTAAAAACTGTCAAAATGAAATTACAGGTTTTTCTCTTACCTTGCTTTTTTCTAAGAAACAATGAGTGGCTTAAAAGAATAGGCTCTTTTTGACAAACAAAAAGGTCAACAATTAATTGCAGGTTTTTTTTTTCTTTCTTCTTGGTCTGTATGCTTAAGTTGCACACAGTATGAGACAAGCCTTAGGTTCCAACTATCAGAAAAGTTCAAACTCTATAGGAACCCCTAAATCTTGGCACTGAACTTTCCAAATATGCATACTTGGACAAAAATTTACCTTAAGGAAACATTTTAGCAATGCTACCAATACATTTTTAAATTGTTATGGTATTTTTAAAATGTAACATCTTTTTTTCCAGCTTATTGTATTTTTTTATTAAATAATTTGAGTTTTACTTTAAAAATGGTAAAATCTGAATAAGAAATTATTTAGCTTGTGGCTTGTTGGTCTGGTTGTATGATTTTTGCTTTGAGTGGAAAAGGCCCCAGGTTCATATCCTGGATTAGCCTGTTTCCTCAGGTTCTTTAAAAGTGCTTAGTTCTATTATCTGATAGTATTTTAAAATACTTACTAATGTATTCCAACAGTTTCACTTCCAATTTCAATAGTATACATGAAAATGCATGAACAGTTGGCTAGTTGTTCTAGGGGTATGATTCTCGCTTAGGGTGCGAGAGATCCCGGGTTCAAATCCCGGACGAGCCCATCTTCTCAGGTTCTTTTAAATCCCATGGTTCCATTATCTGATTGATGTCAAAAGCATCAAGTGAATTTTGCTTTTGAAAATCCATCAAAAAATATATACTTATGCATATTTAGTAAACTGTCAACCATTTGGTGGTATATTGGGTATACTGTAGATTCCATTTTGTCTAAGTAATCTTGAGTGGCTTCAAAGAAGTCTAATTTTGACAAATTAAAAACTGTCAAAATGAAATTACAGGTTTTTCTCTTACCTTGCTTTTTTCTAAGAAACAATGAGTGGCTTAAAAGAATAGGCTCTTTTTGACAAACAAAAAGGTCAACAATTAATTGCAGGTTTTTGTTTTTTTCATTCTTCTTGGTCTGTATGCATAAGTTGCACACAGTATGAGACAAGTCTTAGGTTCCAACTATCAGAAAAGTTAAAACTCTATAGGAACCCCTAAATCTTGGCACTGAACTTTCCAAATATGCATACTTGGACAAAAATTTACCTTAAGGAAACATTTTAGCTATGCTACCAATAAATTTTTAAATTGTTATGGTATTTTTAAAATGTAACATCTTTTTTTCAGCTTATTGCAATTTTTATTACATAATTTGAGTTTTACTTTAAAAATTGTAAAATCTGAATAAGAAATTATTTAGCTTGTGGCTTGTTGGTCTGGGTGTATGATTTTTGCTTTGGGTGGAAAAGGCCCCAGGTTCATATCCTGAAATAGCCTGTTTTCTCAGGTTCTTTAAAAGTGCTTAGTTATATTATCTGATAGTATTTTAAAATACTTACTAATGTATTCCAACACTTTCACTTCCAATTTCATTAGTATACATGAAAATGCGTGAACAGTTGGCTCGTTGGTCTAGGGGTATGATTCTCGCTTAGGGTGCGAGAGGTCCCGGGTTCAAATCCCGGACGAGCCTATCTTCTCAGTTTCTTTTAAATCCCATGGTTCCATTATCTGATTGATGTCAAAAGCATCAAGTGAATTTTGCTTTTGAAAATCCATCAAAAAATATATACTTATGCATATTTAGTAAACTGTCAACCATTTGGTGGTATATTGGGTATACTGTTGATTCCATTTTGTCTAAGTAATCTTGAGTGGCTACAAAGAAGTCTCATTTTGACAAATTAAAAACTGTCAAAATGAAATTACAGGTTTTTCTCTTACCTTGCTTTTTTCTAAGAAACAATGAGTGGCTTAAAAGAATAGGCTCTTTTTGACAAACAAAAAGGTCAACAATTAATTGCAGGTTTTTTTTTTCTTTCTTCTTGGTCTGTATGCTTAAGTTGCACACAGTATGAGACAAGCCTTAGGTTCCAACTATCAGAAAAGTTCAAACTCTATAGGAACCCCTAAATCTTGGCACTGAACTTTCCAAATATGCATACTTGGACAAAAATTTACCTTAAGGAAACATTTTAGCAATGCTACCAATACATTTTTAAATTGTTATGGTATTTTTAAAATGTAACATCTTTTTTTCCAGCTTATTGTATTTTTTTATTAAATAATTTGAGTTTTACTTTAAAAATGGTAAAATCTGAATAAGAAATTATTTAGCTTGTGGCTTGTTGGTCTGGTTGTATGATTTTTGCTTTGGGTGGAAAAGGCCCCAGGTTCATATCCTGGATTAGCCTGTTTCCTCCGGTTCTTTAAAAGTGCTTAGTTCTATTATCTGATAGTATTTTAAAATACTTACTAATGTATTCCAACAGTTTCACTTCCAATTTCATTAGTATACATGAAAATGCATGAACAGTTGGCTAGTTGTTCTAGGGGTATGATTCTCGCTTAGGGTGCGAGAGGTCCCGGGTTCAAATCCCGGACGAGCCCATCTTCTCAGGTTCTTTTAAATCCCATGGTTCCATTATCTGATTGATGTCAAAAGCATCAAGTGAATTTTGCTTTTGAAAATCCATCAAAAAATATATACTTATGCATATTTAGTGAACTGTCAACCATTTGGTGGTATATTGGGTATACTGTAGATTCCATTTTGTCTAAGTAATCTTGAGTGGCATCAAAGAAGTCTCACTTTGACAAATTAAAAACTGTCAAAATGAAATTACAGGTTTTTCTCTTACCTTGCTTTTTTCTAAGAAACAATGAGTGGCTTAAAAGAATAGGCTCTTTTTGACAAACAAAAAGGTCAACAATTAATTGCAGGTTTTTGTTTTTTTCATTCTTCTTGGTCTGTATGCATAAGTTGCACACAGTATGAGACAAGTCTTAGGTTCCAACTATCAGAAAAGTTAAAACTCTATAGGAACCCCTAAATCTTGGCACTGAACTTTCCAAATATGCATACTTGGACAAAAATTTACCTTAAGGAAACATTTTAGCTATGCTACCAATACATTTTTAAATTGTTATGGTATTTTTAAAATGTAACATCTTTTTTTCCAGCTTATTGCATTTTTTTATTACATAATTTGAGTTTTACTTTAAAAATTGTAAAATCTGAATAAGAAATTATTTAGCTTGTGGCTTGTTGGTCTGGGTGTATGATTTTTGCTTTGGGTGGAAAAGGCCCCAGGTTCATATCCTGGATTAGACTGTTTTCTCAGGTTCTTTAAAAGTGCTTAGTTCTATTATCTGATAGTATTTTAAAATACTTACTAATGTATTCCACCAGTTTCACTTCCAATTTCATTAGTATACAAGAAAATGCATGAACAGTTGGCTAGTTGTTCTAGGGGTATGATTCTCGCTTAGGGTGCGAGAGGTCCCGGGTTCAAATCCCAGACAAGTCTATCTTCTCCGGTTCTTTTAAATCCCATGGTTCCATTATCTGATTGATGTCAAAAGCATCAAGTGAATTTTGCTTTTGAAAATCCATCAAAAAATATATATTTATGCATATTTAGTAAACTGTCAACCATTTGGTGGTATATTGGGTATACTGTAGATTCCATTTTGTCTAAGTAATCTTGAGTGGCTACAAAGAAGTCTCATTTTGACAAATTAAAAACTGTCAAAAAGGAAATTACAGGTTTTTCTCTTACCTTGCTTTTTTCTAAGAAACAATGAGTGGCTTAAAAGAATAGGCTCTTTTTGACAAACAAAAAGGTCAACAATTAATTGCAGGTTTTTGTTTTTTTCTTTCTTCTTGGTCTGTATGCATAAGTTGCACACAGTATGAGACAAGTCTTAGGTTCCAACTATCAGAAAAGTTAAAACTCTATAGGAACCCCTAAATCTTGGCACTGAACTTTCCAAATATGCATACTTGGACAAAAATTTACCTTAAGGAAACATTTTAGCTATGCTACCAATACATTTTTAAATTGTTATGGTATTTTTAGAATGTAACATCTTTTTTTCCAGCTTATTGCATTTTTTTATTACATAATTTGAGTTTTACTTTAAAAATGGTAAAATCTGAATAAGAAATTATTTAGCTTGTGGCTTGTTGGTCTGGGTGTATGATTTTTGCTTTGGGTGGAAAAGGCCCCAGGTTCATATCCTGGATGAGCCTGTTTCCTCAGGTACTTTAAAAGTGCTTAGTTCTATTATCTGATAGTATTTTAAAATACTTACTAATGTATTCCAACAGTTTCACTTCCAATTTCAATAGTATACATGAAAATGCATGAACAGTTGGCTAGTTGTTCTAGGGGTATGATTCTCGCTTAGGGTGCGAGAGATCCCGGTTCAAATCCCGGACGAGCCCATCTTCTCAGGTTCTTTTAAATCCCATGGTTCCATTATCTGATTGATGTCAAAAGCATCAAGTGAATTTTGCTTTTGAAAATCCATCAAAAAATATATACTTATGCATATTTAGTAAACTGTCAACCATTTGGTGGTATATTGGGTATACTGTAGATTCCATTTTGTCTAAGTAATCTTGAGTGGCTTCAAAGAAGTCTAATTTTGACAAATTAAAAACTGTCAAAATGAAATTACAGGTTTTTCTCTTACCTTGCTTTTTTCTAAGAAACAATGAGTGGCTTAAAAGAATAGGCTCTTTTTGACAAACAAAAAGGTCAACAATTAATTGCAGGTTTTTGTTTTTTTCATTCTTCTTGGTCTGTATGCATAAGTTGCACACAGTATGAGACAAGTCTTAGGTTCCAACTATCAGAAAAGTTAAAACTCTATAGGAACCCCTAAATCTTGGCACTGAACTTTCCAAATATGCATACTTGGACAAAAATTTACCTTAAGGAAACATTTTAGCTATGCTACCAATACATTTTTAAATTGTTATGGTATTTTTAAATTGTAACATCTTTTTTTTCAGCTTATTGCATTTTTTATTACATAATTTGAGTTTTACTTTAAAAATTGTAAAATCTGAATAAGAAATTATTTAGTTTGTGGCTTGTTGGTCTGGGTGTATGATTTTTGCTTTGGGTGGAAAAGGCCCAAGGTTCATATCCTGGATGAGCCTGTTTCCTCAGGTACTCTAAAAGTGCTTAGTTCTATTATCTGATAGTATTTTAAAATACTTACTAATGTATTCCAACAGTTTCACTTCCAATTTCATTAGTATACATGAAAATACATGAACAGTTGGCTAGTTGTTCTAGGGGTATGATTCTCGCTAAGGGTGCGAGAGGTCCCGGGTTCAAATCCCGGACGAGCCCATCTTCTCAGGTTCTTTTAAATCCCATGGTTCCATTATCTGATTGATGTCAAAAGCATCAAGTGAATTTTGCTTTTGAAAATCCATCAAAAAATATATACTTATGCATATTTAGTAAACTGTCAACCATTTGGTGGTATATTGGGTATACTGTAGATTCCATTTTGTCTAAGTAATCTTGAGTGGCTTCAAAGAAGTCTAATTTTGACAAATTAAAAACTGTCAAAATGAAATTACAGGTTTTTCTCTTACCTTGCTTTTTTCTAAGAAACAATGAGCGGCTTAAAAGAATAGGCTCTTTTTGACAAACAAAAAGGTCAACAATTAATTGCAGGTTTTTGTTTTTTTCATTCTTCTTGGTCTGTATGCATAAGTTGCACACAGTATGAGACAAGTCTTAGGTTCCAACTATCAGAAAAGTTAAAACTCTATAGGAACCCCTAAATCTTGGCACTGAACTTTCCAAATATGCATACTTGGACAAAAATTTACCTTAAGGAAACATTTTAGCTATGCTACCAATAAATTTTTAAATTGTTATGGTATTTTTAAAATGTAACATCTTTTTTTTCAGCTTATTGCATTTTTTATTACATAATTTGAGTTTTACTTTAAAAATTGTAAAATCTGAATAAGAAATTGTTTAGCTTGTGGCTTGTTGGTCTGGGTGTATGATTTTTGCTTTGGGTGGAAAAGGCCCCAGGTTCATATCCTGGATTAGACTGTTTTCTCAGGTTCTTTAAAAGTGCTTAGTTATATTATCTGATAGTATTTTAAAATACTTACTAATGTATTCCAACAGTTTCACTTCCAATTTCATTAGTATACATGAAAATGCGTGAACAGTTGGCTCGTTGGTCTAGGGGTATGATTCTCGCTTAGGGTGCGAGAGGTACCGGGTTCAAATCCCGGACGAGCCTATCTTCTCAGTTTCTTTTAAATCCCATGGTTCCATTATCTGATTGATGTCAAAAGCATCAAGTGAATTTTGCTTTTGAAAATCCATCAAAAAATATATACTTATGCATATTTAGTAAACTGTCAACCATTTGGTGGTATATTGGGTATACTGTAGATTCCATTTTGTCTAAGTAATCTTGAGTGGCTTCAAAGAAGTCTAATTTTGACAAATTAAAAACTGTCAAAATGAAATTACAGGTTTTTCTCTTACCTTGCTTTTTTCTAAGAAACAATGAGTGGCTTAAAAGAATAGGCTCTTTTTGACAAACAAAAAGGTCAACAATTAATTGCAGGTTTTTTTTTTCTTTCTTCTTGGTCTGTATGCTTAAGTTGCACACAGTATGAGACAAGCCTTAGGTTCCAACTATCAGAAAAGTTCAAACTCTATAGGAACCCCTAAATCTTGGCACTGAACTTTCCAAATATGCATACTTGGACAAAAATTTACCTTAAGGAAACATTTTAGCAATGCTACCAATACATTTTTAAATTGTTATGGTATTTTTAAAATGTAACATCTTTTTTTCCAGCTTATTGTATTTTTTTATTAAATAATTTGAGTTTTACTTTAAAAATGGTAAAATCTGAATAAGAAATTATTTAGCTTGTGGCTTGTTGGTCTGGTTGTATGATTTTTGCTTTGAGTGGAAAAGGCCCCAGGTTCATATCCTGGATTAGCCTGTTTCCTCAGGTTCTTTAAAAGTGCTTAGTTCTATTATCTGATAGTATTTTAAAATACTTACTAATGTATTCCAACAGTTTCACTTCCAATTTCAATAGTATACATGAAAATGCATGAACAGTTGGCTAGTTGTTCTAGGGGTATGATTCTCGCTTAGGGTGCGAGAGATCCCGGGTTCAAATCCCGGACGAGCCCATCTTCTCAGGTTCTTTTAAATCCCATGGTTCCATTATCTGATTGATGTCAAAAGCATCAAGTGAATTTTGCTTTTGAAAATCCATCAAAAAATATATACTTATGCATATTTAGTAAACTGTCAACCATTTGGTGGTATATTGGGTATACTGTAGATTCCATTTTGTCTAAGTAATCTTGAGTGGCTTCAAAGAAGTCTAATTTTGACAAATTAAAAACTGTCAAAATGAAATTACAGGTTTTTCTCTTACCTTGCTTTTTTCTAAGAAACAATGAGTGGCTTAAAAGAATAGGCTCTTTTTGACAAACAAAAAGGTCAACAATTAATTGCAGGTTTTTGTTTTTTTCATTCTTCTTGGTCTGTATGCATAAGTTGCACACAGTATGAGACAAGTCTTAGGTTCCAACTATCAGAAAAGTTAAAACTCTATAGGAACCCCTAAATCTTGGCACTGAACTTTCCAAATATGCATACTTGGACAAAAATTTACCTTAAGGAAACATTTTAGCTATGCTACCAATAAATTTTTAAATTGTTATGGTATTTTTAAAATGTAACATCTTTTTTTCAGCTTATTGCAATTTTTATTACATAATTTGAGTTTTACTTTAAAAATTGTAAAATCTGAATAAGAAATTATTTAGCTTGTGGCTTGTTGGTCTGGGTGTATGATTTTTGCTTTGGGTGGAAAAGGCCCCAGGTTCATATCCTGAAATAGCCTGTTTTCTCAGGTTCTTTAAAAGTGCTTAGTTATATTATCTGATAGTATTTTAAAATACTTACTAATGTATTCCAACACTTTCACTTCCAATTTCATTAGTATACATGAAAATGCGTGAACAGTTGGCTCGTTGGTCTAGGGGTATGATTCTCGCTTAGGGTGCGAGAGGTCCCGGGTTCAAATCCCGGACGAGCCTATCTTCTCAGTTTCTTTTAAATCCCATGGTTCCATTATCTGATTGATGTCAAAAGCATCAAGTGAATTTTGCTTTTGAAAATCCATCAAAAAATATATACTTATGCATATTTAGTAAACTGTCAACCATTTGGTGGTATATTGGGTATACTGTTGATTCCATTTTGTCTAAGTAATCTTGAGTGGCTACAAAGAAGTCTCATTTTGACAAATTAAAAACTGTCAAAATGAAATTACAGGTTTTTCTCTTACCTTGCTTTTTTCTAAGAAACAATGAGTGGCTTAAAAGAATAGGCTCTTTTTGACAAACAAAAAGGTCAACAATTAATTGCAGGTTTTTTTTTTCTTTCTTCTTGGTCTGTATGCTTAAGTTGCACACAGTATGAGACAAGCCTTAGGTTCCAACTATCAGAAAAGTTCAAACTCTATAGGAACCCCTAAATCTTGGCACTGAACTTTCCAAATATGCATACTTGGACAAAAATTTACCTTAAGGAAACATTTTAGCAATGCTACCAATACATTTTTAAATTGTTATGGTATTTTTAAAATGTAACATCTTTTTTTCCAGCTTATTGTATTTTTTTATTAAATAATTTGAGTTTTACTTTAAAAATGGTAAAATCTGAATAAGAAATTATTTAGCTTGTGGCTTGTTGGTCTGGTTGTATGATTTTTGCTTTGGGTGGAAAAGGCCCCAGGTTCATATCCTGGATTAGCCTGTTTCCTCAGGTTCTTTAAAAGTGCTTAGTTCTATTATCTGATAGTATTTTAAAATACTTACTAATGTATTCCAACAGTTTCACTTCCAATTTCATTAGTATACATGAAAATGCATGAACAGTTGGCTAGTTGTTCTAGGGGTATGATTCTCGCTTAGGGTGCGAGAGGTCCCGGGTTCAAATCCCGGACGAGCCCATCTTCTCAGGTTCTTTTAAATCCCATGGTTCCATTATCTGATTGATGTCAAAAGCATCAAGTGAATTTTGCTTTTGAAAATCCATAAAAAAATATATACTTATGCATATTTAGTGAACTGTCAACCATTTGGTGGTATATTGGGTATACTGTAGATTCCATTTTGTCTAAGTAATCTTGAGTGGCATCAAAGAAGTCTCACTTTGACAAATTAAAAACTGTCAAAATGAAATTACAGGTTTTTCTCTTACCTTGCTTTTTTCTAAGAAACAATGAGTGGCTTAAAAGAATAGGCTCTTTTTGACAAACAAAAAGGTCAACAATTAATTGCAGGTTTTTGTTTTTTTCATTCTTCTTGGTCTGTATGCATAAGTTGCACACAGTATGAGACAAGTCTTAGGTTCCAACTATCAGAAAAGTTAAAACTCTATAGGAACCCCTAAATCTTGGCACTGAACTTTCCAAATATGCATACTTGGACAAAAATTTACCTTAAGGAAACATTTTAGCTATGCTACCAATACATTTTTAAATTGTTATGGTATTTTTAAAATGTAACATCTTTTTTTCCAGCTTATTGCATTTTTTTATTACATAATTTGAGTTTTACTTTAAAAATTGTAAAATCTGAATAAGAAATTATTTAGCTTGTGGCTTGTTGGTCTGGGTGTATGATTTTTGCTTTGGGTGGAAAAGGCCCCAGGTTCATATCCTGGATTAGACTGTTTTCTCAGGTTCTTTAAAAGTGCTTAGTTCTATTATCTGATAGTATTTTAAAATACTTACTAATGTATTCCACCAGTTTCACTTCCAATTTCATTAGTATACAAGAAAATGCATGAACAGTTGGCTCGTTGTTCTAGGGGTATGATTCTCGCTAAGGGTGCGAGAGGTCCCGGGTTCAAATCCCAGACAAGTCTATCTTCTCCGGTTCTTTTAAATCCCATGGTTCCATTATCTGATTGATGTCAAAAGCATCAAGTGAATTTTGCTTTTGAAAATCCATCAAAAAATATATATTTATGCATATTTAGTAAACTGTCAACCATTTGGTGGTATATTGGGTATACTGTAGATTCCATTTTGTCTAAGTAATCTTGAGTGGCTACAAAGAAGTCTCATTTTGACAAATTAAAAACTGTCAAAATGAAATTACAGGTTTTTATCTTACCTTGCTTTTTTCTAAGAAACAATGAGTGGCTTAAAAGAATAGGCTCTTTTTGACAAACAAAAAGGTCAACAATTAATTGCAGGTTTTTGTTTTTTTCTTTCTTCTTGGTCTGTATGCATAAGTTGCACACAGTATGAGACAAGTCTTAGGTTCCAACTATCAAAAAAGTTAAAACTCTATAGGAACCCCTAAATCTTGGCACTGAACTTTCCAAATATGCATACTTGGACAAAAATTTACCTTAAGGAAACATTTTAGCTATGCTACCAATACATTTTTAAATTGTTATGGTATTTTTAAAATTTAACATCTTTTTTTCCAGCTTATTGCATTTTTTTATTACATAATTTGAGTTTTACTTTAAAAATGGTAAAATCTGAATAAGAAATTATTTAGCTTGTGGCTTGTTGGTCTGGGTGTATGATTTTTGCTTTGGGTGGAAAAGGCCCCAGGTTCATATCCTGGATGAGCCTGTTTCCTCAGGTACTTTAAAAGTGCTTAGTTCTATTATCTGATAGTATTTTAAAATACTTACTAATGTATTCCAACACTTTCACTTCCAATTTCATTAGTATACATGAAAATGCATGAACAGTTGGCTAGTTGTTCTAGGGGTATGATTCTCGCTAAGGGTGCGAGAGATCCCGGGTTCAAATCCCGGACGAGCCCATCTTCTCAGGTTCTTTTAAATCCCATGGTTCCATTATCTGATTGATGTCAAAAGCATCAAGTGAATTTTGCTTTTGAAAATCCATCAAAAAATATATACTTATGCGTATTTAGTAAACTGTCAACCATTTGGTGGTATATTGGGTATACTGTAGATTCCATTTTGTCTAAGTAATCTTGAGTGGCTTCAAAGAAGTCTAATTTTGACAAATTAAAAACTGTCAAAATGAAATTACAGGTTTTTCTCTTACCTTGCTTTTTTCTAAGAAACAATGAGTGGCTTAAAAGAATAGGCTCTTTTTGACAAACAAAAAGGTCAACAATTAATTGCAGGTTTTTGTTTTTTTCATTCTTCTTGGTCTGTATGCATAAGTTGCACACAGTATGAGACAAGTCTTAGGTTCCAACTATCAGAAAAGTTAAAACTCTATAGGAACCCCTAAATCTTGGCACTGAACTTTCCAAATATGCATACTTGGACAAAAATTTACCTTAAGGAAACATTTTAGCTATGCTACCAATAAATTTTTAAATTGTTATGGTATTTTTAAAATGTAACATCTTTTTTTTCAGCTTATTGCATTTTTTATTACATAATTTGAGTTTTACTTTAAAAATTGTAAAATCTGAATAAGAAATTATTTAGCTTGTGGCTTGTTGGTCTGGGTGTATGATTTTTGCTTTGGGTGGAAAAGGCCCCAGGTTCATATCCTGAAATAGCCTGTTTTCTCAGGTTCTTTAAAAGTGCTTAGTTATATTATCTGATAGTATTTTAAAATACTTACTAATGTATTCCAACACTTTCACTTCCAATTTCATTAGTATACATGAAAATGCGTGAACAGTTGGCTCGTTGGTCTAGGGGTATGATTCTCGCTTAGGGTGCGAGAGGTCCCGGGTTCAAATCCCGGACGAGCCTATCTTCTCAGTTTCTTTTAAATCCCATGGTTCCATTATCTGATTGATGTCAAAAGCATCAAGTGAATTTTGCTTTTGAAAATCCATCAAAAAATATATACTTATGCATATTTAGTAAACTGTCAACCATTTGGTGGTATATTGGGTATACTGTTGATTCCATTTTGTCTAAGTAATCTTGAGTGGCTACAAAGAAGTCTCATTTTGACAAATTAAAAACTGTCAAAATGAAATTACAGGTTTTTCTCTTACCTTGCTTTTTTCTAAGAAACAATGAGTGGCTTAAAAGAATAGGCTCTTTTTGACAAACAAAAAGGTCAACAATTAATTGCAGGTTTTTTTTTTCTTTCTTCTTGGTCTGTATGCTTAAGTTGCACACAGTATGAGACAAGCCTTAGGTTCCAACTATCAGAAAAGTTCAAACTCTATAGGAACCCCTAAATCTTGGCACTGAACTTTCCAAATATGCATACTTGGACAAAAATTTACCTTAAGGAAACATTTTAGCAATGCTACCAATACATTTTTAAATTGTTATGGTATTTTTAAAATGTAACATCTTTTTTTCCAGCTTATTGTATTTTTTTATTAAATAATTTGAGTTTTACTTTAAAAATGGTAAAATCTGAATAAGAAATTATTTAGCTTGTGGCTTGTTGGTCTGGTTGTATGATTTTTGCTTTGGGTGGAAAAGGCCCCAGGTTCATATCCTGGATTAGCCTGTTTCCTCAGGTTCTTTAAAAGTGCTTAGTTCTATTATCTGATAGTATTTTAAAATACTTACTAATGTATTCCAACAGTTTCACTTCCAATTTCATTAGTATACATGAAAATGCATGAACAGTTGGCTAGTTGTTCTAGGGGTATGATTCTCGCTTAGGGTGCGAGAGGTCCCGGGTTCAAATCCCGGACGAGCCCATCTTCTCAGGTTCTTTTAAATCCCATGGTTCCATTATCTGATTGATGTCAAAAGCATCAAGTGAATTTTGCTTTTGAAAATCCATCAAAAAATATATACTTATGCATATTTAGTGAACTGTCAACCATTTGGTGGTATATTGGGTATACTGTAGATTCCATTTTGTCTAAGTAATCTTGAGTGGCATCAAAGAAGTCTCACTTTGACAAATTAAAAACTGTCAAAATGAAATTACAGGTTTTTCTCTTACCTTGCTTTTTTCTAAGAAACAATGAGTGGCTTAAAAGAATAGGCTCTTTTTGACAAACAAAAAGGTCAACAATTAATTGCAGGTTTTTGTTTTTTTCATTCTTCTTGGTCTGTATGCATAAGTTGCACACAGTATGAGACAAGTCTTAGGTTCCAACTATCAGAAAAGTTAAAACTCTATAGGAACCCCTAAATCTTGGCACTGAACTTTCCAAATATGCATACTTGGACAAAAATTTACCTTAAGGAAACATTTTAGCTATGCTACCAATACATTTTTAAATTGTTATGGTATTTTTAAAATGTAACATCTTTTTTTCCAGCTTATTGCATTTTTTTATTACATAATTTGAGTTTTACTTTAAAAATTGTAAAATCTGAATAAGAAATTATTTAGCTTGTGGCTTGTTGGTCTGGGTGTATGATTTTTGCTTTGGGTGGAAAAGGCCCCAGGTTCATATCCTGGATTAGACTGTTTTCTCAGGTTCTTTAAAAGTGCTTAGTTCTATTATCTGATAGTATTTTAAAATACTTACTAATGTATTCCACCAGTTTCACTTCCAATTTCATTAGTATACAAGAAAATGCATGAACAGTTGGCTCGTTGTTCTAGGGGTATGATTCTCGCTAAGGGTGCGAGAGGTCCCGGGTTCAAATCCCAGACAAGTCTATCTTCTCCGGTTCTTTTAAATCCCATGGTTCCATTATCTGATTGATGTCAAAAGCATCAAGTGAATTTTGCTTTTGAAAATCCATCAAAAAATATATATTTATGCATATTTAGTAAACTGTCAACCATTTGGTGGTATATTGGGTATACTGTAGATTCCATTTTGTCTAAGTAATCTTGAGTGGCTACAAAGAAGTCTCATTTTGACAAATTAAAAACTGTCAAAATGAAATTACAGGTTTTTATCTTACCTTGCTTTTTTCTAAGAAACAATGAGTGGCTTAAAAGAATAGGCTCTTTTTGACAAACAAAAAGGTCAACAATTAATTGCAGGTTTTTGTTTTTTTCTTTCTTCTTGGTCTGTATGCATAAGTTGCACACAGTATGAGACAAGTCTTAGGTTCCAACTATCAAAAAAGTTAAAACTCTATAGGAACCCCTAAATCTTGGCACTGAACTTTCCAAATATGCATACTTGGACAAAAATTTACCTTAAGGAAACATTTTAGCTATGCTACCAATACATTTTTAAATTGTTATGGTATTTTTAAAATTTAACATCTTTTTTTCCAGCTTATTGCATTTTTTTATTACATAATTTGAGTTTTACTTTAAAAATGGTAAAATCTGAATAAGAAATTATTTAGCTTGTGGCTTGTTGGTCTGGGTGTATGATTTTTGCTTTGGGTGGAAAAGGCCCCAGGTTCATATCCTGGATGAGCCTGTTTCCTCAGGTACTTTAAAAGTGCTTAGTTCTATTATCTGATAGTATTTTAAAATACTTACTAATGTATTCCAACACTTTCACTTCCAATTTCATTAGTATACATGAAAATGCATGAACAGTTGGCTAGTTGTTCTAGGGGTATGATTCTCGCTAAGGGTGCGAGAGATCCCGGGTTCAAATCCCGGACGAGCCCATCTTCTCAGGTTCTTTTAAATCCCATGGTTCCATTATCTGATTGATGTCAAAAGCATCAAGTGAATTTTGCTTTTGAAAATCCATCAAAAAATATATACTTATGCGTATTTAGTAAACTGTCAACCATTTGGTGGTATATTGGGTATACTGTAGATTCCATTTTGTCTAAGTAATCTTGAGTGGCTTCAAAGAAGTCTAATTTTGACAAATTAAAAACTGTCAAAATGAAATTACAGGTTTTTCTCTTACCTTGCTTTTTTCTAAGAAACAATGAGTGGCTTAAAAGAATAGGCTCTTTTTGACAAACAAAAAGGTCAACAATTAATTGCAGGTTTTTGTTTTTTTCATTCTTCTTGGTCTGTATGCATAAGTTGCACACAGTATGAGACAAGTCTTAGGTTCCAACTATCAGAAAAGTTAAAACTCTATAGGAACCCCTAAATCTTGGCACTGAACTTTCCAAATATGCATACTTGGACAAAAATTTACCTTAAGGAAACATTTTAGCTATGCTACCAATAAATTTTTAAATTGTTATGGTATTTTTAAAATGTAACATCTTTTTTTTCAGCTTATTGCATTTTTTTATTACATAATTTGAGTTTTACTTTAAAAATTGTAAAATCTGAATAAGAAATTATTTAGCTTGTGGCTTGTTGGTCTGGATGTATGATTTTTGCTTTGGGTGGAAAAGGCCCCAGGTTCATATCCTGAAATAGCCTGTTTTCTCAGGTTCTTTAAAAGTGCTTAGTTATATTATCTGATAGTATTTTAAAATACTTACTAATGTATTCCAACACTTTCACTTCCAATTTCATTAGTATACATGAAAATGCGTGAACAGTTGGCTCGTTGGTCTAGGGGTATGATTCTCGCTTAGGGTGCGAGAGGTCCCGGGTTCAAATCCCGGACGAGCCTATCTTCTCAGTTTCTTTTAAATCCCATGGTTCCATTATCTGATTGATGTCAAAAGCATCAAGTGAATTTTGCTTTTGAAAATCCATCAAAAAATATATACTTATGCATATTTAGTAAACTGTCAGCCATTTGGTGGTATATTGGGTATACTGTTGATTCCATTTTGTCTAAGTAATCTTGTGTGGCTACAAAGAAGTCTCATTTTGACAAATTAAAAACTGTCAAAATGAAATTACAGGTTTTTCTCTTACCTTGCTTTTTTCTAAGAAACAATGAGTGGCTTAAAAGAATAGGCTCTTTTTGACAAACAAAAAGGTCAACAATTAATTGCAGGGTTTTTTTTTTCTTTCTTCTTGGTCTGTATGCTTAAGTTGCACACAGTATGAGACAAGCCTTAGGTTCCAACTATCAGAAAAGTTCAAACTCTATAGGAACCCCTAAATCTTGGCACTGAACTTTCCAAATATGCATACTTGGACAAAAATTTACCTTAAGGAAACATTTTAGCAATGCTACCAATACATTTTTAAATTGTTATGGTATTTTTAAAAAGTAACATCTTTTTTTCCAGCTTATTGTATTTTTTTATTAAATAATTTGAGTTTTACTTTAAAAATGGTAAAATCTGAATAAGAAATTATTTAGCTTGTGGCTTGTTGGTCTGGTTGTATGATTTTTGCTTTGGGTGGAAAAGGCCCCAGGTTCATATCCTGGATTAGCCTGTTTCCTCAGGTTCTTTAAAAGTGCTTAGTTCTATTATCTGATAGTATTTTAAAATACTTACTAATGTATTCCAACAGTTTCACTTCCAATTTCATTAGTATACATGAAAATGCATGAACAGTTGGCTAGTTGTTCTAGGGGTATGATTCTCGCTTAGGGTGCGAGAGGTCCCGGGTTCAAATCCCGGACGAGCCCATCTTCTCAGGTTCTTTTAAATCCCATGGTTCCATTATCTGATTGATGTCAAAAGCATCAAGTGAATTTTGCTTTTGAAAATCCATCAAAAAATATATACTTATGCATATTTAGTGAACTGTCAACCATTTGGTGGTATATTGGGTATACTGTAGATTCCATTTTGTCTAAGTAATCTTGAGTGGCATCAAAGAAGTCTCACTTTGACAAATTAAAAACTGTCAAAATGAAATTACAGGTTTTTCTCTTACCTTGCTTTTTTCTAAGAAACAATGAGTGGCTTAAAAGAATAGGCTCTTTTTGACAAACAAAAAGGTCAACAATTAATTGCAGGTTTTTGTTTTTTTCATTCTTCTTGGTCTGTATGCATAAGTTGCACACAGTATGAGACAAGTCTTAGGTTCCAACTATCAGAAAAGTTAAAACTCTATAGGAACCCCTAAATCTTGGCACTGAACTTTCAAATATGCATACTTGGACAAAAATTTACCTTAAGGAAACATTTTAGCTATGCTACCAATACATTTTTAAATTGTTATGGTATTTTTAAAATGTAACATCTTTTTTTCCAGCTTATTGCATTTTTTTATTACATAATTTGAGTTTTACTTTAAAAATTGTAAAATCTGAATAAGAAATTATTTAGCTTGTGGCTTGTTGGTCTGGGTGTATGATTTTTGCTTTGGGTGGAAAAGGCCCCAGGTTCATATCCTGGATTAGACTGTTTTCTCAGGTTCTTTAAAAGTGCTTAGTTCTATTATCTGATAGTATTTTAAAATACTTACTAATGTATTCCAACAGTTTCACTTCCAATTTCATTAGTATACAAGAAAATGCATGAACAGTTGGCTCGTTGTTCTAGGGGTATGATTCTCGCTTAGGGTGCGAGAGGTCCCGGGTTCAAATCCCAGACAAGTCCATTTTCTCCGGTTCTTTTAAATCCCATGGTTCCATTATCTGATTGATGTCAAAAGCATCAAGTGAATTTTGCTTTTGAAAATCCATCAAAAAATATATATTTATGCATATTTAGTAAACTGTCAACCATTTGGTGGTATATTGGGTATACTGTAGATTTCATTTTGTCTAAGTAATCTTGAGTGGCTACAAAGAAGTCTCACTTTGACAAATTAAAAACTGTCAAAATGAAATTACAGGTTTTTCTCTTACCTTGCTTTTTTCTAAGAAACAATGAGTGGCTTAAAAGAATAGGCTCTTTTTGACAAACAAAAAGGTCAACAATTAATTGCAGGTTTTTGTTTTTTTCATTCTTCTTGGTCTGTATGCATAAGTTGCACACAGTATGAGACAAGTCTTAGGTTCCAACTATCAGAAAAGTTAAAACTCTATAGGAACCCCTAAATCTTGGCACTGAACTTTCAAATATGCATACTTGGACAAAAATTTACCTTAAGGAAACATTTTAGCTATGCTACCAATACATTTTTAAATTGTTATGGTATTTTTAAAATGTAACATCTTTTTTTCCAGCTTATTGCATTTTTTTATTACATAATTTGAGTTTTACTTTAAAAATTGTAAAATCTGAATAAGAAATTATTTAGCTTGTGGCTTGTTGGTCTGGGTGTATGATTTTTGCTTTGGGTGGAAAAGGCCCCAGGTTCATATCCTGGATTAGACTGTTTTCTCAGGTTCTTTAAAAGTGCTTAGTTCTATTATCTGATAGTATTTTAAAATACTTACTAATGTATTCCAACAGTTTCACTTCCAATTTCATTAGTATACATGAAAATGCATGAACAGTTGGCTAGTTGTTCTAGGGGTATGATTCTCGCTTAGGGTGCGAGAGGTCCCGGGTTCAAATCCCAGACAAGTCCATCTTCTCCGGTTCTTTTAAATCCCATGGTTCCATTATCTGATTGATGTCAAAAGCATCAAGTGAATTTTGCTTTTGAAAATCCATCAAAAAATCTATATTTATGCATATTTAGTAAACTGTCAACCATTTGGTGGTATATTGGGTATACTGTAGATTTCATTTTGTCTAAGTAATCTTGAGTGGCTACAAAGAAGTCTCATTTTGACAAATTAAAAACTGTCAAAATGAAATTACAGGTTTTTCTCTTACCTTGCTTTTTTCTAAGAAACAATGAGTGGCTTAAAAGAATAGGCTCTTTTTGACAAACAAAAAGGTCAACAATTAATTGCAGGTTTTTGTTTTTTTCTTTCTTCTTGGTCTGTATGCATAAGTTGCACACAGTATGAGACAAGTCTTAGGTTCCAACTATCAGAAAAGTTAAAACTCTATAGGAACCCCTAAATCTTGGCACTGAACTTTCCAAATATGCATACTTGGACAAAAATTTACCTTAAGGAAACATTTTAGCTATGCTACCAATACATTTTTAAATTGTTATGGTATTTTTAGAATGTAACATCTTTTTTTCCAGCTTATTGCATTTTTTTATTACATAATTTGAGTTTTACTTTAAAAATGGTAAAATCTGAATAAGAAATTATTTAGCTTGTGGCTTGTTGGTCTGGGTGTATGATTTTTGCTTTGGGTGGAAAAGGCCCCAGGTTCATATCCTGGATGAGCCTGTTTCCTCAGGTACTTTAAAAGTGCTTAGTTCTATTATCTGATAGTATTTTAAAATACTTACTAATGTATTCCAACAGTTTCACTTCCAATTTCAATAGTATACATGAAAATGCATGAACAGTTGGCTAGTTGTTCTAGGGGTATGATTCTCGCTTAGGGTGCGAGAGATCCCGGGTTCAAATCCCGGACGAGCCCATCTTCTCAGGTTCTTTTAAATCCCATGGTTCCATTATCTGATTGATGTCAAAAGCATCAAGTGAATTTTGCTTTTGAAAATCCATCAAAAAATATATACTTATGCATATTTAGTAAACTGTCAACCATTTGGTGGTATATTGGGTATACTGTAGATTCCATTTTGTCTAAGTAATCTTGAGTGGCTTCAAAGAAGTCTAATTTTGACAAATTAAAAACTGTCAAAATGAAATTACAGGTTTTTCTCTTACCTTGCTTTTTTCTAAGAATCAATGAGTGGCTTAAAAGAATAGGCTCTTTTTGACAAACAAAAAGGTCAACAATTAATTGCAGGTTTTTGTTTTTTTCATTCTTCTTGGTCTGTATGCATAAGTTGCACACAGTATGAGACAAGTCTTAGGTTCCAACTATCAGAAAAGTTAAAACTCTATAGGAACCCCTAAATCTTGGCACTGAATTTTCCAAATATGCATACTTGGACAAAAATTTACCTTAAGGAAACATTTTAGCTATGCTACCAATACATTTTTAAATTGTTATGGTATTTTTAAAATGTAGCATCTTTTTTTTCAGCTTATTGCATTTTTTATTACATAATTTGAGTTTTACTTTAAAAATGGTAAAATCTGAATAAGAAATTATTTAGCTTGTGGCTTGTTGGTCTGGGTGTATGATTTTTGCTTTGGGTGGAAAAGGCCCCAGGTTCATATCCTGGATGAGCCTGTTTCCTCAGGTACTCTAAAAGTGCTTAGTTCTATTATCTGATAGTATTTTAAAATACTTACTAATGTATTCCAACAGTTTCACTTCCAATTTCATTAGTATACATGAAAATGCATGAACAGTTAGCTAGTTGTTCTAGGGGTATGATTCTCGCTTAGGGTGCGAGAGGTCCCGGGTTCAAATCCCGGACGAGCACATCTTCTCAGGTTCGTTTAAATCCCATGGTTCCATTATCTGATTGATGTCAAAAGCATCAAGTGAATTTTGCTTTTGAAAATCCATCAAAAAATATATACTTATGCATATTTAGTAAACTGTCAACCATTTGGTGGTATATTGGGTATACTGTAGATTCCATTTTGTCTAAGTAATCTTGAGTGGCTTCAAAGAAGTCTAATTTTGACAAATTAAAAACTGTCAAAATGAAATTACAGGTTTTTCTCTTACCTTGCTTTTTTCTAAGAAACAATGAGTGGCTTAAAAGAATAGGCTCTTTTTGACAAACAAAAAGGTCAACAATTAATTGCAGGTTTTTGTTTTTTTCATTCTTCTTGGTCTGTATGCATAAGTTGCACACAGTATGAGACAAGTCTTAGGTTCCAACTATCAGAAAAGTTAAAACTCTATAGGAACCCCTAAATCTTGGCACTGAACTTTCCAAATATGCATACTTGGACAAAAATTTACCTTAAGGAAACATTTTAGCTATGCTACCAATACATTTTTAAATTGTTATGGTATTTTTAAAATGTAACATCTTTTTTTCCAGCTTATTGCATTTTTTTATTACATAATTTGAGTTTTACTTTAAAAATTGTAAAATCTGAATAAGAAATTATTTAGCTTGTGGCTTGTTGGTCTGGGTGTATGATTTTTGCTTTGGGTGGAAAAGGCCCCAGGTTCATATCCTGGATTAGACTGTTTTCTCAGGTTCTTTAAAAGTGCTTAGTTCTATTATCTGATAGTATTTTAAAATACTTACTAATGTATTCCACCAGTTTCACTTCCAATTTCATTAGTATACAAGAAAATGCATGAACAGTTGGCTCGTTGTTCTAGGGGTATGATTCTCGCTAAGGGTGCGAGAGGTCCCGGGTTCAAATCCCAGACAAGTCTATCTTCTCCGGTTCTTTTAAATCCCATGGTTCCATTATCTGATTGATGTCAAAAGCATCAAGTGAATTTTGCTTTTGAAAATCCATCAAAAAATATATATTTATGCATATTTAGTAAACTGTCAACCATTTGGTGGTATATTGGGTATACTGTAGATTCCATTTTGTCTAAGTAATCTTGAGTGGCTACAAAGAAGTCTCATTTTGACAAATTAAAAACTGTCAAAATGAAATTACAGGTTTTTATCTTACCTTGCTTTTTTCTAAGAAACAATGAGTGGCTTAAAAGAATAGGCTCTTTTTGACAAACAAAAAGGTCAACAATTAATTGCAGGTTTTTGTTTTTTTCTTTCTTCTTGGTCTGTATGCATAAGTTGCACACAGTATGAGACAAGTCTTAGGTTCCAACTATCAAAAAAGTTAAAACTCTATAGGAACCCCTAAATCTTGGCACTGAACTTTCCAAATATGCATACTTGGACAAAAATTTACCTTAAGGAAACATTTTAGCAATGCTACCAATACATTTTTAAATTGTTATGGTATTTTTAAAATTTAACATCTTTTTTTCCAGCTTATTGCATTTTTTTATTACATAATTTGAGTTTTACTTTAAAAATGGTAAAATCTGAATAAGAAATTATTTAGCTTGTGGCTTGTTGGTCTGGGTGTATGATTTTTGCTTTGGGTGGAAAAGGCCCCAGGTTCATATCCTGGATGAGCCTGTTTCCTCAGGTACTTTAAAAGTGCTTAGTTCTATTATCTGATAGTATTTTAAAATACTTACTAATGTATTCCAACACTTTCACTACCAATTTCATTAGTATACATGAAAATGCATGAACAGTTGGCTAGTTGTTCTAGGGGTATGATTCTCGCTTAGGGTGCGAGAGGTCCCGGGTTCAAATCCCGGACGAGCCCATCTTCTCAGGTTCTTTTAAATCCCATGGTTCCATTATCTGATTGATGTCAAAAGCATCAAGTGAATTTTGCTTTTGAAAATCCATCAAAAAATATATACTTATGCATATTTAGTAAACTGTCAACCATTTGGTGGTATATTGGGTATACTGTAGATTCCATTTTGTCTAAGTAATCTTGAGTGGCATCAAAGAAGTCTCACTTTGACAAATTAAAAACTGTCAAAATGAAATTACAGGTTTTTCTCTTACCTTGCTTTTTTCTAAGAAACAATGAGTGGCTTAAAAGAATAGGCTCTTTTTGACAAACAAAAAGGTCAACAATTAATTGCAGGTTTTTGTTTTTTTCATTCTTCTTGGTCTGTATGCATAAGTTGCACACAGTATGAGACAAGTCTTAGGTTCCAACTATCAGAAAAGTTAAAACTCTATAGGAACCCCTAAATCTTGGCACTGAACTTTCAAATATGCATACTTGGACAAAAATTTACCTTAAGGAAACATTTTAGCTATGCTACCAATACATTTTTAAATTGTTATGGTATTTTTAAAATGTAACATCTTTTTTTCCAGCTTATTGCATTTTTTTATTACATAATTTGAGTTTTACTTTAAAAATTGTAAAATCTGAATAAGAAATTATTTAGCTTGTGGCTTGTTGGTCTGGGTGTATGATTTTTGCTTTGGGTGGAAAAGGCCCCAGGTTCATATCCTGGATTAGACTGTTTTCTCAGGTTCTTTAAAAGTGCTTAGTTCTATTATCTGATAGTATTTTAAAATACTTACTAATGTATTCCAACAGTTTCACTTCCAATTTCATTAGTATACAAGAAAATGCATGAACAGTTGGCTCGTTGTTCTAGGGGTATGATTCTCGCTTAGGGTGCGAGAGGTCCCGGGTTCAAATCCCAGACAAGTCCATCTTCTCCGGTTCTTTTAAATCCCATGGTTCCATTATCTGATTGATGTCAAAAGCATCAAGTGAATTTTGCTTTTGAAAATCCATCAAAAAATCTATATTTATGCATATTTAGTAAACTGTCAACCATTTGGTGGTATATTGGGTATACTGTAGATTTCATTTTGTCTAAGTAATCTTGAGTGGCTACAAAGAAGTCTCATTTTGACAAATTAAAAACTGTCAAAATGAAATTACAGGTTTTTCTCTTACCTTGCTTTTTTCTAAGAAACAATGAGTGGCTTAAAAGAATAGGCTCTTTTTGACAAACAAAAAGGTCAACAATTAATTGCAGGTTTTTGTTTTTTTCTTTCTTCTTGGTCTGTATGCATAAGTTGCACACAGTATGAGACAAGTCTTAGGTTCCAACTATCAGAAAAGTTAAAACTCTATAGGAACCCCTAAATCTTGGCACTGAACTTTCCAAATATGCATACTTGGACAAAAATTTACCTTAAGGAAACATTTTAGCTATGCTACCAATACATTTTTAAATTGTTATGGTATTTTTAGAATGTAACATCTTTTTTTCCAGCTTATTGCATTTTTTTATTACATAATTTGAGTTTTACTTTAAAAATGGTAAAATCTGAATAAGAAATTATTTAGCTTGTGGCTTGTTGGTCTGGGTGTATGATTTTTGCTTTGGGTGGAAAAGGCCCCAGGTTCATATCCTGGATGAGCCTGTTTCCTCAGGTACTTTAAAAGTGCTTAGTTCTATTATCTGATAGTATTTTAAAATACTTACTAATGTATTCCAACAGTTTCACTTCCAATTTCAATAGTATACATGAAAATGCATGAACAGTTGGCTAGTTGTTCTAGGGGTATGATTCTCGCTTAGGGTGCGAGAGATCCCGGGTTCAAATCCCGGACGAGCCCATCTTCTCAGGTTCTTTTAAATCCCATGGTTCCATTATCTGATTGATTTCAAAAGCATCAAGTGAATTTTGCTTTTGAAAATCCATCAAAAAATATATACTTATGCATATTTAGTAAACTGTCAACCATTTGGTGGTATATTGGGTATACTGTAGATTCCATTTTGTCTAAGTAATCTTGAGTGGCTTCAAAGAAGTCTAATTTTGACAAATTAAAAACTGTCAAAATGAAATTACAGGTTTTTCTCTTACCTTGCTTTTTTCTAAGAATCAATGAGTGGCTTAAAAGAATAGGCTCTTTTTGACAAACAAAAAGGTCAACAATTAATTGCAGGTTTTTGTTTTTTTCATTCTTCTTGGTCTGTATGCATAAGTTGCACACAGTATGAGACAAGTCTTAGGTTCCAACTATCAGAAAAGTTAAAACTCTATAGGAACCCCTAAATCTTGGCACTGAATTTTCCAAATATGCATACTTGGACAAAAATTTACCTTAAGGAAACATTTTAGCTATGCTACCAATACATTTTTAAATTGTTATGGTATTTTTAAAATGTAGCATCTTTTTTTTCAGCTTATTGCATTTTTTATTACATAATTTGAGTTTTACTTTAAAAATGGTAAAATCTGAATAAGAAATTATTTAGCTTGTGGCTTGTTGGTCTGGGTGTATGATTTTTGCTTTGGGTGGAAAAGGCCCCAGGTTCATATCCTGGATGAGCCTGTTTCCTCAGGTACTCTAAAAGTGCTTAGTTCTATTATCTGATAGTATTTTAAAATACTTACTAATGTATTCCAACAGTTTCACTTCCAATTTCATTAGTATACATGAAAATGCATGAACAGTTAGCTAGTTGTTCTAGGGGTATGATTCTCGCTTAGGGTGCGAGAGGTCCCGGGTTCAAATCCCGGACGAGCACATCTTCTCAGGTTCGTTTAAATCCCATGGTTCCATTATCTGATTGATGTCAAAAGCATCAGGTGAATTTTGCTTTTGAAAATCCATCAAAAAATATATACTTATGCATATTTAGTAAACTGTCAACCATTTGGTGGTATATTGGGTATACTGTAGATTCCATTTTGTCTAAGTAATCTTGAGTGGCTTCAAAGAAGTCTAATTTTGACAAATTAAAAACTGTCAAAATGAAATTACAGGTTTTTCTCTTACCTTGCTTTTTTCTAAGAAACAATGAGTGGCTTAAAAGAATAGGCTCTTTTTGACAAACAAAAAGGTCAACAATTAATTGCAGGTTTTTGTTTTTTTCATTCTTCTTGGTCTGTATGCATAAGTTGCACACAGTATGAGACAAGTCTTAGGTTCCAACTATCAGAAAAGTTAAAACTCTATAGGAACCCCTAAATCTTGGCACTGAACTTTCCAAATATGCATACTTGGACAAAAATTTACCTTAAGGAAACATTTTAGCAATGCTACCAATACATTTTTAAATTGTTATGGTATTTTTAAAATGTAACATCTTTTTTTCCAGCTTATTGTATTTTTTTATTAAATAATTTGAGTTTTACTTTAAAAATGGTAAAATCTGAATAAGAAATTATTTAGCTTGTGGCTTGTTGGTCTGGTTGTATGATTTTTGCTTTGGGTGGAAAAGGCCCAAGGTTCATATCCTGGATTAGCCTGTTTCCTCAGGTTCTTTAAAAGTGCTTAGTTCTATTATCTGATAGTATTTTAAAATACTTACTAATGTATTCCAACAGTTTCACTTCCAATTTCATTAGTATACATGAAAATGCATGAACAGTTGGCTAGTTGTTCTAGGGGTATGATTCTCGCTTAGGGTGCGAGAGGTCCCGGGTTCAAATCCCGGACGAGCCCATCTTCTCAGGTTCTTTTAAATCCCATGGTTCCATTATCTGATTGATGTCAAAAGCATCAAGTGAATTTTGCTTTTGAAAATCCATCAAAAAATATATACTTATGCATATTTAGTGAACTGTCAACCATTTGGTGGTATATTGGGTATACTGTAGATTCCATTTTGTCTAAGTAATCTTGAGTGGCATCAAAGAAGTCTCACTTTGACAAATTAAAAACTGTCAAAATGAAATTACAGGTTTTTCTCTTACCTTGCTTTTTTCTAAGAAACAATGAGTGGCTTAAAAGAATAGGCTCTTTTTGACAAACAAAAAGGTCAACAATTAATTGCAGGTTTTTGTTTTTTTCATTCTTCTTGGTCTGTATGCATAAGTTGCACACAGTATGAGACAAGTCTTAGGTTCCAACTATCAGAAAAGTTAAAACTCTATAGGAACCCCTAAATCTTGGCACTGAACTTTCCAAATATGCATACTTGGACAAAAATTTACCTTAAGGAAACATTTTAGCTATGCTACCAATACATTTTTAAATTGTTATGGTATTTTTAAAATGTAACATCTTTTTTTCCAGCTTATTGCATTTTTTATTACATAATTTGAGTTTTACTTTAAAAATGGTAAAATCTGAATAAGAAATTATTTAGCTTGTGGCTTGTTGGTCTGGGTGTATGATTTTTGCTTTGGGTGGAAAAGGCCCCAGGTTCATATCCTGGATGAGCCTGTTTCCTCAGGTACTTTAAAAGTGCTTAGTTCTATTATCTGATAGTATTTTAAAATACTTACTAATGTATTCCAACAGTTTCACTTCCAATTTCAATAGTATACATGAAAATGCATGAACAGTTAGCTAGTTGTTCTAGGGGTATGATTCTCGCTTAGGGTGCGAGAGATCCCGGGTTCAAATCCCGGACGAGCCCATCTTCTCAGGTTCTTTTAAATCCCATGGTTCCATTATCTGATTGATGTCAAAAGCATCAAGTGAATTTTGCTTTTGAAAATCCATCAAAAAATATATACTTATGCATATTTAGTAAACTGTCAACCATTTGGTGGTATATTGGGTATACTGTAGATTCCATTTTGTCTAAGTAATCTTGAGTGGCTTCAAAGAAGTCTAATTTTGACAAATTAAAAACTGTCAAAATGAAATTACAGGTTTTTCTCTTACCTTGCTTTTTTCTAAGAAACAATGAGTGGCTTAAAAGAATAGGCTCTTTTTGACAAACAAAAAGGTCAACAATTAATTGCAGGTTTTTGTTTTTTTCATTCTTCTTGGTCTGTATGCATAAGTTGCACACAGTATGAGACAAGTCTTAGGTTCCAACTATCAGAAAAGTTAAAACTCTATAGGAACCCCTAAATCTTGGCACTGAACTTTCCAAATATGCATACTTGGACAAAAATTTACCTTAAGGAAACATTTTAGCTATGCTACCAATAAATTTTTAAATTGTTATGGTATTTTTAAAATGTAACATCTTTTTTTTCAGCTTATTGCATTTTTTATTACATAATTTGAGTTTTACTTTAAAAATTGTAAAATCTGAATAAGAAATTATTTAGCTTGTGGCTTGTTGGTCTGGGTGTATGATTTTTGCTTTGGGTGGAAAAGGCCCCAGGTTCATATCCTGAAATAGCCTGTTTTCTCAGGTTCTTTAAAAGTGCTTAGTTATATTATCTGATAGTATTTTAAAATACTTACTAATGTATTCCAACACTTTCACTTCCAATTTCATTAGTATACATGAAAATGCGTGAACAGTTGGCTCGTTGGTCTAGGGGTATGATTCTCGCTTAGGGTGCGAGAGGTCCCGGGTTCAAATCCCGGACGAGCCTATCTTCTCAGTTTCTTTTAAATCCCATGGTTCCATTATCTGATTGATGTCAAAAGCATCAAGTGAATTTTGCTTTTGAAAATCCATCAAAAAATATATACTTATGCATATTTAGTAAACTGTCAACCATTTGGTGGTATATTGGGTATACTGTTGATTCCATTTTGTCTAAGTAATCTTGAGTGGCTACAAAGAAGTCTCATTTTGACAAATTAAAAACTGTCAAAATGAAATTACAGGTTTTTCTCTTACCTTGCTTTTTTCTAAGAAACAATGAGTGGCTTAAAAGAATAGGCTCTTTTTGACAAACAAAAAGGTCAACAATTAATTGCAGGGTTTTTTTTTTCTTTCTTCTTGGTCTGTATGCTTAAGTTGCACACAGTATGAGACAAGCCTTAGGTTCCAACTATCAGAAAAGTTCAAACTCTATAGGAACCCCTAAATCTTGGCACTGAACTTTCCAAATATGCATACTTGGACAAAAATTTACCTTAAGGAAACATTTTAGCAATGCTACCAATACATTTTTAAATTGTTATGGTATTTTTAAAAAGTAACATCTTTTTTTCCAGCTTATTGTATTTTTTTATTAAATAATTTGAGTTTTACTTTAAAAATGGTAAAATCTGAATAAGAAATTATTTAGCTTGTGGCTTGTTGGTCTGGTTGTATGATTTTTGCTTTGGGTGGAAAAGGCCCCAGGTTCATATCCTGGATTAGCCTGTTTCCTCAGGTTCTTTAAAAGTGCTTAGTTCTATTATCTGATAGTATTTTAAAATACTTACTAATGTATTCCAACAGTTTCACTTCCAATTTCATTAGTATACATGAAAATGCATGAACAGTTGGCTAGTTGTTCTAGGGGTATGATTCTCGCTTAGGGTGCGAGAGGTCCCGGGTTCAAATCCCGGACGAGCCCATCTTCTCAGGTTCTTTTAAATCCCATGGTTCCATTATCTGATTGATGTCAAAAGCATCAAGTGAATTTTGCTTTTGAAAATCCATCAAAAAATATATACTTATGCATATTTAGTGAACTGTCAACCATTTGGTGGTATATTGGGTATACTGTAGATTCCATTTTGTCTAAGTAATCTTGAGTGGCATCAAAGAAGTCTCACTTTGACAAATTAAAAACTGTCAAAATGAAATTACAGGTTTTTCTCTTACCTTGCTTTTTTCTAAGAAACAATGAGTGGCTTAAAAGAATAGGCTCTTTTTGACAAACAAAAAGGTCAACAATTAATTGCAGGTTTTTGTTTTTTTCATTCTTCTTGGTCTGTATGCATAAGTTGCACACAGTATGAGACAAGTCTTAGGTTCCAACTATCAGAAAAGTTAAAACTCTATAGGAACCCCTAAATCTTGGCACTGAACTTTCAAATATGCATACTTGGACAAAAATTTACCTTAAGGAAACATTTTAGCTATGCTACCAATACATTTTTAAATTGTTATGGTATTTTTAAAATGTAACATCTTTTTTTCCAGCTTATTGCATTTTTTTATTACATAATTTGAGTTTTACTTTAAAAATTGTAAAATCTGAATAAGAAATTATTTAGCTTGTGGCTTGTTGGTCTGGGTGTATGATTTTTGCTTTGGGTGGAAAAGGCCCCAGGTTCATATCCTGGATGAGCCTGTTTCCTCAGGTACTTTAAAAGTGCTTAGTTCTATTATCTGATAGTATTTTAAAATACTTACTAATGTATTCCAACAGTTTCACTTCCAATTTCAATAGTATACATGAAAATGCATGAACAGTTGGCTAGTTGTTCTAGGGGTTTGATTCTCGCTTAGGGTGCGAGAGATCCCGGGTTCAAATCCCGGACGAGCCCATCTTCTCAGGTTCTTTTAAATCCCATGGTTCCATTATCTGATTGATGTCAAAAGCATCAAGTGAATTTTGCTTTTGAAAATCCATCAAAAAATATATATTTATGCATATTTAGTAAACTGTCAACCATTTGGTGGTATATTGGGTATACTGTAGATTCCATTTTGTCTAAGTAATCTTGAGTGGCTTCAAAGAAGTCTAATTTTGACAAATTAAAAACTGTCAAAATGAAATTACAGGTTTTTCTCTTACCTTGCTTTTTTCTAAGAATCAATGAGTGGCTTAAAAGAATAGGCTCTTTTTGACAAACAAAAAGGTCAACAATTAATTACAGGTTTTTGTTTTTTTCATTCTTCTTGGTCTGTATGCATAAGTTGCACACAGTATGAGACAAGTCTTAGGTTCCAACTATCAGAAAAGTTAAAACTCTATAGGAACCCCTAAATCTTGGCACTGAACTTTCCAAATATGCATACTTGGACAAAAATTTACCTTAAGGAAACATTTTAGCTATGCTACCAATACATTTTTAAATTGTTATGGTATTTTTAAAATGTAACATCTTTTTTTTCAGCTTATTGCATTTTTTATTACATAATTTGAGTTTTACTTTAAAAATGGTAAAATCTGAATAAGAAATTATTTAGCTTGTGGCTTGTTGGTCTGGGTGTATGATTTTTGCTTTGGGTGGAAAAGGCCCCAGGTTCATATCCTGGATGAGCCTGTTTCCTCAGGTACTCTAAAAGTGCTTAGTTCTATTATCTGATAGTATTTTAAAATACTTACTAATGTATTCCAACAGTTTCACTTCCAATTTCATTAGTATACATGAAAATGCATGAACAGTTGGCTAGTTGTTCTAGGGGTATGATTCTCGCTTAGGGTGCGAGAGGTCCCGGGTTCAAATCCCGGACGAGCACATCTTCTCAGGTTCGTTTAAATCCCATGGTTCCATTATCTGATTGATGTCAAAAGCATCAAGTGAATTTTGCTTTTGAAAATCCATCAAAAAATATATACTTATGCATATTTAGTAAACTGTCAACCATTTGGTGGTATATTGGGTATACTGTAGATTCCATTTTGTCTAAGTAATCTTGAGTGGCTTCAAAGAAGTCTAATTTTGACAAATTAAAAACTGTCAAAATGAAATTACAGGTTTTTCTCTTACCTTGCTTTTTTCTAAGAAACAATGAGCGGCTTAAAAGAATAGGCTCTTTTTGACAAACAAAAAGGTCAACAATTAATTGCAGGTTTTTGTTTTTTTCATTCTTCTTGGTCTGTATGCATAAGTTGCACACAGTATGAGACAAGTCTTAGGTTCCAACTATCAGAAAAGTTAAAACTCTATAGGAACCCCTAAATCTTGGCACTGAACTTTCCAAATATGCATACTTGGACAAAAATTTACCTTAAGGAAACATTTTAGCTATGCTACCAATAAATTTTTAAATTGTTATGGTATTTTTAAAATGTAACATCTTTTTTTCCAGCTTATTGCATTTTTTATTACATAATTTGAGTTTTACTTTAAAAATTGTAAAATCTGAATAAGAAATTATTTAGCTTGTGGCTTGTTGGTCTGGGTGTATGATTTTTGCTTTGGGTGGAAAAGGCCCCAGGTTCATATCCTGGATTAGCCTGTTTTCTCAGGTTCTTTAAAAGTGCTTAGTTATATTATCTGATAGTATTTTAAAATACTTACTAATGTATTCCAACAGTTTCACTTCCAATTTCATTAGTATACATGAAAATGCGTGAACAGTTGGCTCGTTGGTCTAGGGGTATGATTCTCGCTTAGGGTGCGAGAGGTCCCGGGTTCAAATCCCGGACGAGCCCATCTTCTCAGTTTCTTTTAAATCCCATGGTTCCGTTATCTGATTGATGTCAAAAGCATCAAGTGAATTTTGCTTTTGAAAATCCATCAAAAAATATATACTTATGCATATTTAGTAAACTGTCAACCATTTGGTGGTATATTGGGTATACTGTAGATTCCATTTTGTCTAAGTAAATCTTGAGTGGCTTCAAAGAAGTCTCATTTTGACAAATTAAAAACTGTCAAAATTAAATTACAGGTTTTTCTCTTACCTTGCTTTTTTCTAAGAAACAATGAGTGGCTTAAAAGAATAGGCTCTTTTTGACAAACAAAAAGGTCAACAATTAATTGCAGGTTTTTTTTTCTTTCTTCTTGGTCTGTATGCTTAAGTTGCACACAGTATGAGACAAGCCTTAGGTTCCAACTATCAGAAAAGTTCAAACTCTATAGGAACCCCTAAATCTTGGCACTGAACTTTCCAAATATGCATACTTGGACAAAAATTTACCTTAAGGAAACATTTTAGCAATGCTACCAATACATTTTTAAATTGTTATGGTATTTTTAAAATGTAACATCTTTTTTTCCAGCTTATTGTATTTTTTTATTAAATAATTTGAGTTTTACTTTAAAAATGGTAAAATCTGAATAAGAAATTATTTAGCTTGTGGCTTGTTGGTCTGGTTGTATGATTTTTGCTTTGGGTGGAAAAGGCCCAAGGTTCATATCCTGGATTAGCCTGTTTCCTCAGGTTCTTTAAAAGTGCTTAGTTCTATTATCTGATAGTATTTTAAAATACTTACTAATGTATTCCAACAGTTTCACTTCCAATTTCATTAGTATACATGAAAATACATGAACAGTTGGCTAGTTGTTCTAGGGGTATGAGTCTCGCTTAGGGTGCGAGAGGTCCCGGGTTCAAATCCCGGACGAGCCCATCTTCTCAGGTTCTTTTAAATCCCATGGTTCCATTATCTAATTGATGTCAAAAGCATCAAGTGAATTTTGCTTTTGAAAATCCATCAAAAAATATATACTTATGCATATTTAGTGAACTGTCAACCATTTGGTGGTATATTGGGTATACTGTAGATTCCATTTTGTCTAAGTAATCTTGAGTGGCATCAAAGAAGTCTCACTTTGACAAATTAAAAACTGTCAAAATGAAATTACAGGTTTTTCTCTTACCTTGCTTTTTTCTAAGAAACAATGAGTGGCTTAAAAGAATAGGCTCTTTTTGACAAACAAAAAGGTCAACAATTAATTGCAGGTTTTTGTTTTTTTCATTCTTCTTGGTCTGTATGCATAAGTTGCACACAGTATGAGACAAGTCTTAGGTTCCAACTATCAGAAAAGTTAAAACTCTATAGGAACCCCTAAATCTTGGCACTGAACTTTCCAAATATGCATACTTGGACAAAAATTTACCTTAAGGAAACATTTTAGCTATGCTACCAATACATTTTTAAATTGTTATGGTATTTTTAAAATGTAACATCTTTTTTTCCAGCTTATTGCATTTTTTAATTACATAATTTGAGTTTTACTTTAAAAATGGTAAAATCTGAATAAGAAATTATTTAGCTTGTGGCTTGTTGGTCTGGGTGTATGATTTTTGCTTTGGGTGGAAAAGGCCCCAGGTTCATATCCTGGATGAGCCTGTTTCCTCAGGTACTTTAAAAGTGCTTAGTTCTATTATCTGATAGTATTTTAAAATACTTACTAATGTATTCCAACAGTTTCACTTCCAATTTCAATAGTATACATGAAAATGCATGAACAGTTGGCTAGTTGTTCTAGGGGTATGATTCTCGCTTAGGGTGCGAGAGATCCCGGGTTCAAATCCCGGATGAGCCCATCTTCTCAGGTTCTTTTAAATCCCATGGTTCCATTATCTGATTGATGTCAAAAGCATCAAGTGAATTTTGCTTTTGAAAATCCATCAAAAAATATATACTTATGCATATTTAGTAAACTGTCAACCATTTGGTGGTATATTGGGTATAATGTAGATTCCATTTTGTCTAAGTAATCTTGAGTGGCTTCAAAGAAGTCTAATTTTGACAAATTAAAAACTGTCAAAATGAAATTACAGGTTTTTCTCTTACCTTGCTTTTTTCTAAGAAACAATGAGTGGCTTAAAAGAATAGGCTCTTTTTGACAAACAAAAAGGTCAACAATTAATTGCAGGTTTTTGTTTTTTTCATTCTTCTTGGTCTGTATGCATAAGTTGCACACAGTATGAGACAAGTCTTAGGTTCCAACTATCAGAAAAGTTAAAACTCTATAGGAACCCCTAAATCTTGGCACTGAACTTTCCAAATATGCATACTTGGACAAAAATTTACCTTAAGGAAACATTTTAGCTATGCTACCAATAAATTTTTAAATTGTTATGGTATTTTTAAAATGTAACATCTTTTTTTTCAGCTTATTGCATTTTTTATTACATAATTTGAGTTTTACTTTAAAAATTGTAAAATCTGAATAAGAAATTATTTAGCTTGTGGCTTGTTGGTCTGGGTGTATGATTTTTGCTTTGGGTGGAAAAGGCCCCAGGTTCATATCCTGAAATAGCCTGTTTTCTCAGGTTCTTTAAAAGTGCTTAGTTATATTATCTGATAGTATTTTAAAATACTTACTAATGTATTCCAACACTTTCACTTCCAATTTCATTAGTATACATGAAAATGCGTGAACAGTTGGCTCGTTGGTCTAGGGGTATGATTCTCGCTTAGGGTGCGAGAGGTCCCGGGTTCAAATCCCGGACGAGCCTATCTTCTCAGTTTCTTTTAAATCCCATGGTTCCATTATCTGATTGATGTCAAAAGCTTCAAGTGAATTTTGCTTTTGAAAATCCATCAAAAAATATATACTTATGCATATTTAGTAAACTGTCAACCATTTGGTGGTATATTGGGTATACTGTTGATTCCATTTTGTCTAAGTAATTTTGAGTGGCTACAAAGAAGTCTCATTTTGACAAATTAAAAACTGTCAAAATGAAATTACAGGTTTTTCTCTTACCTTGCTTTTTTCTAAGAAACAATGAGCGGCTTAAAAGAATAGGCTCTTTTTGACAAACAAAAAGGTCAACAATTAATTGCAGGTTTTTGTTTTTTTCATTCTTCTTGGTCTGTATGCATAAGTTGCACACAGTATGAGACAAGTCTTAGGTTCCAACTATCAGAAAAGTTAAAACTCTATAGGAACCCCTAAATCTTGGCACTGAACTTTCCAAATATGCATACTTGGACAAAAATTTACCTTAAGGAAACATTTTAGCTATGCTACCAATAAATTTTTAAATTGTTATGGTATTTTTAAAATGTAACATCTTTTTTTCCAGCTTATTGCATTTTTTATTACATAATTTGAGTTTTACTTTAAAAATTGTAAAATCTGAATAAGAAATTATTTAGCTTGTGGCTTGTTGGTCTGGGTGTATGATTTTTGCTTTGGGTGGAAAAGGCCCCAGGTTCATATCCTGGATTAGCCTGTTTTCTCAGGTTCTTTAAAAGTGCTTAGTTATATTATCTGATAGTATTTTAAAATACTTACTAATGTATTCCAACAGTTTCACTTCCAATTTCATTAGTATACATGAAAATGCGTGAACAGTTGGCTCGTTGGTCTAGGGGTATGATTCTCGCTTAGGGTGCGAGAGGTCCCGGGTTCAAATCCCGGACGAGCCCATCTTCTCAGTTTCTTTTAAATCCCATGGTTCCGTTATCTGATTGATGTCAAAAGCATCAAGTGAATTTTGCTTTTGAAAATCCATCAAAAAATATATACTTATGCATATTTAGTAAACTGTCAACCATTTGGTGGTATATTGGGTATACTGTAGATTCCATTTTGTCTAAGTAAATCTTGAGTGGCTTCAAAGAAGTCTCATTTTGACAAATTAAAAACTGTCAAAATTAAATTACAGGTTTTTCTCTTACCTTGCTTTTTTCTAAGAAACAATGAGTGGCTTAAAAGAATAGGCTCTTTTTGACAAACAAAAAGGTCAACAATTAATTGCAGGTTTTTTTTTCTTTCTTCTTGGTCTGTATGCTTAAGTTGCACACAGTATGAGACAAGCCTTAGGTTCCAACTATCAGAAAAGTTCAAACTCTATAGGAACCCCTAAATCTTGGCACTGAACTTTCCAAATATGCATACTTGGACAAAAATTTACCTTAAGGAAACATTTTAGCAATGCTACCAATACATTTTTAAATTGTTATGGTATTTTTAAAATGTAACATCTTTTTTTCCAGCTTATTGTATTTTTTTATTAAATAATTTGAGTTTTACTTTAAAAATGGTAAAATCTGAATAAGAAATTATTTAGCTTGTGGCTTGTTGGTCTGGTTGTATGATTTTTGCTTTGGGTGGAAAAGGCCCAAGGTTCATATCCTGGATTAGCCTGTTTCCTCAGGTTCTTTAAAAGTGCTTAGTTCTATTATCTGATAGTATTTTAAAATACTTACTAATGTATTCCAACAGTTTCACTTCCAATTTCATTAGTATACATGAAAATACATGAACAGTTGGCTAGTTGTTCTAGGGGTATGAGTCTCGCTTAGGGTGCGAGAGGTCCCGGGTTCAAATCCCGGACGAGCCCATCTTCTCAGGTTCTTTTAAATCCCATGGTTCCATTATCTAATTGATGTCAAAAGCATCAAGTGAATTTTGCTTTTGAAAATCCATCAAAAAATATATACTTATGCATATTTAGTGAACTGTCAACCATTTGGTGGTATATTGGGTATACTGTAGATTCCATTTTGTCTAAGTAATCTTGAGTGGCATCAAAGAAGTCTCACTTTGACAAATTAAAAACTGTCAAAATGAAATTACAGGTTTTTCTCTTACCTTGCTTTTTTCTAAGAAACAATGAGTGGCTTAAAAGAATAGGCTCTTTTTGACAAACAAAAAGGTCAACAATTAATTGCAGGTTTTTGTTTTTTTCATTCTTCTTGGTCTGTATGCATAAGTTGCACACAGTATGAGACAAGTCTTAGGTTCCAACTATCAGAAAAGTTAAAACTCTATAGGAACCCCTAAATCTTGGCACTGAACTTTCCAAATATGCATACTTGGACAAAAATTTACCTTAAGGAAACATTTTAGCTATGCTACCAATACATTTTTAAATTGTTATGGTATTTTTAAAATGTAACATCTTTTTTTCCAGCTTATTGCATTTTTTAATTACATAATTTGAGTTTTACTTTAAAAATGGTAAAATCTGAATAAGAAATTATTTAGCTTGTGGCTTGTTGGTCTGGGTGTATGATTTTTGCTTTGGGTGGAAAAGGCCCCAGGTTCATATCCTGGATGAGCCTGTTTCCTCAGGTACTTTAAAAGTGCTTAGTTCTATTATCTGATAGTATTTTAAAATACTTACTAATGTATTCCAACAGTTTCACTTCCAATTTCAATAGTATACATGAAAATGCATGAACAGTTGGCTAGTTGTTCTAGGGGTATGATTCTCGCTTAGGGTGCGAGAGATCCCGGGTTCAAATCCCGGATGAGCCCATCTTCTCAGGTTCTTTTAAATCCCATGGTTCCATTATCTGATTGATGTCAAAAGCATCAAGTGAATTTTGCTTTTGAAAATCCATCAAAAAATATATACTTATGCATATTTAGTAAACTGTCAACCATTTGGTGGTATATTGGGTATAATGTAGATTCCATTTTGTCTAAGTAATCTTGAGTGGCTTCAAAGAAGTCTAATTTTGACAAATTAAAAACTGTCAAAATGAAATTACAGGTTTTTCTCTTACCTTGCTTTTTTCTAAGAAACAATGAGTGGCTTAAAAGAATAGGCTCTTTTTGACAAACAAAAAGGTCAACAATTAATTGCAGGTTTTTGTTTTTTTCATTCTTCTTGGTCTGTATGCATAAGTTGCACACAGTATGAGACAAGTCTTAGGTTCCAACTATCAGAAAAGTTAAAACTCTATAGGAACCCCTAAATCTTGGCACTGAACTTTCCAAATATGCATACTTGGACAAAAATTTACCTTAAGGAAACATTTTAGCTATGCTACCAATAAATTTTTAAATTGTTATGGTATTTTTAAAATGTAACATCTTTTTTTTCAGCTTATTGCATTTTTTATTACATAATTTGAGTTTTACTTTAAAAATTGTAAAATCTGAATAAGAAATTATTTAGCTTGTGGCTTGTTGGTCTGGGTGTATGATTTTTGCTTTGGGTGGAAAAGGCCCCAGGTTCATATCCTGAAATAGCCTGTTTTCTCAGGTTCTTTAAAAGTGCTTAGTTATATTATCTGATAGTATTTTAAAATACTTACTAATGTATTCCAACACTTTCACTTCCAATTTCATTAGTATACATGAAAATGCGTGAACAGTTGGCTCGTTGGTCTAGGGGTATGATTCTCGCTTAGGGTGCGAGAGGTCCCGGGTTCAAATCCCGGACGAGCCTATCTTCTCAGTTTCTTTTAAATCCCATGGTTCCATTATCTGATTGATGTCAAAAGCTTCAAGTGAATTTTGCTTTTGAAAATCCATCAAAAAATATATACTTATGCATATTTAGTAAACTGTCAACCATTTGGTGGTATATTGGGTATACTGTTGATTCCATTTTGTCTAAGTAATTTTGAGTGGCTACAAAGAAGTCTCATTTTGACAAATTAAAAACTGTCAAAATGAAATTACAGGTTTTTCTCTTACCTTGCTTTTTTCTAAGAAACAATGAGTGGCTTAAAAGAATAGGCTCTTTTTGACAAACAAAAAGGTCAACAATTAATTGCAGGGGTTTTTTTTTCTTTCTTCTTGGTCTGTATGCTTAAGTTGCACACAGTATGAGACAAGCCTTAGGTTCCAACTATCAGAAAAGTTCAAACTCTATAGGAACCCCTAAATCTTGGCACTGAACTTTCCAAATATGCATACTTGGACAAAAATTTACCTTAAGGAAACATTTTAGCAATGCTACCAATACATTTTTAAATTGTTATGGTATTTTTAAAAAGTAACATCTTTTTTTCCAGCTTATTGTATTTTTTTATTAAATAATTTGAGTTTTACTTTAAAAATGGTAAAATCTGAATAAGAAATTATTTAGCTTGTGGCTTGTTGGTCTGGTTGTATGATTTTTGCTTTGGGTGGAAAAGGCCCCAGGTTCATATCCTGGATTAGCCTGTTTCCTCAGGTTCTTTAAAAGTGCTTAGTTCTATTATCTGATAGTATTTTAAAATACTTACTAATGTATTCCAACAGTTTCACTTCCAATTTCATTAGTATACATGAAAATGCATGAACAGTTGGCTAGTTGTTCTAGGGGTATGATTCTCGCTTAGGGTGCGAGAGGTCCCGGGTTCAAATCCCGGACGAGCCCATCTTCTCAGGTTCTTTTAAATCCCATGGTTCCATTATCTGATTGATGTCAAAAGCATCAAGTGAATTTTGCTTTTGAAAATCCATCAAAAAATATATACTTATGCATATTTAGTGAACTGTCAACCATTTGGTGGTATATTGGGTATACTGTAGATTCCATTTTGTCTAAGTAATCTTGAGTGGCATCAAAGAAGTCTCACTTTGACAAATTAAAAACTGTCAAAATGAAATTACAGGTTTTTCTCTTACCTTGCTTTTTTCTAAGAAACAATGAGTGGCTTAAAAGAATAGGCTCTTTTTGACAAACAAAAAGGTCAACAATTAATTGCAGGTTTTTGTTTTTTTCATTCTTCTTGGTCTGTATGCATAAGTTGCACACAGTATGAGACAAGTCTTAGGTTCCAACTATCAGAAAAGTTAAAACTCTATAGGAACCCCTAAATCTTGGCACTGAACTTTCCAAATATGCATACTTGGACAAAAATGTACCTTAAGGAAACATTTTAGCTATGCTACCAATACATTTTTAAATTGTTATGGTATTTTTAGAATGTAACATCTTTTTTTCCAGCTTATTGCATTTTTTTATTACATAATTTGAGTTTTACTTTAAAAATTGTAAAATCTGAATAAGAAATTATTTAGCTTGTGGTTTGTTGGTCTGGGTGTATGATTTTTGCTTTGGGTGGAAAAGGCCCCAGGTTCATATCCTGGATGAGCCTGTTTCCTCAGGTACTTTAAAAGTGCTTAGTTCTATTATCTGATAGTATTTTAAAATACTTACTAATGTATTCCAACAGTTTCACTTCCAATTTCAATAGTATACATGAAAATGCATGAACAGTTGGCTAGTTGTTCTAGGGGTATGATTCTCGCTTAGGGTGCGAGAGATCCCGGGTTCAAATCCCGGACGAGCCCATCTTCTCAGGTTCTTTTAAATCCCATGGTTCCATTATCTGATTGATGTCAAAAGCATCAAGTGAATTTTGCTTTTGAAAATCCATCAAAAAATATATACTTATGCATATTTAGTAAACTGTCAACCATTTGGTGGTATATTGGGTATACTGTAGATTCCATGTTGTCTAAGTAATCTTGAGTGGCTTCAAAGAAGTCTAATTTTGACAAATTAAAAACTGTCAAAATGAAATTACAGGTTTTTCTCTTACCTTGCTTTTTTCTAAGAAACAATGAGCGGCTTAAAAGAATAGGCTCTTTTTGACAAACAAAAAGGTCAACAATTAATTGCAGGTTTTTGTTTTTTTCATTCTTCTTGGTCTGTATGCATAAGTTGCACACAGTATGAGACAAGTCTTAGGTTCCAACTATCAGAAAAGTTAAAACTCTATAGGAACCCCTAAATCTTGGCACTGAACTTTCCAAATATGCATACTTGGACAAAAATTTACCTTAAGGAAACATTTTAGCTATGCTACCAATAAATTTTTAAATTGTTATGGTATTTTTAAAATGTAACATCTTTTTTTTCAGCTTATTGCATTTTTTATTACATAATTTGAGTTTTACTTTAAAAATTGTAAAATCTGAATAAGAAATTATTTAGCTTGTGGCTTGTTGGTCTGGGTGTATGATTTTTGCTTTGGGTGGAAAAGGCCCCAGGTTCATATCCTGGATTAGCCTGTTTTCTCAGGTTCTTTTAAAGTGCTTAGTTATATTATCTGATAGTATTTTAAAATACTTACTAATGTATTCCAACAGTTTCACTTCCAATTTCATTAGTATACATGAAAATGCGTGAACAGTTGGCTCGTTGGTCTAGGGGTATGATTCTCGCTTAGGGTGCGAGAGGTCCCGGGTTCAAATCCCGGACGAGCCTATCTTCTCAGTTTCTTTTAAATCCCATGGTTCCATTATCTGATTGCTGTCAAAAGCATCAAGTGAATTTTGCTTTTGAAAATCCATCAAAAAATATATACTTATGCATATTTAGTAAACTGTCAACCATTTGGTGGTATATTGGGTATACTGTTGATTCCATTTTGTCTAAGTAATCTTGAGTGGCTACAAAGAAGTCTCATTTTGACAAATTAAAAACTGTCAAAATGAAATTACAGGTTTTTCTCTTACCTTGCTTTTTTCTAAGAAACAATGAGTGGCTTAAAAGAATAGGCTCTTTTTGACAAACAAAAAGGTCAACAATTAATTGCAGGTTTTTGTTTTTTTCTTTCTTCTTGGTCTGTATGCATAAGTTGCACACAGTATGAGACAAGTCTTAGGTTCCAACTATCAGAAAAGTTCAAACTCTATAGGAACCCCTAAATCTTGGCACTGAACTTTCCAAATATGCATACTTGGACAAAAATTTACCTTAAGGAAACATTTTAGCAATGCTACCAATACATTTTTAAATTGTTATGGTATTTTTAAAAAGTAACATCTTTTTTTCCAGCTTATTGTATTTTTTTATTAAATAATTTGAGTTTTACTTTAAAAATGGTAAAATCTGAATAAGAAATTATTTAGCTTGTGGCTTGTTGGTCTGGTTGTATGATTTTTGCTTTGGGTGGAAAAGGCCCCAGGTTCATATCCTGGATTAGCCTGTTTCCTCAGGTTCTTTAAAAGTGCTTAGTTCTATTATCTGATAGTATTTTAAAATACTTACTAATGTATTCCAACAGTTTCACTTCCAATTTCATTAGTATACATGAAAATGCATGAACAGTTGGCTAGTTGTTCTAGGGGTATGATTCTCGCTTAGGGTGCGAGAGGTCCCGGGTTCAAATCCCGGACGAGCCCATCTTCTCAGGTTCTTTTAAATCCCATGGTTCCATTATCTGATTGATGTCAAAAGCATCAAGTGAATTTTGCTTTTGAAAATCCATCAAAAAATATATACTTATGCATATTTAGTGAACTGTCAACCATTTGGTGGTATATTGGGTATACTGTAGATTCCATTTTGTCTAAGTAATCTTGAGTGGCATCAAAGAAGTCTCACTTTGACAAATTAAAAACTGTCAAAATGAAATTACAGGTTTTTCTCTTACCTTGCTTTTTTCTAAGAAACAATGAGTGGCTTAAAAGAATAGGCTCTTTTTGACAAACAAAAAGGTCAACAATTAATTGCAGGTTTTTGTTTTTTTCATTCTTCTTGGTCTGTATGCATAAGTTGCACACAGTATGAGACAAGTCTTAGGTTCCAACTATCAGAAAAGTTAAAACTCTATAGGAACCCCTAAATCTTGGCACTGAACTTTCCAAATATGCATACTTGGACAAAAATGTACCTTAAGGAAACATTTTAGCTATGCTACCAATACATTTTTAAATTGTTATGGTATTTTTAGAATGTAACATCTTTTTTTCCAGCTTATTGCATTTTTTTATTACATAATTTGAGTTTTACTTTAAAAATTGTAAAATCTGAATAAGAAATTATTTAGCTTGTGGTTTGTTGGTCTGGGTGTATGATTTTTGCTTTGGGTGGAAAAGGCCCCAGGTTCATATCCTGGATGAGCCTGTTTCCTCAGGTACTTTAAAAGTGCTTAGTTCTATTATCTGATAGTATTTTAAAATACTTACTAATGTATTCCAACAGTTTCACTTCCAATTTCAATAGTATACATGAAAATGCATGAACAGTTGGCTAGTTGTTCTAGGGGTATGATTCTCGCTTAGGGTGCGAGAGATCCCGGGTTCAAATCCCGGACGAGCCCATCTTCTCAGGTTCTTTTAAATCCCATGGTTCCATTATCTGATTGATGTCAAAAGCATCAAGTGAATTTTGCTTTTGAAAATCCATCAAAAAATATATACTTATGCATATTTAGTAAACTGTCAACCATTTGGTGGTATATTGGGTATACTGTAGATTCCATGTTGTCTAAGTAATCTTGAGTGGCTTCAAAGAAGTCTAATTTTGACAAATTAAAAACTGTCAAAATGAAATTACAGGTTTTTCTCTTACCTTGCTTTTTTCTAAGAAACAATGAGCGGCTTAAAAGAATAGGCTCTTTTTGACAAACAAAAAGGTCAACAATTAATTGCAGGTTTTTGTTTTTTTCATTCTTCTTGGTCTGTATGCATAAGTTGCACACAGTATGAGACAAGTCTTAGGTTCCAACTATCAGAAAAGTTAAAACTCTATAGGAACCCCTAAATCTTGGCACTGAACTTTCCAAATATGCATACTTGGACAAAAATTTACCTTAAGGAAACATTTTAGCTATGCTACCAATAAATTTTTAAATTGTTATGGTATTTTTAAAATGTAACATCTTTTTTTTCAGCTTATTGCATTTTTTATTACATAATTTGAGTTTTACTTTAAAAATTGTAAAATCTGAATAAGAAATTATTTAGCTTGTGGCTTGTTGGTCTGGGTGTATGATTTTTGCTTTGGGTGGAAAAGGCCCCAGGTTCATATCCTGGATTAGCCTGTTTTCTCAGGTTCTTTTAAAGTGCTTAGTTATATTATCTGATAGTATTTTAAAATACTTACTAATGTATTCCAACAGTTTCACTTCCAATTTCATTAGTATACATGAAAATGCGTGAACAGTTGGCTCGTTGGTCTAGGGGTATGATTCTCGCTTAGGGTGCGAGAGGTCCCGGGTTCAAATCCCGGACGAGCCTATCTTCTCAGTTTCTTTTAAATCCCATGGTTCCATTATCTGATTGCTGTCAAAAGCATCAAGTGAATTTTGCTTTTGAAAATCCATCAAAAAATATATACTTATGCATATTTAGTAAACTGTCAACCATTTGGTGGTATATTGGGTATACTGTTGATTCCATTTTGTCTAAGTAATCTTGAGTGGCTACAAAGAAGTCTCATTTTGACAAATTAAAAACTGTCAAAATGAAATTACAGGTTTTTCTCTTACCTTGCTTTTTTCTAAGAAACAATGAGTGGCTTAAAAGAATAGGCTCTTTTTGACAAACAAAAAGGTCAACAATTAATTGCAGGTTTTTGTTTTTTTCTTTCTTCTTGGTCTGTATGCATAAGTTGCACACAGTATGAGACAAGTCTTAGGTTCCAACTATCAGAAAAGTTCAAACTCTATAGGAACCCCTAAATCTTGGCACTGAACTTTCCAAATATGCATACTTGGACAAAAATTTACCTTAAGGAAACATTTTAGCAATGCTACCAATACATTTTTAAATTGTTATGGTATTTTTAAAAAGTAACATCTTTTTTTCCAGCTTATTGTATTTTTTTATTAAATAATTTGAGTTTTACTTTAAAAATGGTAAAATCTGAATAAGAAATTATTTAGCTTGTGGCTTGTTGGTCTGGTTGTATGATTTTTGCTTTGGGTGGAAAAGGCCCCAGGTTCATATCCTGGATTAGCCTGTTTCCTCAGGTTCTTTAAAAGTGCTTAGTTCTATTATCTGATAGTATTTTAAAATACTTACTAATGTATTCCAACAGTTTCACTTCCAATTTCATTAGTATACATGAAAATGCATGAACAGTTGGCTAGTTGTTCTAGGGGTATGATTCTCGCTTAGGGTGCGAGAGGTCCCGGGTTCAAATCCCGGACGAGCCCATCTTCTCAGGTTCTTTTAAATCCCATGGTTCCATTATCTGATTGATGTCAAAAGCATCAAGTGAATTTTGCTTTTGAAAATCCATCAAAAAATATATACTTATGCATATTTAGTGAACTGTCAACCATTTGGTGGTATATTGGGTATACTGTAGATTCCATTTTGTCTAAGTAATCTTGAGTGGCATCAAAGAAGTCTCACTTTGACAAATTAAAAACTGTCAAAATGAAATTACAGGTTTTTCTCTTACCTTGCTTTTTTCTAAGAAACAATGAGTGGCTTAAAAGAATAGGCTCTTTTTGACAAACAAAAAGGTCAACAATTAATTGCAGGTTTTTGTTTTTTTCATTCTTCTTGGTCTGTATGCATAAGTTGCACACAGTATGAGACAAGTCTTAGGTTCCAACTATCAGAAAAGTTAAAATTCTATAGGAACCCCTAAATCTTGGCACTGAACTTTCAAATATGCATACTTGGACAAAAATTTACCTTAAGGAAACATTTTAGCTATGCTACCAATACATTTTTAAATTGTTATGGTATTTTTAAAATGTAACATCTTTTTTTCCAGCTTATTGCATTTTTTTATTACATAATTTGAGTTTTACTTTAAAAATTGTAAAATCTGAATAAGAAATTATTTAGCTTGTGGCTTGTTGGTCTGGGTGTATGATTTTTGCTTTGGGTGGAAAAGGCCCCAGGTTCATATCCTGGATTAGACTGTTTTCTCAGGTTCTTTAAAAGTGCTTAGTTCTATTATCTGATAGTATTTTAAAATACTTACAATTGTATTCCAACAGTTTCACTTCCAATTTCATTAGTATACAAGAAAATGCATGAACAGTTGGCTCGTTGTTCTAGGGGTATGATTCTCGCTTAGGGTGCGAGAGGTCCTGGGTTCAAATCCCAGACAAGTCCATCTTCTCCGGTTCTTTTAAATCCCATGGTTCCATTATCTGATTGATGTCAAAAGCATCAAGTGAATTTTGCTTTTGAAAATCCATCAAAAAATATATATTTATGCATATTTAGTAAACTGTCAACCATTTGGTGGTATATTGGGTATACTGTAGATTTCATTTTGTCTAAGTAATCTTGAGTGGCTACAAAGAAGTCTCATTTTGACAAATTAAAAACTGTCAAAATGAAATTACAGGTTTTTCTCTTACCTTGCTTTTTTCTAAGAAACAATGAGTGGCTTAAAAGAATAGGCTCTTTTTGACAAACAAAAAGGTCAACAATTAATTGCAGGTTTTTGTTTTTTTCTTTCTTCTTGGTCTGTATGCATAAGTTGCACACAGTATGAGACAAGTCTTAGGTTCCAACTATCAGAAAAGTTAAAACTCTATAGGAACCCCTAAATCTTGGCACTGAACTTTCCAAATATGCATACTTGGACAAAAATGTACCTTAAGGAAACATTTTAGCTATGCTACCAATACATTTTTAAATTGTTATGGTATTTTTAGAATGTAACATCTTTTTTTCCAGCTTATTGCATTTTTTTATTACATAATTTGAGTTTTACTTTAAAAATTGTAAAATCTGAATAAGAAATTATTTAGCTTGTGGCTTGTTGGTCTGGGTGTATGATTTTTGCTTTGGGTGGAAAAGGCCCCAGGTTCATATCCTGGATGAGCCTGTTTCCTCAGGTACTTTAAAAGTGCTTAGTTCTATTATCTGATAGTATTTTAAAATACTTACTAATGTATTCCAACAGTTTCACTTCCAATTTCAATAGTATACATGAAAATGCATGAACAGTTGGCTAGTTGTTCTAGGGGTATGATTCTCGCTTAGGGTGCGAGAGATCCCGGGTTCAAATCCCGGACGAGCCCATCTTCTCAGGTTCTTTTAAATCCCATGGTTCCATTATCTGATTGATGTCAAAAGCATCAAGTGAATTTTGCTTTTGAAAATCCATCAAAAAATATATACTTATGCATATTTAGTAAACTGTCAACCATTTGGTGGTATATTGGGTATACTGTAGATTCCATGTTGTCTAAGTAATCTTGAGTGGCTTCAAAGAAGTCTAATTTTGACAAATTAAAAACTGTCAAAATGAAATTACAGGTTTTTCTCTTACCTTGCTTTTTTCTAAGAAACAATGAGCGGCTTAAAAGAATAGGCTCTTTTTGACAAACAAAAAGGTCAACAATTAATTGCAGGTTTTTGTTTTTTTCATTCTTCTTGGTCTGTATGCATAAGTTGCACACAGTATGAGACAAGTCTTAGGTTCCAACTATCAGAAAAGTTAAAACTCTATAGGAACCCCTAAATCTTGGCACTGAACTTTCCAAATATGCATACTTGGACAAAAATTTACCTTAAGGAAACATTTTAGCTATGCTACCAATAAATTTTTAAATTGTTATGGTATTTTTAAAATGTAACATCTTTTTTTTCAGCTTATTGCATTTTTTATTACATAATTTGAGTTTTACTTTAAAAATTGTAAAATCTGAATAAGAAATTATTTAGCTTGTGGCTTGTTGGTCTGGGTGTATGATTTTTGCTTTGGGTGGAAAAGGCCCCAGGTTCATATCCTGGATTAGCCTGTTTTCTCAGGTTCTTTAAAAGTGCTTAGTTATATTATCTGATAGTATTTTAAAATACTTACTAATGTATTCCAACAGTTTCACTTCCAATTTCATTAGTATACTTGAAAATGCGTGAACAGTTGGCTCGTTGGTCTAGGGGTATGATTCTCGCTTAGGTTGCGAGAGGTCCCGGGTTCAAATCCCGGACGAGCCTATCTTCTCAGTTTCTTTTAAATCCCATGGTTCCATTATCTGATTGCTGTCAAAAGCATCAAGTGAATTTTGCTTTTGAAAATCCATCAAAAAATATATACTTATGCATATTTAGTAAACTGTCAACCATTTGGTGGTATATTGGGTATACTGTTGATTCCATTTTGTCTAAGTAATCTTGAGTGGCTACAAAGAAGTCTCATTTTGACAAATTAAAAACTGTCAAAATGAAATTACAGGTTTTTCTCTTACCTTGCTTTTTTCTAAGAAACAATGAGTGGCTTAAAAGAATAGGCTCTTTTTGACAAACAAAAAGGTCAACAATTAATTGCAGGTTTTTGTTTTTTTCTTTCTTCTTGGTCTGTATGCATAAGTTGCACACAGTATGAGACAAGTCTTAGGTTCCAACTATCAGAAAAGTTCAAACTCTATAGGAACCCCTAAATCTTGGCACTGAACTTTCCAAATATGCATACTTGGACAAAAATTTACCTTAAGGAAACATTTTAGCTATGCTACCAATACATTTTTAAATTGTTATGGTATTTTTAAAATGTAACATCTTTTTTCCAGCTTATTGTAATTTTTTATTAAATAATTTGAGTTTTACTGTAAAAATGGTAAAATCTGAATAAGAAATTATTTAGCTTGTGGCTTGTTGGTCTGGTTGTATGATTTTTGCTTTGGGTGGAAAAGGCCAAAGGTTCATATCCTGGATTAGCCTGTTTCCTCAGGTACTTTTAAAAGTGCTTAGTTCTATTATGTGATAGTATTTTAAAATACTTACTAATGTATTCCAACAGTTTCACTTCCAATTTCATTAGTATACATGAAAATGCATGAACAGTTGGCTAGTTGTTCTAGGGGTATGATTCTCGCTTAGGGTGCGAGAGGTCCCGGGTTCAAATCCCGGATGAGCCCATCATCTCAGGTTCTATTAAATCCCATGGTTCCATTATCTGATTGATGTCAAAAGCATCAAGTGAATTTTGCTTTTGAAAATCCATCAAAAAATATATACTTATGCATATTTAGTGAACTGTCAACCATTTGGTGGTATATTGGGTATACTGTAGATTCCATTTTGTCTAAGTAATCTTGAGTGGCATCAAAGAAGTCTCACTTTGACAAATTAAAAACTGTCAAAATGAAATTACAGGTTTTTCTCTTACCTTGCTTTTTTCTAAGAAACAATGAGTGGCTTAAAAGAATAGGCTCTTTTTGACAAACAAAAAAGTCAACAATTAATTGCAGGTTTTTGTTTTTTTCATTCTTCTTGGTCTGTATGCATAAGTTGCACACAGTATGAGACAAGTCTTAGGTTCCAACTATCAGAAAAGTTCAAACTCTATAGGAACCCCTAAATCTTGGCACTGAACTTTCCAAATATGCATACTTGGACAAAAATTTACCTTAAGGAAACATTTTAGCTATGCTACCAATACATTTTTAAATTGTTATGGTATTTTTAAAATGTAACATCTTTTTTTCCAGCTTATTGCATTTTTTTATTACATAATTTGAGTTTTACTTTAAAAATGGTAAAATCTGAATAAGAAATTATTTAGCTTGTGGCTTGTTGGTCTGGGTGTATGATTTTTGCTTTGGGTGGAAAAGGCCCCAGGTTCATATCCTGGATGAGCCTGTTTTCTTAGGTTCTTTAAAAGTGCTTAGTTCTATTATCGGATAGTATTTTAAAATACTTACTAATGTATTCCTACAGTTTCACTTCCAGTATCATTAGTATACATGAAAATGCATGAATAGTTGGCTCGTTGGTCTAGGGGTATGATTCTCGCTTAGGGTGCGAGAGGTCCCGGGTTAAAAATTCCGGACGAGCCCATCTTCTCCGGTTCCTTTAAATCCCATGGTTCCATTATCTGATTGATGTCAAAAGCATCAAGTGAATTTTGCTTTTGAAAATCCATCAAAAAATATATACTTATGCATATTTAGTAAACTGTCAACCATTTGGTGGTATATTGAGTATACTGTAGAATTCCATTTTGTCTAAGTAACCTTGAGTGGCTTCAAGAAGTCTCATTTTGACAAATAAAAAACTGTCAAAATGAAATTACAGGTTTTTCTCTTACCTTGCTTTTTTCTAAGAAACAATGAGTGGCTTAAAAGAATAGGCTCTTTTTGACAAGCAAAAAGGTCAACAATTAATTGCAGGTTTTTGTTTTTTTTTTCTTTCTTCTTGGTCTGTATGCTTAAGTTGCACACAGTATGAGACAAGTCTTAGGTTCCAACTATCAGAAAAGTTCAAACTCTATAGGAACCCCTAAATCTTGGCACTGAACTTTCCAAATATGCATACTTGGACAAAAATTTACCTTAAGGAAACATTTTAGCTATGCTACCAATACATTTTTAAATTGTTATGGTATTTTTAAAATGTAACATCTTTTTTTCCAGCTTATTGCATTTTTTTATTAAATAATTTGAGTTTTACTTTAAAAATGGTAAAATCTGAATAAGAAATTATTTAGCTTGTGGCTTGTTGGTCTGGGTGTATGATTTTTGCTTTGGGTGGAAAAGGCCGCAGGTTCATATCCTGGATGAGCCTGTTTTCTCAGGTTCTTTAAAAGTGCTTAGTTCTATTATCTGATAGTATTTTAAAATACTTACTAATGTATTCCAACAGTTTCACTTCCAATTTCATTAGTATACATGAAAATTCATGAACAGTTGGCTCGTTGGTCTAGGGGTATGATTCTCGCTTAGAGTTTGAGAGATCCCGGGTTCAAATCCCGGACGAGCCCATCTTCTCAGGTTCTTTTAAATCCCATGGTTCCATTAACTGATTGATGTCAAAAGCATCAAGTGAATTTTGCTTTTGAAAATCCATCAAAAAATATATACTTATGCATATTTAGTAAACTGTCAACCATTTGGTGGTATATTGGGTATACTGTAGATTCCATTTTGTCTAAGTAATCTTGAGTGGCTTCAAAGAAGTCTCATTTTGACAAACTAAAAACTGTCAAAATGAAATTACAGGTTTTTCTCTTACCTTGCTTTTTTCTAAGAAACAATGAGTGGCTTAAAAGAATAGGCTCTTTTTGACAAACAAAAAAGTCAACAATTAATTGCAGGTTTTTGTTTTTTTCATTCTTCTTGGTCTGTATGCATAAGTTGCACACAGTATGAGACAAGTCTTAGGTTCCAACTATCAGAAAAGTTCAAACTCTATAGGAACCCCTAAATCTTGGCACTGAACTTTCCAAATATGCATACTTGGACAAAAATTTACCTTAAGGAAACATTTTAGCTATGCTACCAATACATTTTTAAATTGTTATGGTATTTTTAAAATGTAACATCTTTTTTTCCAGCTTATTGCATTTTTTTATTACATAATTTGAGTTTTACTTTAAAAATGGTAAAATCTGAATAAGAAATTATTTAGCTTGTGGCTTGTTGGTCTGGGTGTATGATTTTTGCTTTGGGTGGAAAAGGCCCCAGGTTCATATCCTGGATGAGCCTGTTTTCTTAGGTTCTTTAAAAGTGCTTAGTTCTATTATCGGATAGTATTTTAAAATACTTACTAATGTATTCCTACAGTTTCACTTCCAGTATCATTAGTATACATGAAAATGCATGAATAGTTGGCTCGTTGGTCTAGGGGTATGATTCTCGCTTAGGGTGCGAGAGGTCCCGGGTTAAAAATTCCGGACGAGCCCATCTTCTCCGGTTCCTTTAAATCCCATGGTTCCATTATCTGATTGATGTCAAAAGCATCAAGTGAATTTTGCTTTTGAAAATCCATCAAAAAATATATACTTATGCATATTTAGTAAACTGTCAACCATTTGGTGGTATATTGAGTATACTGTAGAATTCCATTTTGTCTAAGTAACCTTGAGTGGCTTCAAGAAGTCTCATTTTGACAAATAAAAAACTGTCAAAATGAAATTACAGGTTTTTCTCTTACCTTGCTTTTTTCTAAGAAACAATGAGTGGCTTAAAAGAATAGGCTCTTTTTGACAAGCAAAAAGGTCAACAATTAATTGCAGGTTTTTTTTTTTTTTTTTCTTTCTTCTTGGTCTGTATGCTTAAGTTGCACACAGTATGAGACAAGTCTTAGGTTCCAACTATCAGAAAAGTTCAAACTCTATAGGAACCCCTAAATCTTGGCACTGAACTTTCCAAATATGCATACTTGGACAAAAATTTACCTTAAGGAAACATTTTAGCTATGCTACCAATACATTTTTAAATTGTTATGGTATTTTTAAAATGTAACATCTTTTTTTCCAGCTTATTGCATTTTTTTATTAAATAATTTGAGTTTTACTTTAAAAATGGTAAAATCTGAATAAGAAATTATTTAGCTTGTGGCTTGTTGGTCTGGGTGTATGATTTTTGCTTTAGGTGGAAAAGGCCGCAGGTTCATATCCTGGATGAGCCTGTTTTCTCAGGTTCTTTAAAAGTGCTTAGTTCTATTATCTGATAGTATTTTAAAATACTTACTAATGTATTCCAACAGTTTCACTTCCAATTTCATTAGTATACATGAAAATTCATGAACAGTTGGCTCGTTGGTCTAGGGGTATGATTCTCGCTTAGGGTTTGAGAGATCCCGGGTTCAAATCCCGGACGAGCCCATCTTCTCAGGTTCTTTTAAATCCCATGGTTCCATTAACTGATTGATGTCAAAAGCATCAAGTGAATTTTGCTTTTGAAAATCCATCAAAAAATATATACTTATGCATATTTAGTAAACTGTCAACCATTTGGTGGTATATTGGGTATACTGTAGATTCCATTTTGTCTAAGTAATCTTGAGTGGCTTCAAAGAAGTCTCATTTTGACAAACTAAAAACTGTCAAAATGAAATTACAGGTTTTTCTCTTACCTTGCTTTTTTCTAAGAAACAATGAGTGGCTTAAAAGAATAGGCTCTTTTTGACAAACAAAAAGGTCAACAATTAATTGCAGGTTTTTGTTTTTTTCTTTCTTCTTGGTCTGTATGCATAAGTTGCACACAGTATGAGACAAGTCTTAGGTTCCAACTATCAGAAAAGTTCAAACTCTATAGGAACCCCTAAATCTTCTCACTGAACTTTCCAAATATGCATACTTGGACAAAAATGTACCTTAAGGAAACATTTTAGCTATGCTACCAATACATTTTTAAATTGTTATGGTATTTTTAAAATGTAACATCTTTTTTTCCTGCTTATTGCATTTTTTTATTAAATAATTTGAGTTTTACTTTAAAAAAGGTAACATCTGAATAAGAAATTATTTAGCTTGTGGCTTGTTGGTCTGGGTGTATGATTTTTGCTTTGGGTGGAAAAGGCCCCAGGTTCATATCCTGGATGAGCCTGTTTTCTTAGGTTCTTTAAAAGTGCTTAGTTCTATTATCTGATAGTATTTTAAAATACTTACTAATGTATTCCAACAGTTTCACTTCCAATTTCATTAGTATACATTAAAATGCATGAACAGTTGGCTCGTTGGTCTAGGGGTATGATTCTCGCTTAGGGTGCGAGAGGTCCCGGGTTAAAAATTCCGGACGAGCCCATCTTCTCCGGTTCCTTTAAATCCCATGGTTCCATTATCAGATTGATGTCAAAAGCATCAAGTGAATTTTGCTTTTGAAAATCCATCAAAAAATATATACTTATGCATATTTAGTAAACTGTCAACCATTTGGTGGTATATTGGGTATACTGTAAATTAAATTTTGTCTAAGTAACCTTGAGTGGCTTCAAGAAGTCTCATTTTGACAAATAAAAAACTGTCAAAATGAAATTATAGGTTTTTCTCTTACCTTGCTTTTTTCTAAGAAACAATGAGTGGCTTAAAAGAATAGGCTCTTTTTGACAAGCAAAAAGGTCAACAATTAATGCAGGTTTTTGATTTTTTTTTCTTTCTTCTTGGTCTGTATGCTTAAGTTGCACACAGTATGAGACAAGTCTTAGGTTCCAACTATCAGAAAAGTTCAAACTCTATAGGAGCCCCTAAATCTTGGCACTGAACTTTCCAAATATGCATACTTGGACAAAAATTTACCTTAAGGAAACATTTTAGCTATGCTACCAATACATTTTTAAATTGTTATGGTATTTTTAAAATGTAACATCTTTTTTTCCAGCTTATTGCATTTTTTTATTAAATAATTTGAGTTTTACTTTAAAAATGGTAAAATCTGAATAAGAAATTATTTAGCTTGTGGCTTGTTGGTCTGGGTGTATGATTTTTGCTTTGGGTGGAAAAGGCCGCAGGTTCATATCCTGGATGAGCCTGTTTTCTCAGGTTCTTTAAAAGTGCTTAGTTCTATTATCTGATAGTATTTTAAAATACTTACTAATGTATTCCAACAGTTTCACTTCCAATTTCATTAGTATACATGAAAATGCATGAACAGTTGGCTCGTTGGTCTAGGGGTATGATTCTCGCTTAGGGTGCGAGAAATCCCGGGTTCAAATCCCGGACGAGCCCATCTTCTCAGGTTCTTTTAAATGCCATGGTTCCATTATCTGATTGATGTCAAAAGCATCAAGTGAATTTTGCTTTTGAAAATCCATCAAAAAATATATACTTATGCATATTTAGTAAACTGTCAACCATTTGGTGGTATATTGGGTATACTGTAGATTCCATTTTGTCTAAGTAATCTTGAGTGGCTTCAAAGAAGTCTCATTTTGACAAATTAAAAACTGTCAAAAAGGAAATTACAGGTTTTTCTCTTACCTTGCTTTTTTCTAAGAAACAATGAGTGGCTTAAAAGAATAGGCTCTTTTTGACAAACAAAAAGGTCAACAATTAATTGCAGGTTTTTGTTTTTTTCATTCTTCTTGGTCTGTATGCATAAGTTGCACACAGTATGAGACAAGTCTTAGGTTCCAACTATCAGAAAAGTTCAAACTCTATAGGAACCCCTAAATCTTGGCACTGAACTTTCCAAATATGCATACTTGGACAAAAATTTACCTTAAGGAAACATTTTAGCTATGCTACCAATACATTTTTAAATTGTTATGGTATTTTTAAAATGTAACATCTTTTTTTCCAGCTTATTGCATTTTTTTATTACATAATTTGAGTTTTACTTTAAAAATGGTAAAATCTGAATAAGAAATGATTTAGCTTGTGGCTTGTTGGTCTGGGTGTATGATTTTTGCTTTGGGTGGAAAAGGCCCCAGGTTCATATCCTGGATGAGCCTGTTTTCTTAGGTTCTTTAAAAGTGCTTAGTTCTATTATCGGATAGTATTTTAAAATACTTACTAATGTATTCCTACAGTTTCACTTCCAGTATCATTAGTATACATGAAAATGCATGAACAGTTGGCTCGTTGGTCTAGGGGTATGATTCTCGCTTAGGGTGCCAGAAATCCCGGGTTCAAATCCCGGACGAGCCCATCTTCTCAGGTTCTTTTAAATCCCATGGTTCCATTATCTGATTGATGTCAAAAGCATCAAGTGAATTTTGCTTTTGAAAATCTATCAAAAAATATATACTTATGCATATTTAGTAAACTGTCAACCATTTGGTGGTATATTGGGTATACTGTAGATTCCATTTTGTCTAAGTAATCTTGAGTGGCTTCAAAGAAGTCTCATTTTGACAAATTAAAAACTGTCAAAAAGGAAATTACAGGTTTTTCTCTTACCTTGCTTTTTTCTAAGAAACAATGAGTGGCTTAAAAGAATAGGCTCTTTTTGACAAACAAAAAGGTCAACAATTAATTGCAGGTTTTTGTTTTTTTCATTCTTCTTGGTCTGTATGCATAAGTTGCACACAGTATGAGACAAGTCTTAGGTTCCAACTATCAGAAAAGTTCAAACTCTATAGGAACCCCTAAATCTTGGCACTGAACTTTCCAAATATGCATACTTGGACAAAAATTTACCTTAAGGAAACATTTTAGCTATGCTACCAATACATTTTTAAATTGTTATGGTATTTTTAAAATGTAACATCTTTTTTTCCAGCTTATTGCATTTTTTTATTAAATAATTTGAGTTTTACTTTAAAAATGGTAAAATCTGAATAAGAAATTATTTAGCTTGTGGCTTGTTGGTCTGGGTGTATGATTTTTGCTTTGGGTGGAAAAGGCCGCAGGTTCATATCCTGGATGAGCCTGTTTTCTCAGGTTCTTTAAAAGTGCTTAGTTCTATTATCTGATAGTATTTTAAAATACTTACTAATGTATTCCAACAGTTTCACTTCCAATTTCATTAGTATACATGAAAATGCATGAACAGTTGGCTCGTTGGTCTAGGGGTATGATTCTTGCTTAGGGTGCGAGAGATCCTGGGTTCAAATCCCGGACGAGCCCATCTTCTCAGGTTCTTTTAAATCCCATGGTTCCATTAACTGATTGATGTCAAAAGCATCAAGTCAATTTTGCTTTTGAAAATCCATCAAAAAATATATACTTATGCATATTTAGTAAACTGTCAACCATTTGGTGGTATATTGGGTATACTGTAGATTCCATTTTGTCTAAGTAATCTTGAGTGGCTTCAAAGAAGTCTCATTTTGACAAATTAAAAACTGTCAAAAAGGAAATTACAGGTTTTTCTCTTACCTTGCTTTTTTCTAAGAAACAATGAGTGGCTTAAAAGAATAGGCTCTTTTTGACAAACAAAAAGGTCAACAATTAATTGCAGGTTTTTGTTTTTTTCATTCTTCTTGGTCTGTATGCATAAGTTGCACACAGTATGAGACAAGTCTTAGGTTCCAACTATCAGAAAAGTTCAAACTCTATAGGAACCCCTAAATCTTGGCACTGAACTTTCCAAATATGCATACTTGGACAAAAATTTACCTTAAGGAAACATTTTAGCTATGCTACCAATACATTTTTAAATTGTTATGGTATTTTTAAAATGTAACATCTTTTTTTCCAGCTTATTGCATTTTTTTATTACATAATTTGAGTTTTACTTTAAAAATGGTAAAATCTGAATAAGAAATGATTTAGCTTGTGGCTTGTTGGTCTGGGTGTATGATTTTTGCTTTGGGTGGAAAAGGCCCCAGGTTCATATCCTGGATGAGCCTGTTTTCTTAGGTTCTTTAAAAGTGCTTAGTTCTATTATCGGATAGTATTTTAAAATACTTACTAATGTATTCCTACAGTTTCACTTCCAGTATCATTAGTATACATGAAAATGCATGAACAGTTGGCTCGTTGGTCTAGGGGTATGATTCTCGCTTAGGGTGCCAGAAATCCCGGGTTCAAATCCCGGACGAGCCCATCTTCTCAGGTTCTTTTAAATCCCATGGTTCCATTATCTGATTGATGTCAAAAGCATCAAGTGAATTTTGCTTTTGAAAATCTATCAAAAAATATATACTTATGCATATTTAGTAAACTGTCAACCATTTGGTGGTATATTGGGTATACTGTAGATTCCATTTTGTCTAAGTAATCTTGAGTGGCTTCAAAGAAGTCTCATTTTGACAAATTAAAAACTGTCAAAAAGGAAATTACAGGTTTTTCTCTTACCTTGCTTTTTTCTAAGAAACAATGAGTGGCTTAAAAGAATAGGCTCTTTTTGACAAACAAAAAGGTCAACAATTAATTGCAGGTTTTTGTTTTTTTCATTCTTCTTGGTCTGTATGCATAAGTTGCACACAGTATGAGACAAGTCTTAGGTTCCAACTATCAGAAAAGTTCAAACTCTATAGGAACCCCTAAATCTTGGCACTGAACTTTCCAAATATGCATACTTGGACAAAAATTTACCTTAAGGAAACATTTTAGCTATGCTACCAATACATTTTTAAATTGTTATGGTATTTTTAAAATGTAACATCTTTTTTTCCAGCTTATTGCATTTTTTTATTAAATAATTTGAGTTTTACTTTAAAAATGGTAAAATCTGAATAAGAAATTATTTAGCTTGTGGCTTGTTGGTCTGGGTGTATGATTTTTGCTTTGGGTGGAAAAGGCCGCAGGTTCATATCCTGGATGAGCCTGTTTTCTCAGGTTCTTTAAAAGTGCTTAGTTCTATTATCTGATAGTATTTTAAAATACTTACTAATGTATTCCAACAGTTTCACTTCCAATTTCATTAGTATACATGAAAATGCATGAACAGTTGGCTCGTTGGTCTAGGGGTATGATTCTTGCTTAGGGTGCGAGAGATCCTGGGTTCAAATCCCGGACGAGCCCATCTTCTCAGGTTCTTTTAAATCCCATGGTTCCATTAACTGATTGATGTCAAAAGCATCAAGTCAATTTTGCTTTTGAAAATCCATCAAAAAATATATACTTATGCATATTTAGTAAACTGTCAACCATTTGGTGGTATATTGGGTATACTGTAGATTCCATTTTGTCTAAGTAATCTTGAGTGGCTTCAAAGAAGTCTCATTTTGACAAATTAAAAACTGTCAAAAAGGAAATTACAGGTTTTTCTCTTACCTTGCTTTTTTCTAAGAAACAATGAGTGGCTTAAAAGAATAGGCTCTTTTTGACAAACAAAAAGGTCAACAATTAATTGCAGGTTTTTGTTTTTTTCATTCTTCTTGGTCTGTATGCATAAGTTGCACACAGTATGAGACAAGTCTTAGGTTCCAACTATCAGAAAAGTTCAAACTCTATAGGAACCCCTAAATCTTGGCACTGAACTTTCCAAATATGCATACTTGGACAAAAATTTACCTTAAGGAAACATTTTAGCTATGCTACCAATACATTTTTAAATTGTTATGGTATTTTTAAAATGTAACATCTTTTTTTCCAGCTTATTGCATTTTTTTATTACATAATTTGAGTTTTACTTTAAAAATGGTAAAATCTGAATAAGAAATGATTTAGCTTGTGGCTTGTTGGTCTGGGTGTATGATTTTTGCTTTGGGTGGAAAAGGCCCCAGGTTCATATCCTGGATGAGCCTGTTTTCTTAGGTTCTTTAAAAGTGCTTAGTTCTATTATCGGATAGTATTTTAAAATACTTACTAATGTATTCCTACAGTTTCACTTCCAGTATCATTAGTATACATGAAAATGCATGAACAGTTGGCTCGTTGGTCTAGGGGTATGATTCTCGCTTAGGGTGCCAGAAATCCCGGGTTCAAATCCCGGACGAGCCCATCTTCTCAGGTTCTTTTAAATCCCATGGTTCCATTATCTGATTGATGTCAAAAGCATCAAGTGAATTTTGCTTTTGAAAATCTATCAAAAAATATATACTTATGCATATTTAGTAAACTGTCAACCATTTGGTGGTATATTGGGTATACTGTAGATTCCATTTTGTCTAAGTAATCTTGAGTGGCTTCAAAGAAGTCTCATTTTGACAAATTAAAAACTGTCAAAAAGGAAATTACAGGTTTTTCTCTTACCTTGCTTTTTTCTAAGAAACAATGAGTGGCTTAAAAGAATAGGCTCTTTTTGACAAACAAAAAGGTCAACAATTAATTGCAGGTTTTTGTTTTTTTCATTCTTCTTGGTCTGTATGCATAAGTTGCACACAGTATGAGACAAGTCTTAGGTTCCAACTATCAGAAAAGTTCAAACTCTATAGGAACCCCTAAATCTTGGCACTGAACTTTCCAAATATGCATACTTGGACAAAAATTTACCTTAAGGAAACATTTTAGCTATGCTACCAATACATTTTTAAATTGTTATGGTATTTTTAAAATGTAACATCTTTTTTTCCAGCTTATTGCATTTTTTTATTAAATAATTTGAGTTTTACTTTAAAAATGGTAAAATCTGAATAAGAAATTATTTAGCTTGTGGCTTGTTGGTCTGGGTGTATGATTTTTGCTTTGGGTGGAAAAGGCCGCAGGTTCATATCCTGGATGAGCCTGTTTTCTCAGGTTCTTTAAAAGTGCTTAGTTCTATTATCTGATAGTATTTTAAAATACTTACTAATGTATTCCAACAGTTTCACTTCCAATTTCATTAGTATACATGAAAATGCATGAACAGTTGGCTCGTTGGTCTAGGGGTATGATTCTTGCTTAGGGTGCGAGAGATCCTGGGTTCAAATCCCGGACGAGCCCATCTTCTCAGGTTCTTTTAAATCCCATGGTTCCATTAACTGATTGATGTCAAAAGCATCAAGTCAATTTTGCTTTTGAAAATCCATCAAAAAATATATACTTATGCATATTTAGTAAACTGTCAACCATTTGGTGGTATATTGGGTATACTGTAGATTCCATTTTGTCTAAGTAATCTTGAGTGGCTTCAAAGAAGTCTCATTTTGACAAACTAAAAACTGTCAAAATGAAATTACAGGTTTTTCTCTTACCTTGCTTTTTTCTAAGAAACAATGAGTGGCTTAAAAGAATAGGCTCTTTTGACAAACAAAAAGGTCAACAATTAATTGCAGGTTTTTGTTTTTTTCTTTCTTCTTGGTCTGTATGCATAAGTTGCACACAGTATGAGACAAGTCTTAGGTTCCAACTATCAGAAAAGTTCAAACTCTATAGGAACCCCTAAATCTTGGCACTGAACTTTCCAAATATGCATACTTGGACAAAAATTTACCTTAAGGAAACATTTTAGCTATGCTACCAATACATTTTTAAATTGTTATGGTATTTTTAAAATGTAACATCTTTTTTTCCTGCTTATTGCATTTTTGTTATTACATAATTTGAGTTTTACTTTAAAAATGGTAAATTCTAAATAAGAAATTGTTTAGCTTGTGGCTTGTTGGTCTGGGTGTATGATTTTTGCTTTGGGTGGAAAAGGCCCCAGGTTCATATCCTGGATGAGCCTGTTTTCTTAGGTCCTTTAAAAGTGCTTAGTTCTATTATCTGATAGTATTTTAAAATACTTACTAATGTATTCCAACAGTTTCACTTCCAATTTCATTAGTATACATAAAAATGCATGAACAGTTGGCTCGTTGGTCTAGGGGTATGATTCTCGCTTAGGGTGCGAGAGGTCCCGGGTTAAAAATTCCGGACGAGCCCATCTTCTCCGGTTCCTTTAAATCCCATGGTTCCATTATCTGATTGATGTCAAAAGCATCAAGTGAATTTTGCTTTTGAAAATCCATCAAAAAATATATACTTATGCATATTTAGTAAACTGTCAACCATTTGGTGGTATATTGGGTATACTGTAGATTCCATTTTGTCTAAGTAATCTTGAGTGGCTTCAAAGAAGTCTCATTTTGACAAATTAAAAACTGTCAAAAAGGAAATTACAGGTTTTTCTCTTACCTTGCTTTTTTCTAAGAAACAATGAGTGGCTTAAAAGAATAAGCTCTTTTTGACAAACAAAAAAGTCAACAATTAATTGCAGGTTTTTGTTTTTTTCATTCTTCTTGGTCTGTATGCATAAGTTGCACACAGTATGAGACAAGTCTTAGGTTCCAACTATCAGAAAAGTTCAAACTCTATAGGAACCCCTAAATCTTGGCACTGAACTTTCCAAATATGCATACTTGGACAAAAATTTACCTTAAGGAAACATTTTAGCTATGCTACCAATACATTTTTAAATTGTTATGGTATTTTTAAAATGTAACATCTTTTTTTCCAGCTTATTGCATTTTTTTATTACATAATTTGAGTTTTACTTTAAAAATGGTAAAATCTGAATAAGAAATGATTTAGCTTGTGGCTTGTTGGTCTGGGTGTATGATTTTTGCTTTGGGTGGAAAAGGCCCCAGGTTCATATCCTGGATGAGCCTGTTTTCTTAGGTTCTTTAAAAGTGCTTAGTTCTATTATCGGATAGTATTTTAAAATACTTACTAATGTATTCCTACAGTTTCACTTCCAGTATCATTAGTATACATGAAAATGCATGAATAGTTGGCTCGTTGGTCTAGGGGTATGATTCTCGCTTAGGGTGCGAGAGGTCCCGGGTTAAAAATTCCGGACGAGCCCATCTTCTCCGGTTCCTTTAAATCCCATGGTTCCATTATCTGATTGATGTCAAAAGCATCAAGTGAATTTTGCTTTTGAAAATCCATCAAAAAATATATACTTATGCATATTTAGTAAACTGTCAACCATTTGGTGGTATATTGAGTATACTGTAGAATTCCATTTTGTCTAAGTAACCTTGAGTGGCTTCAAGAAGTCTCATTTTGACAAATAAAAAACTGTCAAAATGAAATTACAGGTTTTTCTCTTACCTTGCTTTTTTCTAAGAAACAATGAGTGGCTTAAAAGAATAGGCTCTTTTTGACAAGCAAAAAGGTCAACAATTAATTGCAGGTTTTTTTTTTTTTTTCTTTCTTCTTGGTCTGTATGCTTAAGTTGCACACAGTATGAGACAAGTCTTAGGTTCCAACTATCAGAAAAGTTCAAACTCTATAGGAACCCCTAAATCTTGGCACTGAACTTTCCAAATATGCATACTTGGACAAAAATTTACCTTAAGGAAACATTTTAGCTATGCTACCAATACATTTTTAAATTGTTATGGTATTTTTAAAATGTAACATCTTTTTTTCCAGCTTATTGCATTTTTTTATTAAATAATTTGAGTTTTACTTTAAAAATGGTAAAATCTGAATAAGAAATTATTTAGCTTGTGGCTTGTTGGTCTGGGTGTATGATTTTTGCTTTGGGTGGAAAAGGCCGCAGGTTCATATCCTGGATGAGCCTGTTTTCTCAGGTTCTTTAAAAGTGCTTAGTTCTATTATCTGATAGTATTTTAAAATACTTACTAATGTATTCCAACAGTTTCACTTCCAATTTCATTAGTATACATGAAAATGCATGAACAGTTGGCTCGTTGGTCTAGGGGTATGATTCTCGCTTAGGGTGCGAGAAATCCCGGGTTCAAATCCCGGACGAGCCCATCTTCTCAGGTTCTTTTAAATGCCATGGTTCCATTATCTGATTGATGTCAAAAGCATCAAGTGAATATTGCTTTTGAAAATCCATCAAAAAATATATACTTATGCATATTTAGTAAACTGTCAACCATTTGGTGGTATATTGGGTATACTGTAGATTCCATTTTGTCTAAGTAATCTTGAGTGGCTTCAAAGAAGTCTCATTTTGACAAATTAAAAACTGTCAAAAAGGAAATTACAGGTTTTTCTCTTACCTTGCTTTTTTCTAAGAAACAATGAGTGGCTTAAAAGAATAGGCTCTTTTTGACAAACAAAAAGGTCAACAATTAATTGCAGGTTTTTGTTTTTTTCATTCTTCTTGGTCTGTATGCATAAGTTGCACACAGTATGAGACAAGTCTTAGGTTCCAACTATCAGAAAAGTTCAAACTCTATAGGAACCCCTAAATCTTGGCACTGAACTTTCCAAATATGCATACTTGGACAAAAATTTACCTTAAGGAAACATTTTAGCTATGCTACCAATACATTTTTAAATTGTTATGGTATTTTTAAAATGTAACATCTTTTTTTCCAGCTTATTGCATTTTTTTATTACATAATTTGAGTTTTACTTTAAAAATGGTAAAATCTGAATAAGAAATGATTTAGCTTGTGGCTTGTTGGTCTGGGTGTATGATTTTTGCTTTGGGTGGAAAAGGCCCCAGGTTCATATCCTGGATGAGCCTGTTTTCTTAGGTTCTTTAAAAGTGCTTAGTTCTATTATCGGATAGTATTTTAAAATACTTACTAATGTATTCCTACAGTTTCACTTCCAGTATCATTAGTATACATGAAAATGCATGAACAGTTGGCTCGTTGGTCTAGGGGTATGATTCTCGCTTAGGGTGCCAGAAATCCCGGGTTCAAATCCCGGACAAGCCCATCTTCTCAGGTTCTTTTAAATCCCATGGTTCCATTATCTGATTGATGTCAAAAGCATCAAGTGAATTTTGCTTTTGAAAATCTATCAAAAAATATATACTTATGCATATTTAGTAAACTGTCAACCATTTGGTGGTATATTGGGTATACTGTAGATTCCATTTTGTCTAAGTAATCTTGAGTGGCTTCAAAGAAGTCTCATTTTGACAAATTAAAAACTGTCAAAAAGGAAATTACAGGTTTTTCTCTTACCTTGCTTTTTTCTAAGAAACAATGAGTGGCTTAAAAGAATAGGCTCTTTTTGACAAACAAAAAGGTCAACAATTAATTGCAGGTTTTTGTTTTTTTCATTCTTCTTGGTCTGTATGCATAAGTTGCACACAGTATGAGACAAGTCTTAGGTTCCAACTATCAGAAAAGTTCAAACTCTATAGGAACCCCTAAATCTTGGCACTGAACTTTCCAAATATGCATACTTGGACAAAAATTTACCTTAAGGAAACATTTTAGCTATGCTACCAATACATTTTTAAATTGTTATGGTATTTTTAAAATGTAACATCTTTTTTTCCAGCTTATTGCATTTTTTTATTAAATAATTTGAGTTTTACTTTAAAAATGGTAAAATCTGAATAAGAAATTATTTAGCTTGTGGCTTGTTGGTCTGGGTGTATGATTTTTGCTTTGGGTGGAAAAGGCCGCAGGTTCATATCCTGGATGAGCCTGTTTTCTCAGGTTCTTTAAAAGTGCTTAGTTCTATTATCTGATAGTATTTTAAAATACTTACTAATGTATTCCAACAGTTTCACTTCCAATTTCATTAGTATACATGAAAATGCATGAACAGTTGGCTCGTTGGTCTAGGGGTATGATTCTCGCTTAGGGTGCGAGAGATCCTGGGTTCAAATCCCGGATGAGCCCATCTTCTCAGGTTCTTTTAAATCCCATGGTTCCATTAACTGATTGATGTCAAAAGCATCAAGTCAATTTTGCTTTTGAAAATCCATCAAAAAATATATACTTATGCATATTTAGTAAACTGTCAACCATTTGGTGGTATATTGGGTATACTGTAGATTCCATTTTGTCTAAGTAATCTTGAGTGGCTTCAAAGAAGTCTCATTTTGACAAACTAAAAACTGTCAAAATGAAATTACAGGTTTTTCTCTTACCTTGCTTTTTTCTAAGAAACAATGAGTGGCTTAAAAGAATAGGCTCTTTTGACAAACAAAAAGGTCAACAATTAATTGCAGGTTTTTGTTTTTTTCTTTCTTCTTGGTCTGTATGCATAAGTTGCACACAGTATGAGACAAGTCTTAGGTTCCAACTATCAGAAAAGTTCAAACTCTATAGGAACCCCTAAATCTTGGCACTGAACTTTCCAAATATGCATACTTGGACAAAAATTTACCTTAAGGAAACATTTTAGCTATGCTACCAATACATTTTTAAATTGTTATGGTATTTTTAAAATGTAACATCTTTTTTTCCTGCTTATTGCATTTTTTTTATTACATAATTTGAGTTTTACTTTAAAAATGGTAAATTCTAAATAAGAAATTGTTTAGCTTGTGGCTTGTTGGTCTGGGTGTATGATTTTTGCTTTGGGTGGAAAAGGCCCCAGGTTCATATCCTGGATGAGCCTGTTTTCTTAGGTCCTTGAAAAGTGCTTAGTTCTATTATCTGATAGTATTTTAAAATACTTACTAATGTATTCCAACAGTTTCACTTCCAATTTCATTAGTATACATAAAAATGCATGAACAGTTGGCTCGTTGGTCTAGGGGTATGATTCTCGCTTAGGGTGCGAGAGGTCCCGGGTTAAAAATTCCGGACGAGCCCATCTTCTCCGGTTCCTTTAAATCCCATGGTTCCATTATCTGATTGATGTCAAAAGCATCAAGTGAATTTTGCTTTTGAAAATCCATCAAAAAATATATACTTATGCATATTTAGTAAACTGTCAACCATTTGGTGGTATATTGGGTATACTGTAGAATTCCCTTTTGTCTAAGTAACCTTGAGTGGCTTCAAGAAGTCTCATTTTGACAAATTAAAAACTGTCAAAATGAAATTACAGGTTTTTCTCTTACCTTGCTTTTTTCTAAGAAACAATGAGTGGCTTAAAAGAATAGGCTCTCTTTGACAAGCAAAAAGGTCAACAATTAATTGCAGGTTTTTTTTTTTTCTTTCTTCTTGGTCTGTATGCTTAAGTTGCACACAGTATGAGACAAGTCTTAGGTTCCAACTATCAGAAAAGTTAAAACTCTATAGGAACCCCTAAATCTTGGCACTGAACTTTCCAAATATGCATACTTTGACAAAAATTTACCTTAAGGAAACATTTTAGCTATGCTACCAATACATTTTTAAATTGTTATGGTATTTTTAAAATGTAACATCTTTTTTTCCAGCTTATTGCATTTTTTTATTAAATAATTTGAGTTTTACTTTAAAAATGGGAAAATCTGAATAAGAAATTATTTAGCTTGTGGCTTGTTGGTCTGGGTGTATGATTTTTGCTTTGGGTGGAAAAGGCCGCAGGTTCATATCCTGGATGAGCCTGTTTTCTCAGGTTCTTTAAAAGTGCTTAGTTCTATTATCTGATAGTATTTTAAAATACTTACTAATGTATTCCAACAGTTTCACTTCTAATTTCATTAGTATACATGAAAATGCATGAACAGTTGGCTCGTTGGTCTAGGGGTATGATTCTCGCTTAGGGTGCGAGAGATCCTGGGTTCAAATCCCGGACGAGCCCATCTTCTCAGGTTCTTTTAAATCCCATGGTTCCATTAACTGATTGATGTCAAAAGCATCAAGTCAATTTTGCTTTTGAAAATCCATCAAAAAATATATACTTATGCATATTTAGTAAACTGTCAACCATTTGGTGGTATATTGGGTATACTGTAGATTCCATTTTGTCTAAGTAATCTTGAGTGGCTTCAAAGAAGTCTCATTTTGACAAATTAAAAACTGTCAAAAAGGAAATTACAGGTTTTTCTCTTACCTTGCTTTTTTCTAAGAAACAATGAGTGGCTTAAAAGAATAGGCTCTTTTTGACAAACAAAAAAGTCAACAATTAATTGCAGGTTTTTGTTTTTTTCATTCTTCTTGGTCTGTATGCATAAGTTGCACACAGTATGAGACAAGTCTTAGGTTCCAACTATCAGAAAAGTTCAAACTCTATAGGAACCCCTAAATCTTGGCACTGAACTTTCCAAATATGCATACTTGGACAAAAATTTACCTTAAGGAAACATTTTAGCTATGCTACCAATACATTTTTAAATTGTTATGGTATTTTTAAAATGTAACATCTTTTTTTCCAGCTTATTGCATTTTTTTATTACATAATTTGAGTTTTACTTTAAAAATGGTAAAATCTGAATAAGAAATTATTTAGCTTGTGGCTTGTTGGTCTGGGTGTATGATTTTTGCTTTGGGTGGAAAAGGCCCCAGGTTCATATCCTGGATGAGCCTGTTTTCTTAGGTTCTTTAAAAGTGCTTAGTTCTATTATCGGATAGTATTTTAAAATACTTACTAATGTATTCCTACAGTTTCACTTCCAGTATCATTAGTATACATGAAAATGCATGAATAGTTGGCTCGTTGGTCTAGGGGTATGATTCTCGCTTAGGGTGCGAGAGGTCCCGGGTTAAAAATTCCGGACGAGCCCATCTTCTCCGGTTCCTTTAAATCCCATGGTTCCATTATCTGATTGATGTCAAAAGCATCAAGTGAATTTTGCTTTTGAAAATCCATCAAAAAATATATACTTATGCATATTTAGTAAACTGTCAACCATTTGGTGGTATATTGAGTATACTGTAGAATTCCATTTTGTCTAAGTAACCTTGAGTGGCTTCAAGAAGTCTCATTTTGACAAATAAAAAACTGTCAAAATGAAATTACAGGTTTTTCTCTTACCTTGCTTTTTTCTAAGAAACAATGAGTGGCTTAAAATAATAGGCTCTTTTTGACAAGCAAAAAGGTCAACAATTAATTGCAGGTTTTTTTTTTTTTTCCTTTCTTCTTGGTCTGTATGCTTAAGTTGCACACAGTATGAGACAAGTCTTAGGTTCCAACTATCAGAAAAGTTCAAACTCTATAGGAACCCCTAAATCTTGGCACTGAACTTTCAAAATATGCATACTTGGACAAAAATTTACCTTAAGGAAACATTTTAGCTATGCTACCAATACATTTTTAAATTGTTATGGTATTTTTAAAATGTAACATCTTTTTTTCCAGCTTATTGCATTTTTTTATTAAATAATTTGAGTTTTACTTTAAAAATGGTAAAATCTGAATAAGAAATTATTTAGCTTGTGGCTTGTTGGTCTGGGTGTATGATTTTTGCTTTGGGTGGAAAAGGCCGCAGGTTCATATCCTGGATGAGCCTGTTTTCTCAGGTTCTTTAAAAGTGCTTAGTTCTATTATCTGATAGTATTTTAAAATACTTACTAATGTATTCCAACAGTTTCACTTCCAATTTCATTAGTATACATGAAAATTCATGAACAGTTGGCTCGTTGGTCTAGGGGTATGATTCTCGCTTAGGGTTTGAGAGATCCCGGGTTCAAATCCCGGACGAGCCCATCTTCTCAGGTTCTTTTAAATCCCATGGTTCCATTAACTGATTGATGTCAAAAGCATCAAGTGAATTTTGCTTTTGAAAATCCATCAAAAAATATATACTTATGCATATTTAGTAAACTGTCAACCATTTGGTGGTATATTGGGTATACTGTAGATTCCATTTTGTCTAAGTAATCTTGAGTGGCTTCAAAGAAGTCTCATTTTGACAAACTAAAAACTGTCAAAATGAAATTACAGGTTTTTCTCTTACCTTGCTTTTTTCTAAGAAACAATGAGTGGCTTAAAAGAATAGGCTCTTTTTGACAAACAAAAAGGTCAACAATTAATTGCAGGTTTTTGTTTTTTTCTTTCTTCTTGGTCTGTATGCATAAGTTGCACACAGTATGAGACAAGTCTTAGGTTCCAACTATCAGAAAAGTTCAAACTCTATAGGAACCCCTAAATCTTCGCACTGAACTTTCCAAATATGCATACTTGGACAAAAATTTACCTTAAGGAAACATTTTAGCTATGCTACCAATACATTTTTAAATTGTTATGGTATTTTTAAAATGTAACATCTTTTTTTCCTGCTTATTGCATTTTTTTATTAAATAATTTGAGTTTTACTTTAAAAATGGTAACATCTGAATAAGAAATTATTTAGCTTGTGGCTTGTTGGTCTGGGTGTATGATTTTTGCTTTGGGTGGAAAAGGCCCCAGGTTCATATCCTGGATGAGCCTGTTTTCTTAGGTTCTTTAAAAGTGCTTAGTTCTATTATCTGATAGTATTTTAAAATACTTACTAATGTATTCCAACAGTTTCACTTCCAATTTCATTAGTATACATTAAAATGCATGAACAGTTGGCTCGTTGGTCTAGGGGTATGATTCTCGCTTAGGGTGCGAGAGGTCCCGGGTTAAAAATTCCGGACGAGCCCATCTTCTCCGGTTCCTTTAAATCCCATGGTTCCATTATCAGATTGATGTCAAAAGCATCAAGTGAATTTTGCTTTTGAAAATCCATCAAAAAATATATACTTATGCATATTTAGTAAACTGTCAACCATTTGGTGGTATATTGGGTATACTGTAAATTAAATTTTGTCTAAGTAACCTTGAGTGGCTTCAAGAAGTCTCATTTTGACAAATAAAAAACTGTCAAAATGAAATTACAGGTTTTTCTCTTACCTTGCTTTTTTCTAAGAAACAATGAGTGGCTTAAAAGAATAGGCTCTTTTTGACAAGCAAAAAGGTCAACAATTAATGCAGGTTTTTGATTTTTTTTCTTTCTTCTTGGTCTGTATGCTTAAGTTGCACACAGTATGAGACAAGTCTTAGGTTCCAACTATCAGAAAAGTTCAAACTCTATAGGAACCCCTAAATCTTGGCACTGAACTTTCCAAATATGCATACTTGGACAAAAATTTACCTTAAGGAAACATTTTAGCTATGCTACCAATACATTTTTAAATTGTTATGGTATTTTTAAAATGTAACATCTTTTTTTCCAGCTTATTGCATTTTTTTATTAAATAATTTGAGTTTTACTTTAAAAATGGTAAAATCTGAATAAGAAATTATTTAGCTTGTGGCTTGTTGGTCTGGGTGTATGATTTTTGCTTTGGGTGGAAAAGGCCGCAGGTTCATATCCTGGATGAGCCTGTTTTCTCAGGTTCTTTAAAAGTGCTTAGTTCTATTATCTGATAGTATTTTAAAATACTTACTAATGTATTCCAACAGTTTCACTTCCAATTTCATTAGTATACATGAAAATGCATGAACAGTTGGCTCGTTGGTCTAGGGGTATGATTCTCGCTTAGGGTGCGAGAAATCCCGGGTTCAAATCCCGGACGAGCCCATCTTCTCAGGTTCTTTTAAATGCCATGGTTCCATTATCTGATTGATGTCAAAAGCATCAAGTGAATTTTGCTTTTGAAAATCCATCAAAAAATATATACTTATGCATATTTAGTAAACTGTCAACCATTTGGTGGTATATTGGGTATACTGTAGATTCCATTTTGTCTAAGTAATCTTGAGTGGCTTCAAAGAAGTCTCATTTTGACAAATTAAAAACTGTCAAAAAGGAAATTACAGGTTTTTCTCTTACCTTGCTTTTTTCTAAGAAACAATGAGTGGCTTAAAAGAATAGGCTCTTTTTGACAAACAAAAAGGTCAACAATTAATTGCAGGTTTTTGTTTTTTTCATTCTTCTTGGTCTGTATGCATAAGTTGCACACAGTATGAGACAAGTCTTAGGTTCCAACTATCAGAAAAGTTCAAACTCTATAGGAACCCCTAAATCTTGGCACTGAACTTTCCAAATATGCATACTTGGACAAAAATTTACCTTAAGGAAACATTTTAGCTATGCTACCAATACATTTTTAAATTGTTATGGTATTTTTAAAATGTAACATCTTTTTTTCCAGCTTATTGCATTTTTTTATTACATAATTTGAGTTTTACTTTAAAAATGGTAAAATCTGAATAAGAAATGATTTAGCTTGTGGCTTGTTGGTCTGGGTGTATGATTTTTGCTTTGGGTGGAAAAGGCCCCAGGTTCATATCCTGGATGAGCCTGTTTTCTTAGGTTCTTTAAAAGTGCTTAGTTCTATTATCGGATAGTATTTTAAAATACTTACTAATGTATTCCTACAGTTTCACTTCCAGTATCATTAGTATACATGAAAATGCATGAACAGTTGGCTCGTTGGTCTAGGGGTATGATTCTCGCTTAGGGTGCCAGAAATCCCGGGTTCAAATCCCGGACGAGCCCATCTTCTCAGGTTCTTTTAAATCCCATGGTTCCATTATCTGATTGATGTCAAAAGCATCAAGTGAATTTTGCTTTTGAAAATCTATCAAAAAATATATACTTATGCATATTTAGTAAACTGTCAACCATTTGGTGGTATATTGGGTATACTGTAGATTCCATTTTGTCTAAGTAATCTTGAGTGGCTTCAAAGAAGTCTCATTTTGACAAATTAAAAACTGTCAAAAAGGAAATTACAGGTTTTTCTCTTACCTTGCTTTTTTCTAAGAAACAATGAGTGGCTTAAAAGAATAGGCTCTTTTTGACAAACAAAAAGGTCAACAATTAATTGCAGGTTTTTGTTTTTTTTCATTCTTCTTGGTCTGTATGCATAAGTTGCACACAGTATGAGACAAGTCTTAGGTTCCAACTATCAGAAAAGTTCAAACTCTATAGGAACCCCTAAATCTTGGCACTGAACTTTCCAAATATGCATACTTGGACAAAAATTTACCTTAAGGAAACATTTTAGCTATGCTACCAATACATTTTTAAATTGTTATGGTATTTTTAAAATGTAACATCTTTTTTTCCAGTTTATTGCATTTTTTTATTAAATAATTTGAGTTTTACTTTAAAAATGGTAAAATCTGAATAAGAAATTATTTAGCTTGTGGCTTGTTGGTCTGGGTGTATGATTTTTGCTTTGGGTGGAAAAGGCCGCAGGTTCATATCCTGGATGAGCCTGTTTTCTCAGGTTCTTTAAAAGTGCTTAGTTCTATTATCTGATAGTATTTTAAAATACTTACTAATGTATTCCAACAGTTTCACTTCCAATTTCATTAGTATACATGAAAATGCATGAACAGTTGGCTCGTTGGTCTAGGGGTATGATTCTCGCTTAGGGTGCGAGAGATCCTGGGTTCAAATCCCGGACGAGCCCATCTTCTCAGGTTCTTTTAAATCCCATGGTTCCATTAACTGATTGATGTCAAAAGCATCAAGTGAATTTTGCTTTTGAAAATCCATCAAAAAATATATACTTATGCATATTTAGTAAACTGTCAACCATTTGGTGGTATATTGGGTATACTGTAGATTCCATTTTGTCTAAGTAATCTTGAGTGGCTTCAAAGAAGTCTCATTTTGACAAACTAAAAACTGTCAAAATGAAATTACAGGTTTTTCTCTTACCTTGCTTTTTTCTAAGAAACAATGAGTGGCTTAAAAGAATAGGCTCTTTTGACAAACAAAAAGGTCAACAATTAATTGCAGGTTTTTGTTTTTTTCTTTCTTCTTGGTCTGTATGCATAAGTTGCACACAGTATGAGACAAGTCTTAGGTTCCAACTATCAGAAAAGTTCAAACTCTATAGGAACCCCTAAATCTTGGCACTGAACTTTCCAAATATGCATACTTGGACAAAAATTTACCTTAAGGAAACATTTTAGCTATGCTACCAATACATTTTTAAATTGTTATGGTATTTTTAAAATGTAACATCTTTTTTTCCTGCTTATTGCATTTTTTTTATTACATAATTTGAGTTTTACTTTAAAAATGGTAAATTCTAAATAAGAAATTGTTTAGCTTGTGGCTTGTTGGTCTGGGTGTATGATTTTTGCTTTGGGTGGAAAAGGCCCCAGGTTCATATCCTGGATGAGCCTGTTTTCTTAGGTCCTTTAAAAGTGCTTAGTTCTATTATCTGATAGTATTTTAAAATACTTACTAATGTATTCCAACAGTTTCACTTCCAATTTCATTAGTATACATAAAAATGCATGAACAGTTGGCTCGTTGGTCTAGGGGTATGATTCTCGCTTAGGGTGCGAGAGGTCCCGGGTTAAAAATTCCGGACGAGCCCATCTTCTCCGGTTCCTTTAAATCCCATGGTTCCATTATCTGATTGATGTCAAAAGCATCAAGTGAATTTTGCTTTTGAAAATCCATCAAAAAATATATACTTATGCATATTTAGTAAACTGTCAACCATTTGGTGGTATATTGGGTATACTGTAGAATTCCCTTTTGTCTAAGTAACCTTGAGTGGCTTCAAGAAGTCTCATTTTGACAAATTAAAAACTGTCAAAATGAAATTACAGGTTTTTCTCTTACCTTGCTTTTTTCTAAGAAACAATGAGTGGCTTAAAAGAATAGGCTCTCTTTGACAAGCAAAAATGTCAACAATTAATTGCAGGTTTTTTTTTTGTTTTCTTTCTTCTTGGTCTGTATGCTTAAGTTGCACACAGTATGAGACAAGTCTTAGGTTCCAACTATCAGAAAAGTTAAAACTCTATAGGAACCCCTAAATCTTGGCACTGAACTTTCCAAATATGCATACTTTGACAAAAATTTACCTTAAGGAAACATTTTAGCTATGCTACCAATACATTTTTAAATTGTTATGGTATTTTTAAAATGTAACATCTTTTTTTCCAGCTTATTGCATTTTTTTATTAAATAATTTGAGTTTTACTTTAAAAATGGGAAAATCTGAATAAGAAATTATTTAGCTTGTGGCTTGTTGGTCTGGGTGTATGATTTTTGCTTTGGGTGGAAAAGGCCCCAGGTTCATATCCTGGATGAGCCTGTTTTCTTAGGTTCTTTAAAAGTGCTTAGTTCTATTATCTGATAGTATTTTAAAATACTTACTAATGTATTCCAACAGTTTCACTTCCAATTTCATTAGTATACATTAAAATGCATGAACAGTTGGCTCATTGGTCTAGGGGTATGATTCTCGCTTAGGGTGCGAGAGGTCCCGGGTTCAAATCCCGGACGAGCCCATCTTCTCCGGTTCCTTTAAATCCCATGGTTCCATTATCTGATTGATGTAAAAAGCATTAAGTGAATTTTTCTTTTGAAAATCCATCAAAAAATATATACTTATGCATATTTAGTAAACTGTCAACCATTTGGTGGTATATTGGGTATACTGTAGATTCCATTTTGTCTAAGTAATCTTGAGTGGCTTCAAAGAAGTCTCATTTTGACAAATTAAAAACTGTCAAAAAGGAAATTACAGGTTTTTCTCTTACCTTGCTTTTTTCTAAGAAACAATGAGTGGCTTAAAAGAATAGGCTCTTTTTGACAAACAAAAATGTCAACAATTAATTGCAGGTTTTTGTTTTTTTCATTCTTCTTGGTCTGTATGCATAAGTTGCACACAGTATGAGACAAGTCTTAGGTTCCAACTATCAGAAAAGTTCAAACTCTATAGGAACCCCTAAATCTTGGCACTGAACTTTCCAAATATGCATACTTGGACAAAAATTTACCTTAAGGAAACATTTTAGCTATGCTACCAATACATTTTTAAATTGTTATGGTATTTTTAAAATGTAACATCTTTTTTTCCAGCTTATTGCATTTTTTTTATTACATAATTTGAGTTTTACTTTAAAAATGGTAAAATCTGAATAAGAAATTATTTAGCTTGTGGCTTGTTGGTCTGGGTGTATGATTTTTGCTTTGGGTGGAAAAGGCCCCAGGTTCATATCCTGGATGAGCCTGTTTTCTTAGATTCTTTAAAAGTGCTTAGTTCTATTATCGGATAGTATTTTAAAATACTTACTAATGTATTCCTACAGTTTCACTTCCAATATCATTAGTATACATGAAAATGCATGAATAATTGGCTCGTTGGTCTAGGGGTATGATTCTCGCTTAGGGTGCGAGAGGTCCCGGGTTAAAAATCCCGGACGAGCCCATCTTCTCCGGTTCCTTTAAATCCCATGGTTCCATTATCTGATTGATGTCAAAAGCATCAAGTGAATTTTGCTTTTGAAAATCCGTCAAAAAATATATACTTATGCATATTTAGTAAACTGTCAACCATTTGGTGGTATATTGAGTATACTGTAGAATTCCATTTTGTCTAAGTAACCTTGAGTGGCTTCAAGAAGTCTCATTTTGACAAATAAAAAACTGTCAAAATGAAATTACAGGTTTTTCTCTTACCTTGCTTTTTTCTAAGAAACAATGAGTGGCTTAAAAGAATAGGCTCTTTTTGACAAGCAAAAAGGTCAACAATTAATTGCAGGTTTTTGTTTTTTTTCTTTCTTCTTGGTCTGTATGCTTAAGTTGCACACAGTATGAGACAAGTCTTAGGTTCCAACTATCAGAAAAGTTCAAACTCTATAGGAACCCCTAAATCTTGGCACTGAACTTTCCAAATATGCATACTTGGACAAAAATTTACCTTAAGGAAACATTTTAGCTATGCTACCAATACATTTTTAAATTGTTATGGTATTTTTAAAATGTAACATCTTTTTTTCCAGCTTATTGCATTTTTTTTTTAAATAATTTGAGTTTTACTTTAAAAATGGTAAAATCTGAATAAGAAATTATTTAGCTTGTGGCTTGTTGGTCTGGGTGTATGATTTTTGCTTTGGGTGGAAAAGGCCGCAGGTTCATATCCTGGATGAGCCTGTTTTCTCAGGTTCTTTAAAAGTGCTTAGTTCTATTATCTGATAGTATTTTAAAATACTTACTAATGTATTCCAACAGTTTCACTTCCAATTTCATTAGTATACATGAAAATGCATGAACAGTTGGCTCGTTGGTCTAGGGGTATGATTCTCGCTTAGGGTGCGAGAGATCCCGGGTTCAAATCCCGGACGAGCCCATCTTCTCAGGTTCTTTTAAATCCCATGGTTCCATTAACTGATTGATGTCAAAAGCATCAAGTGAATTTTGCTTTTGAAAATCCATCAAAAAATATATACTTATGCATATTTAGTAAACTGTCAACCATTTGGTGGTATATTGGGTATACTGTAGATTCCATTTTGTCTAAGTAATCTTGAGTGGCTTCAAAGAAGTCTCATTTTGACAAACTAAAAACTGTCAAAATGAAATTACAGGTTTTTCTCTTACCTTGCTTTTTTCTAAGAAACAATGAGTGGCTTAAAAGAATAGGCTCTTTTGACAAACAAAAAGGTCAACAATTAATTGCAGGTTTTTGTTTTTTTCTTTCTTCTTGGTCTGTATGCATAAGTTGCACACAGTATGAGACAAGTCTTAGGTTCCAACTATCAGAAAAGTTCAAACTCTATAGGAACCCCTAAATCTTGGCACTGAACTTTCCAAATATGCATACTTGGACAAAAATTTACCTTAAGGAAACATTTTAGCTATGCTACCAATACATTTTTAAATTGTTATGGTATTTTTAAAATGTAACATCTTTTTTTCCTGCTTATTGCATTTTTTTATTACATAATTTGAGTTTTACTTTAAAAATGGTAAATTCTAAATAAGAAATTGTTTAGCTTGTGGCTTGTTGGTCTGGGTGTATGATTTTTGCTTTGGGTGGAAAAGGCCCCAGGTTCATATCCTGGATGAGCCTGTTTTCTTAGGTCCTTTAAAAGTGCTTAGTTCTATTATCTGATAGTATTTTAAAATACTTACTAATGTATTCCAACAGTTTCACTTCCAATTTCATTAGTATACATGAAAATGCATGAACAGTTGGCTCGTTGGTCTAGGGGTATGAATCTCGCTTAGGGTGCGAGAGGTCCCGGGTTAAAAATTCCGGACGAGCCCATCTTCTCCGGTTCCTTTAAATCCCATGGTTCTATTATCTGATTGATGTCAAAAGCATCAAGTGAATTTTGCTTTTGAAAATCCATCAAAAAATACATACTTATGCATATTTAGTAAACTGTCAACCATTTGGTGGTATATTGGGTATACTGTAGAATTCCATTTTGTCTAAGTAACCTTGAGTGGCTTCAAGAAGTCTCATTTTGACAAATTAAAAACTGTCAAAATGAAATTACAGGTTTTTCTCTTACCTTGCTTTTTTCTAAGAAACAATGAGTGGCTTAAAAGAATAGGCTCTTTTTGACAAGCAAAAAGGTCAACAATTAATTGCAGGTTTGTTTTTTTTTTTTCTTTCTTCTTGGTCTGTATGCTTAAGTTGCACACAGTATGAGACAAGTCTTAGGTTCCAACTATCAGAAAAGTTAAAACTCTATAGGAACCCCTAAATCTTGGCACTGAACTTTCCAAATATGCATACTTTGAGAAAAATTTACCTTAAGGAAACATTTTAGCTATGCTACCAATACATTTTTAAATTGTTATGGTATTTTTAAAATGTAACATCTTTTTTTCCAGCTTATTGCATTTTTTTATTAAATAATTTGAGTTTTACTTTAAAAATGGTAACATCTGAATAAGAAATTATTTAGCTTGTGGCTTGTTGGTCTGGGTGTATGATTTTTGCTTTGGGTGGAAAAGGCCCCAGGTTCATATCCTGGATGAGCCTGTTTTCTTAGGTTCTTTAAAAGTGCTTAGTTCTATTATCTGATAGTATTTTAAAATACTTACTAATGTATTCCAACAGTTTCACTTCCAATTTCATTAGTATACATTAAAATGCATGAACAGTTGGCTCGTTGGTCTAGGGGTATGATTCTCGCTTAGGGTGCGAGAGGTCCCGGGTTAAAAATTCCGGACGAGCCCATCTTCTCCGGTTCCTTTAAATCCCATGGTTCCATTATCAGATTGATGTCAAAAGCATCAAGTGAATTTTGCTTTTGAAAATCCATCAAAAAATATATACTTATGCATATTTAGTAAACTGTCAACCATTTGGTGGTATATTGGGTATACTGTAAATTCCATTTTGTCTAAGTAACCTTGAGTGGCTTCAAGAAGTCTCATTTTGACAAATAAAAAACTGTCAAAATGAAATTACAGGTTTTTCTCTTACCTTGCTTTTTTCTAAGAAACAATGAGTGGCTTAAAAGAATAGGCTCTTTTTGACAAGCAAAAAGGTCAACAATTAATGCAGGTTTTTGTTTTGTTTTTCTTTCTTCTTGGTCTGTATGCTTAAGTTGCACACAGTATGAGACAAGTCTTAGGTTCCAACTATCAGAAAACTTCAAACTCTATAGGAACCCCTAAATCTTGGCACTGAACTTTCCAAATATGCATACTTGGACAAAAATTTACCTTAAGGAAACATTTTAGCTATGCTACCAATACATTTTTAAATTGTTATGGTATTTTTAAAATGTAACATCTTTTTTCCAGCTTATTGCATTTTTTTATTACATAATTGGAGTTTTACTTTAAAAATGGTAAAATCTGAATAAGAAATTATTTAGCTTGTGGCTTGTTGGTCTGGGTGTATGATTTTTGCTTTAGGTGGAAAAGGCCCCAGGTTCATATCCTGGATCAGCCTGTTTTCTTAGGTTCTTTAAAAGTGCTTAGTTCTATTATCGGATAGTATTTTAAAATACTTACTAATGTATTCCAACAGTTTCACTTCCAATATCATTAGTATACATGAAAATGCATGAATAGTTGGCTCGTTGGTCTAGGGGTATGATTCTCGCTTAGGGTGCGAGAGGTCCCGGGTTAAAAATCCCGGACGAGCCCATCTTCTCCGGTTCCTTTAAATCCCATGGTTCCATTATCTGATTGATGTCAAAAGCATCAAGTGAATTTTGCTTTTGAAAATCCATCAAAAAATATATACTTATGCATATTTAGTAAACTGTCAACCATTTGGTGGTATATTGGGTATACTGTAGATTCCATTTTGTCTAAGTAATCTTGAGTGGCTTCAAAGAAGTCTCATTTTGACAAATAAAAAACTGTCAAAATGAAATTAAAGGTTTTTCTCTTACCTTGCTTTTTTCTAAGAAACAATGAGTGGCTTAAAAGAATAAGCTCTTTTTGACAAACAAAAAAGTCAACAATTAATTGCAGGTTTTTGTTTTTTTCTTTCTTCTTGGTCTGTATGCATAAGTTGCACACAGTATGAGACAAGTCTCAGGTTCCAACTATCAGAAAAGTTCAAACTCTATAGGAACCCCTAAATCTTGGCACTGAACTTTCCAAATATGCATACTTGGACAAAAATTTACCTTAAGGAAACATTTTAGCTATGCTACCAATACATTTTTAAATTGTTATGGTATTTTTAAAATGTAACATCTTTTTTTCCTGCTTATTGCATTTTTTTATTACATAATTTGAGTTTTACTTTAAAAATGGTAAATTCTAAATAAGAAATTGTTTAGCTTGTGGCTTGTTGGTCTGGGTGTATGATTTTTGCTTTGGGTGGAAAAGGCCCCAGGTTCATATCCTGGATGAGCCTGTTTTCTTAGGTCCTTTAAAAGTGCTTAGTTCTATTATCTGATAGTATTTTAAAATACTTACTAATGTATTCCAACAGTTTCACTTCCAATTTCATTAGTATACATGAAAATGCATGAACAGTTGGCTCGTTGGTCTAGGGGTATGAATCTCGCTTAGGGTGCGAGAGGTCCCGGGTTAAAAATTCCGGACGAGCCCATCTTCTCCGGTTCCTTTAAATCCCATGGTTCTATTATCTGATTGATGTCAAAAGCATCAAGTGAATTTTGCTTTTGAAAATCCATCAAAAAATACATACTTATGCATATTTAGTAAACTGTCAACCATTTGGTGGTATATTGGGTATACTGTAGAATTCCATTTTGTCTAAGTAACCTTGAGTGGCTTCAAGAAGTCTCATTTTGACAAATTAAAAACTGTCAAAATGAAATTACAGGTTTTTCTCTTACCTTGCTTTTTTCTAAGAAACAATGAGTGGCTTAAAAGAATAGGCTCTTTTTGACAAGCAAAAAGGTCAACAATTAATTGCAGGTTTGTTTTTTTTTTTTCTTTCTTCTTGGTCTGTATGCTTAAGTTGCACACAGTATGAGACAAGTCTTAGGTTCCAACTATCAGAAAAGTTAAAACTCTATAGGAACCCCTAAATCTTGGCACTGAACTTTCCAAATATGCATACTTTGAGAAAAATTTACCTTAAGGAAACATTTTAGCTATGCTACCAATACATTTTTAAATTGTTATGGTATTTTTAAAATGTAACATCTTTTTTTCCAGCTTATTGCATTTTTTTATTAAATAATTTGAGTTTTACTTTAAAAATGGTAACATCTGAATAAGAAATTATTTAGCTTGTGGCTTGTTGGTCTGGGTGTATGATTTTTGCTTTGGGTGGAAAAGGCCCCAGGTTCATATCCTGGATGAGCCTGTTTTCTTAGGTTCTTTAAAAGTGCTTAGTTCTATTATCTGATAGTATTTTAAAATACTTACTAATGTATTCCAACAGTTTCACTTCCAATTTCATTAGTATACATTAAAATGCATGAACAGTTGGCTCGTTGGTCTAGGGGTATGATTCTCGCTTAGGGTGCGAGAGGTCCCGGGTTAAAAATTCCGGACGAGCCCATCTTCTCCGGTTCCTTTAAATCCCATGGTTCCATTATCAGATTGATGTCAAAAGCATCAAGTGAATTTTGCTTTTGAAAATCCATCAAAAAATATATACTTATGCATATTTAGTAAACTGTCAACCATTTGGTGGTATATTGGGTATACTGTAAATTCCATTTTGTCTAAGTAACCTTGAGTGGCTTCAAGAAGTCTCATTTTGACAAATAAAAAACTGTCAAAATGAAATTACAGGTTTTTCTCTTACCTTGCTTTTTTCTAAGAAACAATGAGTGGCTTAAAAGAATAGGCTCTTTTTGACAAGCAAAAAGGTCAACAATTAATGCAGGTTTTTGTTTTGTTTTTCTTTCTTCTTGGTCTGTATGCTTAAGTTGCACACAGTATGAGACAAGTCTTAGGTTCCAACTATCAGAAAACTTCAAACTCTATAGGAACCCCTAAATCTTGGCACTGAACTTTCCAAATATGCATACTTGGACAAAAATTTACCTTAAGGAAACATTTTAGCTATGCTACCAATACATTTTTAAATTGTTATGGTATTTTTAAAATGTAACATCTTTTTTCCAGCTTATTGCATTTTTTTATTACATAATTGGAGTTTTACTTTAAAAATGGTAAAATCTGAATAAGAAATTATTTAGCTTGTGGCTTGTTGGTCTGGGTGTATGATTTTTGCTTTAGGTGGAAAAGGCCCCAGGTTCATATCCTGGATCAGCCTGTTTTCTTAGGTTCTTTAAAAGTGCTTAGTTCTATTATCGGATAGTATTTTAAAATACTTACTAATGTATTCCAACAGTTTCACTTCCAATATCATTAGTATACATGAAAATGCATGAATAGTTGGCTCGTTGGTCTAGGGGTATGATTCTCGCTTAGGGTGCGAGAGGTCCCGGGTTAAAAATCCCGGACGAGCCCATCTTCTCCGGTTCCTTTAAATCCCATGGTTCCATTATCTGATTGATGTCAAAAGCATCAAGTGAATTTTGCTTTTGAAAATCCATCAAAAAATATATACTTATGCATATTTAGTAAACTGTCAACCATTTGGTGGTATATTGGGTATACTGTAGATTCCATTTTGTCTAAGTAATCTTGAGTGGCTTCAAAGAAGTCTCATTTTGACAAATAAAAAACTGTCAAAATGAAATTAAAGGTTTTTCTCTTACCTTGCTTTTTTCTAAGAAACAATGAGTGGCTTAAAAGAATAGGCTCTTTTTGACAAGCAAAAAGGTCAACAATTAATTGAGGTTTTTTTTTTTTCTTTCTTCTTGGTCTGTATGCTTAAGTTGCACACAGTATGAGACAAGTCTTAGGTTCCAACTATCAGAAAAGTTCAAACTCTATAGGAACCCCTAAATCTTGGCACTGAACTTTCCAAATATGCATACTTGGACAAAAATTTACCTTAAGGAAACATTTTAGCTATGCTACCAATACATTTTTAAATTGTTATGGTATTTTTAAAATGTAACATCTTTTTTTCCAGCTTATTGCATTTTTTTATTAAATAATTTGAGTTTTACTTTAAAAATGGTAAAATCTGAATAAGAAATTATTTAGCTTGTGGCTTGTTGGTCTGGTTGTATGATTTTTGCTTTGGGTGGAAAAGGCCCCAGGTTCATATCCTGGATGAGCCTGTTTTCTTAGGTTCTTTAAAAGTGCTTAGTTCTATTATCTGATAGTATTTTAAAATACTTACTAATGTATTCCAACAGTTTCACTTCCAATTTCATTAGTATACATTAAAATGCATGAACAGTTGGCTCGTTGGTCTAGGGGTATGATTCTCGCTTAGGGTGCGAGAGGTCCCGGGTTAAAAATTCCGGACGAGCCCATCTTCTCCGGTTCCTTTAAATCCCATGGTTCCATTATCAGATTGATGTCAAAAGCATCAAGTGAATTTTGCTTTTGAAAATCCATCAAAAAATATATACTTATGCATATTTAGTAAACTGTCAACCATTTGGTGGTATATTGGGTATACTGTAAATTCCATTTTGTCTAAGTAACCTTGAGTGGCTTCAAGAAGTCTCATTTTGACAAATAAAAAACTGTCAAAATGAAATTACAGGTTTTTCTCTTACCTTGCTTTTTTCTAAGAAACAATGAGTGGCTTAAAAGAATAGGCTCTTTTTGACAAGCAAAAAGGTCAACAATTAATGCAGGTTTTTGTTTTGTTTTTCTTTCTTCTTGGTCTGTATGCTTAAGTTGCACACAGTATGAGACAAGTCTTAGGTTCCAACTATCAGAAAACTTCAAACTCTATAGGAACCCCTAAATCTTGGCACTGAACTTTCCAAATATGCATACTTGGACAAAAATTTACCTTAAGGAAACATTTTAGCTATGCTACCAATACATTTTTAAATTGTTATGGTATTTTTAAAATGTAACATCTTTTTTTCCAGCTTATTGCATTTTTTTATTACATAATTGGAGTTTTACTTTAAAAATGGTAAAATCTGAATAAGAAATTATTTAGCTTGTGGCTTGTTGGTCTGGGTGTATGATTTTTGCTTTAGGTGGAAAAGGCCCCAGGTTCATATCCTGGATGAGCCTGTTTTCTTAGGTTCTTTAAAAGTGCTTAGTTCTATTATCGGATAGTATTTTAAAATACTTACTAATGTATTCCAACAGTTTCACTTCCAATATCATTAGTATACATGAAAATGCATGAATAGTTGGCTCGTTGGTCTAGGGGTATGATTCTCGCTTAGGGTGCGAGAGGTCCCGGGTTAAAAATCCCGGACGAACCCATCTTCTCCGGTTCCTTTAAATCCCATGGTTCCATTATCTGATTGATGTCAAAAGCATCAAGTGAATTTTGCTTTTGAAAATCCATCAAAAAATATATACTTATGCATATTTAGTAAACTGTCAACCATTTGGTGGTATATTGGGTATACTGTAGATTCCATTTTGTCTAAGTAATCTTGAGTGGCTTCAAAGAAGTCTCATTTTGACAAATAAAAAACTGTCAAAATGAAATTACAGGTTTTTCTCTTACCTTGCTTTTTCCTAAGAAACAATGAGTGGCTTAAAAGAATAGGCTCTTTTTGACAAGCAAAAAGGTCAACAATTAATTGAGGTTTTTTTTTTTTTCTTTCTTCTTGGTCTGTATGCTTAAGTTGCACACAGTATGAGACAAGTCTTAGGTTCCAACTATCAGAAAAGTTCAAACTCTATAGGAACCCCTAAATCTTGGCACTGAACTTTCCAAATATGCATACTTGGACAAAAATTCACCTTAAGGAAACATTTTAGCTATGCTACCAATACATTTTTAAATTGTTATGGTATTTTTAAAATGTAACATCTTTTTTTCCAGCTTATTGCATTTTTTTATTAAATAATTTGAGTTTTACTTTAAAAATGGTAAAATCTGAATAAGAAATTATTTAGCTTGTGGCTTGTTGGTCTGGGTGTATGATTCTTTACTTTGGGTGGAAAAGGCTGCAGGTTCATATCCTGGATGAGCCTGTTTTCTCAGGTTCTTTAAAAGTGCTTAGTTCTATTATCTGATAGTATTTTAAAATACTTACTAATGTATTCCAACAGTTTCACTTCCAATTTCATTAGTATACATGAAAATGCATGAACAGTTGGCTCGTTGGTCTAGGGGTATGATTCTCGCTTAGGGTACGAGAAATCCCGGGTTCAAATCCCGGACGAGCCCATCTTCTCAGGTTCTTTTAAATCCCATGGTTCCATTATCTGATTGATGTCAAAAGCATCAAGTGAATTTTGCTTTTGAAAATCCATCAAAAAATATATACTTATGCATATTTAGTAAACTGTCAACCATTTGGTGGTATATTGGGTATACTGTAGATTCCATTTTGTCTAAGTAATCTTGAGTGGCTTCAAAGAAGTCTCATTTTGACAAATTAAAAACTGTCAAAAAGGAAATTACGGGTTTTTCTCTTACCTTGCTTTTTTCTAAGAAACAATGAGTGGCTTAAAAGAATAGGCTCTTTTTGACAAACAAAAAGGTCAACAATTAATTGCAGGTTTTTGTTTTTTTCATTCTTCTTGGTCTGTATGCATAAGTTGCACACAGTATGAGACAAGTCTTAGGTTCCAACTATCAGAAAAGTTCAAACTCTATAGGAACCCCTAAATCTTGGCACTGAACTTTCCAAATATGCATACTTGGACAAAAATTTACCTTAAGGAAACATTTTAGCTATGCTACCAATACATTTTTAAATTGTTATGGTATTTTTAAAATGTAACATCTTTTTTTCCAGCTTATTGCATTTTTTTATTACATAATTTGAGTTTTACGTTAAAAATGGTAAAATCTGAATAAGAAATTATTTAGCTTGTGGCTTGTTGGTCTGGGTGTATGATTTTTGCTTTGGGTGGAAAAGGCCCCAGGTTCATATCCTGGATGAGCCTGTTTTCTTAGGTTCTTTAAAAGTGCTTAGTTCTATTATCGGATAGTATTTTAAAATACTTACTAATGTATTCCTACAGTTTCACTTCCAGTATCATTAGTATACATGAAAATGCATGAATAGTTGGCTCGTTGGTCTAGGGGTATGATTCTCGCTTAGGGTGCGAGAGGTCCCGGGTTAAAAATCCCGGACGAGCCCATCTTCTCCGGTTCCTTTAAATCCCATGGTTCCATTATCTGATTGATGTCAAAAGCATCAAGTGAATTTTGCTTTTGAAAATCCATCAAAAAATATATACTTATGCATATTTAGTAAACTGTCAACCATTTGGTGGTATATTGAGTATACTGTAGAATTCCATTTTGTCTAAGTAACCTTGAGTGGCTTCAAGAAGTCTCATTTTGACAAATAAAAAACTGTCAAAATGAAATTACAGGTTTTTCTCTTACCTTGCTTTTTTCTAAGAAACAATGAGTGGCTTAAAAGAATAGGCTCTTTTTGACAAGCAAAAAGGTCAACAATTAATTGCAGGTTTTTGTTTTTTTTTCTTTCTTCTTGGTCTGTATGCTTAAGTTGCACACAGTATGAGACAAGTCTTAGGTTCCAACTATCAGAAAAGTTCAAACTCTATAGGAACCCCTAAATCTTGGCACTGAACTTTCCAAATATGCATACTTGGACAAAAATTTACCTTAAGGAAACATTTTAGCTATGCTACCAATACATTTTTAAATTGTTATGGTATTTTTAAAATGTAACATCTTTTTTTCCTGCTTATTGCATTTTTTTATTACATAATTTGTGTTTTACTTTAAAAATGGTAAATTCTAAATAAGAAATTGTTTAGCTTGTGGCTTGTTGGTCTGGGTGTATGATTTTTGCTTTGGGTGGAAAAGGCCCCAGGTTCATATCCTGGATGAGCCTGTTTTCTTAGGTCCTTTAAAAGTGCTTAGTTCTATTATCTGATAGTATTTTAAAATACTTACTAATGTATTCCAACAGTTTCACTTCCAATTTCATTAGTATACATAAAAATGCATGAACAGTTGGCTCGTTGGTCTAGGGGTATGATTCTCGCTTAGGGTGCGAGAGGTCCCGGGTTAAAAATCCCGGACGAGCTCATCTTCTCCGGTTCCTTTAAATCCCATGGTTCCATTATCTGATTGATGTCAAAAGCATCAAGTGAATTTTGCTTTTGAAAATCCATCAAAAAATATATACTTATGCATATTTAGTAAACTGTCAACCATTTGGTGGTATATTGGGTATACTGTAGAATTCCATTTTGTCTAAGTAACCTTGAGTGGCTTCAAGAAGTCTCATTTTGACAAATTAAAAACTGTCAAAATGAAATTACAGGTTTTTCTCTTACCTTGCTTTTTTTCTAAGAAACAATGAGTGGCTTAAAAGAATAGGCTCTTTTTGACAAGCAAAAAGGTCAACAATTAATTGCAGGTTTTTTTTTTTTCTTTCTTCTTGGTCTGTATGCTTAAGTTGCACACAGTATGAGACAAGTCTTAGGTTCCAACTATCAGAAAAGTTAAAACTTTATAGGAACCCCTAAATCTTGGCACTGAACTTTCCAAATATGCATACTTTGACAAAAATTTACCTTAAGGAAACATTTTAGCTATGCTACCAATACATTTTTAAATTGTTATGGTATTTTTAAAATGTAACATCTTTTTTTCCAGCTTATTGCATTTTTTTATTAAATAATTTGAGTTTTACTTTAAAAATGGTAAAATCTGAATAAGAAATTATTTAGCTTGTGGCTTGTTGGTCTGGGTGTATGATTTTTGCTTTGGGTGGAAAAGGCCCTAGGTTCATATCCTGGATGAGCCTGTTTTCTAAGGTTCTTTAAAAGTGCTTAGTTCTATTATCTGATAGTATTTTAAAATACTTACTAATGTATTCCAACAGTTTCACTTCCAATTTCATTAGTATACATTAATATGCATGAACAGTTGGCTCGTTGGTCTAGGGGTATGATTCTCGCTTAGGGTGCGAGAGGTCCCGGGTTCCAATCCCGGACGAGCCCATCTTCTCCGGTTCCTTTAAATCCCATGGTTCCATTATCTGATTGATGTCAAAAGCATCAAGTGAATATTGCTTTTGAAAATCCATCAAAAAATATATACTTATGCATATTTAGTAAACTGTCAACCATTTGGTGGTATATTGGGTATACTGTAGATTCCATTTTGTCTAAGTAACCTTGAGTTTCTTCAAAGAAGTCTCATTTTGACAAATAAAAAACTGTCAAAATGAAATTACAGGTTTTTCTCTTACCTTGCTTTTTTCTAAGAAACAATGAGTGGCTTAAAAGAATAGGCTCTTTTTGACAAACAAAAAAGTCAACAATTAATTGCAGGTTTTTTTTTTTTTTTCTTTCTTGGTCTGTATGCTTAAGTTGCACACAGTATGAGACAAGTCTTAGGTTCCAACTATCAGAAAAGTTAAAACTCTATAGGAACCCCTAAATCTTGGCACTGAACTTTCCAAATATGCATACTTGGACAAAAATTTACCTAAAGGAAACATTTTAGCTATGCTACCAATACATTTTTAAATTGTTATGGTATTTTTAAAATGTAACATCTTTTTTTCCAGCTTATTGCATTTTTTTATTACATAATTTGAGTTTTACTTTAAAAATGGTAAAATCTGAATAAGAAATTATTTGGCTTTTGGTCTGGGTGTATGATTTTTGCTTTGGGTGGAAAAGGCCCCAGGTTCATATCCTGGATTAGCCTGTTTTCTCAGGATCTTTAAAAGTGCTTAGTTCTATTATCTGATAGTATTTTAAAATACTTACTAATGTATTCCAACAGTTTCACTTCCAATTTCATTAGTATACATGAAAATGCATGAACAGTTGGCTCGTTGGTCAAGGGGTATGAATCTCGCTTAGGGTGCGAGAAGTCCTGTGTTCAAATCCCGGACGAGCCCATCTTCTCAGGTTCTTTTAAATCCCATGGTTCCATTATCTGATTGATGTCAAAAGCATCAAGTGAATTTTGCTTTTGAAAATCCATCAAAAAATATATACTTATGCATATTTAGTAAACTGTAAACCATTTGGTGGTATATTGGGTATACTGTAGATTCCATTTTGTCTAAGTAATCTTGAGTGGCTTCAAAGAAGTCTCATTTTGACAAATTAAAAACTGTCAAAATGAAATTACAGGTTTTTCTCTTACCTTGCTTTTTTCTAAGAAACATTGAGTGGCTTAAAAGAATAGGCTCTTTTTGACAAACAAAAAGGTCAACAATTAATTGCAGGTTTTTTTTTTTTCTTTCTTTTTGGTCTGTATGCTTAAGTTGCACACAGTATGAGACAAGCCTTAGGTTCCAACTATCAGAAAAGTTCAAACTCTATAGGAACCCCTAAATCTTGGCACTGAACTTTCCAAATATGCATACTTGGACAAAAATTTACCTTTAGGAAACATTTTAGCAATGCTACCAATACATTTTTAAATTTTTATGGTATTTTTAAAATGTAACATCTTTTTTTCCAGCTTTTTGCATTTTTTTATTAAATAATTTGAGTTTTACTTTAAAAATGGTAAAATCTGAATAAGAAATTATTTAGCTTGTGGCTTGTTGGTCTGGGTGTATGATTTTTGCTTTGGGTGGAAAATGCCCCAGGTTCATATCCTGGATTAGCCTGTTTTCTTAGGTTCTTTAAAAGTGCTTAGTTCTATTATCTGATAGTATTTTAAAATACTTACTAATGTATTCCAACAGTTTCACTTCCTATTTCATTAGTATACATGAAAATGCATGAACAGTTGGCTCGTTGGTCTAGGGGTATGATTCTCCCTTAGGGTGCGAGAGGTCCCGGGTTAAAAATTCCGGACGACCCCATCTTCTCCGGTTCCTTTAAATCCCATGGTTCCATTATCTGATTGATGTCAAAAGCATCAAGTGAATTTTGCTTTTGAAAATCCATCAAAAATATATACTTATGCATATTTAGTAAACTGTCAACCATTTGGTGGTATATTGGGTATACTGTAGATTCCATTTTGTCTAAGTAACCTTGAGTGGCTTCAAGAAGTCTCATTTTGACAAATAAAAAACTGTCAAAATGAAATTACAGGTTTTTCTCTTAGCTTGCTTTTTTCTAAGAAACAATGAGTGGCTTAAAAGAATAGGCTCTTTTTGACAAACAAAAAGGTCAACAATTAGTTGCAGGTTTTTTTTTTCTTTCTTCTTGGTCTGTATGCTTAAATTGCACACAGTATGAGACAAAGACAAGTCTTAGGTTCCAACTACCAGAAAAGTTCAAACTCTATAGGAACCCCTAAATCTTGGCACTGAACTTTCCAAATATGCATACTTGGACAAAAATTTACCTTAAGGAAACATTTTAGCTATGCTACCAATACATTTTTAAATTGTTATGGTATTTTTAAAATGTAACATCTTTTTTTCCAGCTTATTGTATTTTTTTATTAAATAATTTGAGTTTTACTTTAAAAATGGTAAAATCTGAATAAGAAATTATTTGGCTTGTTGGTCTGGGTGTATGATTTTTGCTTTGGGTGGAAAAGGCCCGAGGTTCATAACCTGGATTAGCTTGTTTTCTCAGGTTCTTTAAAAGTGCTTAGTTCTATTATCTGATAGTATTTTAAAATACTTACTAATGTATTCCAACAGTTTCACTTCCAATTTCATTAGTATACATGAAAATGCATGAACAGTTGGCTCGTTGGTCTAGGGGTATGATTCTCGCTTAGGGTGCGAGAGGTCCCGGGTTAAAAATTCCGGACGAGCCCATCTTCTCCGGTTCCTTTAAATCCCATGGTTCCATTATCAGATGATGACAAAAGCATCAAGTGAATTTTGCTTTTGAAAATCCATCAAAAAATATATACTTATGCATATTTAGTAAACTGTCAACCATTTGGTGGTATATTGGGTATACTGTAGATTCCATTTTGTCTAAGTAAATCTTGAGTGGCTTCAAAGAAGTCTCATTTTTACAAATTTAAAACTGTCAAAATGAAATTACAGGTTTTTCTCTTACCTTGCTTTTTTCTAAGAAACAATGAGTGGCTTAAAAGAATAGGCTCTTTTTGACAAACAAAAAGGTCAATAATTAATTGCAGGTTTTTTTTTTTTTTCTTTCTTCTTGGTCTGTATGCTTAAGTTGCACACAGTATGAGACAAGCCTTAGGTTCCAACTATCAGAAAAGTTCAAACTCTATAGGAACCCCTAAATCTTGGCACTGAACTTTCCAAATATGCATACTTGGACAAAAATTTACCTTAAGGAAACATTTTAGCAATGCTACCAATACATTTTTAAATTGTTATGGTATTTTTAAAATGTAACATCTTTTTTTCCAGCTTATTGTATTTTTTTATTAAATAATTTGAGTTTTACTTTAAAAATGGTAAAATCTGAATAAGAAATTATTTAGCTTGTGGCTTGTTGGTCTGGTTGTATGATTTTTGCTTTGGGTGGAAAATGCCCCAGGTTCATATCCTGGATTAGCCTGTTTCCTCAGGTTCTTTAAAAGTGCTTAGTTCTATTATCTGATAGTATTTTAAAATACTTACTAATGTATTCCAACAGTTTCACTTCCAATTTCATTAGTATACATGAAAATGCATGAACAGTTGGCTAGTTGTTCTAGGGGTATGATTTTTGCTTAGGGTGCGAGAGGTCCCGGGTTCAAATCCCGGATGAGCTCAGGTTCTTTTAAATCCCATGGTTCCATTATCTGATTGATGTCAAAAGCATCAAGTGAATTTTGCTTTTGAAAATCCATCAAAAAATATATACTTATGCATATTTAGTGAACTGTCAACCATTTGGTGGTATATTTGGGTATACTGTAGATTCCATTTTGTCTAAGTAATCTTGAGTGGCATCAAAGAAGTCTCACTTTGACAAATTAAAAACTGTCAAAATGAAATTACAGGTTTTTCTCTTACCTTGCTTTTTTCTAAGAAACAATGAGTGGCTTAAAAGAATAGGCTCTTTTTGACAAACAAAAAGGTCAACAATTAATTGCAGGTTTTTGTTTTTTTCATTCTTCTTGGTCTGTATGCATAAGTTGCACACAGTATGAGACAAGTCTTAGGTTCCAACTATCAGAAAAGTTAAAACTCTATAGGAACCCCTAAATCTTGGCACTGAACTTTCCAAATATGCATACTTGGACAAAAATTGACCTTAAGGAAACATTTTAGCTATGCTACCAATACATTTTTAAATTGTTATGGTATTTTTAAAATGTAACATCTTTTTTTCCAGCTTATTGCATTTTTTTATTACATAATTTGAGTTTTACTTTAAAAATTGTAAAATCTGAATAAGAAATGATTTAGCTTGTGGCTTGTTGGTCTGGGTGTATGATTTTTGCTTTGGGTGGAAAAGGCCCCAGGTTCATATCCTGGATTAGACTGTTTTCTCAGGTTCTTTAAAAGTGCTTAGTTCTATTATCTGATAGTATTTTAAAATACTTACTAATGTATTCCAACAGTTTCACTTCCAATTTCATTAGTATACATTAAAATGCATGAACAGTTGGCTAGTTGTTCTAGGGGTATGATTCTCGCTTAGGGTGCGAGAGGTCCCGAGTTCAAATCCCGGATGAGCCCATCTTCTCAGGTTCTTTTAAATCCCATGGTTCCATTATCTGATTGATGTCAAAAGCATCAAGTGAATTTTGCTTTTGAAAATCCATCAAAAAATATATACTTATGCATATTTAGTAAACTGTCAACCATTTGGTGGTATATTGGGTATACTGTAGATTCCATTTTGTCTAAGTAATCTTGAGTGGCTTCAAAGAAGTCTAATTTTGACAAATTAAAAACTGTCAAAATGAAATTACAGGTTTTTCTCTTACCTTGCTTTTTTCTAAGAAACAATGAGTGGCTTAAAAGAATAGGCTCTTTTTGACAAACAAAAAGGTCAACAATTAATTGCAGGTTTTTGTTTTTTTCATTCTTCTTGGTCTGTATGCATAAGTTGCACACAGTATGAGACAAGTCTTAGGTTCCAACTATCAGAAAAGTTAAAACTCTATAGGAACCCCTAAATCTTGGCACTGAACTTTCCAAATATGCATACTTGGACAAAAATTTACCTTAAGGAAACATTTTAGCTATGCTACCAATACATTTTTAGATTGTTATGGTATTTTTAAAATGTAACATCTTTTTTTTCAGCTTATTGCATTTTTTATTACATAATTTGAGTTTTACTTTAAAAATTGTAAAATCTGAATAAGAAATTATTTAGCTTGTGGCTTGTTGGTCTGGGTGTATGTTTTTTGCTTTGGGTGGAAAAGGCCCCAGGTTCATATCCTGGATTAGCCTGTTTTCTCAGGTTCTTTAAAAGTGCTTAGTTCTATTATCTGATAGTATTTTAAAATACTTACTAATGTATTCCAACAGTTTCACTTCCAATTTCATTAGTATACATGAAAATGCATGATCAGTTGGCTCGTTGGTCTAGGGGTATGATTCTCGCTTAGGGTGCGAGAGGTCCCGGGTTCAAACCCCGGACGAGCCTATCTTCTCAGTTTCTTTTAAATCCCATGGTTCCATTATCTGATTGATGTCAAAAGCATCAAGTGAATTTTGCTTTTGAAAATCCATCAAAAAATATATACTTATGCATATTTAGTAAACTGTCAACCATTTGGTGGTATATTGGGTATACTGTAGATTCCATTTTGTCTAAGTAATCTTGAGTGGCTACAAATAAGTCTCATTTTGACAAATTAAAAACTGTCAAAATGAAATTACAGGTTTTTCTCTTACCTTGCTTTTTTCTAAGAAACAATGAGTGCCTTAAAAGAATAGGCTCTTTTTGACAAACAAAAAGGTCAACAATTAATTGCAGGTTTTTGTTATTTTCTTTCTTCTTGGTCTGTATGCATAAGTTGCACACAGTATGAGACAAGTCTTAGGTTCCAACTATCAGAAAAGTTCAAACTCTATAGGAACCCCTAAATCTTGGCACTGAACTTTCCAAATATGCATACTTGGACAAAAATTTACCTTAAGGAAACATTTTAGCTATGCTACCAATACATTTTTAAATTGTTATGGTATTTTTAAAATGTAACATCTTTTTTTCCAGCTTATTGTATTTTTTTATTAAATAATTTGAGTTTTACTTTAAAAATGGTAAAATCTGAATAAGAAATTATTTAGCTTGTGGCTTGTTGGTCTGGTTGTATGATTTTTGCTTTGGGTGGAAAAGGCCCCAGGTTCATATCCTGGATTAGCCTGTTTCCTCAGGTACTTTAAAAGTGCTTAGTTCTATTATCTGATAGTATTTTAAATACTTACTAATGTATTCCAACAGTTTCACTTCCAATTTCATTAGTATACATGAAAATGCATGAACAGTTGGCTAGTTGTTCTAGGGGTATGATTCTCGCTTAGGGTGCGAGAGGTCCCGGGTTCAAATCCCGGACGAGCCCATCTTCTCAGGTTCTTTTAAATCCCATGGTTCCATTATCTGATTGATGTCAAAAGCATCAAGTGAATTTTGCTTTTGAAAATCCATCAAAAAATATATACTTATGCATATTTAGTGAACTGTCAACCATTTGGTGGTATATTTGGGTATACTGTAGATTCCATTTTGTCTAAGTAATCTTGAGTGGCATCAAAGAAGTCTCACTTTGACAAATTAAAAACTGTCAAAATGAAATTAAAGGTTTTTCTCTTACCTTGCTTTTTTCTAAGAAACAATGAGTGGCTTAAAAGAATAGGCTCTTTTTGACAAACAAAAAGGTCAACAATTAATTGCAGGTTTTTGTTTTTTTCATTCTTCTTGGTCTGTATGCATAAGTTGCACACAGTATGAGACAAGTCTTAGGTTCCAACTATCAGAAAAGTTAAAACTCTATAGGAACCCCTAAATCTTGGCACTGAACTTTCCAAATATGCATACTTGGACAAAAATTTACCTTAAGGAAACATTTTAGCTATGCTACCAATACATTTTTAGATTGTTATGGTATTTTTAAAATGTAACATCTTTTTTTTCAGCTTATTGCATTTTTTATTACATAATTTGAGTTTTACTTTAAAAATTGTAAAATCTGAATAAGAAATTATTTAGCTTGTGGCTTGTTGGTCTGGGTGTATGTTTTTTGCTTTGGGTGGAAAAGGCCCCAGGTTCATATCCTGGATTAGCCTGTTTTCTCAGGTTCTTTAAAAGTGCTTAGTTCTATTATCTGATAGTATTTTAAAATACTTACTAATGTATTCCAACAGTTTCACTTCCAATTTCATTAGTATACATGAAAATGCATGATCAGTTGCCTCGTTGGTCTAGGGGTATGATACTCGCTTAGGGTGCGAGAGGTCCCGGGTTCAAACCCCGGACGAGCCTATCTTCTCAGTTTCTTTTAAATCCCATGGTTCCATTATCTGATTGATGTCAAAAGCATCAAGTGAATTTTGCTTTTGAAAATCCATCAAAAAATATATACTTATGCATATTTAGTAAACTGTCAACCATTTGGTGGTATATTGGGTATACTGTAGATTCCATTTTGTCTAAGTAATCTTGAGTGGCTACAAATAAGTCTCATTTTGACAAATTAAAAACTGTCAAAATGAAATTACAGGTTTTTCTCTTACCTTGCTTTTTTCTAAGAAACAATGAGTGGCTTAAAAGAATAGGCTCTTTTTGACAAACAAAAAGGTCAACAATTAATTGCAGGTTTTTCTTTTTTTCTTTCTTCTTGGTCTGTATGCATAAGTTGCACACAGTATGAGACAAGTCTTAGGTTCCAACTATCAGAAAAGTTCAAACTCTATAGGAACCCCTAAATCTTGGCACTGAACTTTCCAAATATGCATACTTGGACAAAAATTTACCTTAAGGAAACATTTTAGCTATGCTACCAATACATTTTTAAATTGTTATGGTATTTTTAAAATGTAACATCTTTTTTTCCAGCTTATTGTATTTTTTTATTAAATAATTTGAGTTTTACTTTAAAAATGGTAAAATCTGAATAAGAAATTATTTAGCTTGTGGCTTGTTGGTCTGGTTGTATGATTTTTGCTTTGGGTGGAAAAGGCCCCAGGTTCATATCCTGGATTAGCCTGTTTCCTCAGGTACTTTAAAAGTGCTTAGTTCTATTATCTGATAGTATTTTAAAATACTTACTAATGTATTCCAACAGTTTCACTTCCAATTTCATTAGTATACATGAAAATGCATGAACAGTTGGCTAGTTGTTCTAGGGGTATGATTCTCGCTTAGGGTGCGAGAGGTCCCGGGTTCAAATCCCGGACGAGCCCATCTTCTCAGGTTCTTTTAAATCCCATGGTTCCATTATCTGATTGATGTCAAAAGCATCAAGTGAATTTTGCTTTTGAAAATCCATCAAAAAATATATACTTATGCATATTTAGTGAACTGTCAACCATTTGGTGGTATATTTGGGTATACTGTAGATTCCATTTTGTCTAAGTAATCTTGAGTGGCATCAAAGAAGTCTCACTTTGACAAATTAAAAACTGTCAAAATGAAATTACAGGTTTTTCTCTTACCTTGCTTTTTTCTAAGAAACAATGAGTGGCTTAAAAGAATAGGCTCTTTTTGACAAACAAAAAGGTCAACAATTAATTGCAGGTTTTTGTTTTTTTCATTCTTCTTGGTCTGTATGCATAAGTTGCACACAGTATGAGACAAGTCTTAGGTTCCAACTATCAGAAAAGTTAAAACTCTATAGGAACCCCTAAATCTTGGCACTGAACTTTCCAAATATGCATACTTGGACAAAAATTGACCTTAAGGAAACATTTTAGCTATGCTACCAATACATTTTTAAATTGTTATGGTATTTTTAAAATGTAACATCTTTTTTTCCAGCTTATTGCATTTTTTTATTACATAATTTGAGTTTTACTTTAAAATTTGTAAAATCTGAATAAGAAATTATTTAGCTTGTGGCTTGTTGGTCTGGGTGTATGATTTTTGCTTTGGGTGGAAAAGGCCCCAGGTTCATATCCTGGATTAGACTGTTTTCTCAGGTTCTTTAAAAGTGCTTAGTTCTATTATCTGATAGTATTTTAAAATACTTACTAATGTATTCCAACAGTTTCACTTCCAATTTCATTAGTATACATGAAAATGCATGAACAGTTGGCTAGTTGTTCTAGGGGTATGATTCTCGCTTAGGGTGCGAGAGGTCCCGGGTTCAAATCCCGGATGAGCCCATCTTCTCAGGTTCTTTTAAATCCCATGGTTCCATTATCTGATTGATGTCAAAAGCATCAAGTGAATTTTGCTTTTGAAAATCCATCAAAAAATATATACTTATGCATATTTAGTAAACTGTCAACCATTTGGTGGTATATTGGGTATACTGTAGATTCCATTTTGTCTAAGTAATCTTGAGTGGCTTCAAAGAAGTCTAATTTTGACAAATTAAAAACTGTCAAAATGAAATTACAGGTTTTTCTCTTACCTTGCTTTTTTCTAAGAAACAATGAGTGGCTTAAAAGAATAGGCTCTTTTTGACAAACAAAAAGGTCAACAATTAATTGCAGGTTTTTGTTTTTTTCATTCTTCTTGGTCTGTATGCATAAGTTGCACACAGTATGAGACAAGTCTTAGGTTCCAACTATCAGAAAAGTTAAAACTCTATAGGAACCCCTAAATCTTGGCACTGAACTTTCCAAATATGCATACTTGGACAAAAATTTACCTTAAGGAAACATTTTAGCTATGCTACCAATACATTTTTAGATTGTTATGGTATTTTTAAAATGTAACATCTTTTTTTTCAGCTTATTGCATTTTTTATTACATAATTTGAGTTTTACTTTAAAAATTGTAAAATCTGAATAAGAAATTATTTAGCTTGTGGCTTGTTGGTCTGGGTGTATGTTTTTTGCTTTGGGTGGAAAAGGCCCCAGGTTCATATCCTGGATTAGCCTGTTTTCTCAGGTTCTTTAAAAGTGCTTAGTTCTATTATCTGATAGTATTTTAAAATACTTACTAATGTATTCCAACAGTTTCACTTCCAATTTCATTAGTATACATGAAAATGCATGATCAGTTGCCTCGTTGGTCTAGGGGTATGATACTCGCTTAGGGTGCGAGAGGTCCCGGGTTCAAACCCCGGACGAGCCTATCTTCTCAGTTTCTTTTAAATCCCATGGTTCCATTATCTGATTGATGTCAAAAGCATCAAGTGAATTTTGCTTTTGAAAATCCATCAAAAAATATATACTTATGCATATTTAGTAAACTGTCAACCATTTGGTGGTATATTGGGTATACTGTAGATTCCATTTTGTCTAAGTAATCTTGAGTGGCTACAAATAAGTCTCATTTTGACAAATTAAAAACTGTCAAAATGAAATTACAGGTTTTTCTCTTACCTTGCTTTTTTCTAAGAAACAATGAGTGGCTTAAAAGAATAGGCTCTTTTTGACAAACAAAAAGGTCAACAATTAATTGCAGGTTTTTGTTTTTTTCTTTCTTCTTGGTCTGTATGCATAAGTTGCACACAGTATGAGACAAGTCTTAGGTTCCAACTATCAGAAAAGTTCAAACTCTATAGGAACCCCTAAATCTTGGCTCTGAACTTTCCAAATATGCATACTTGGACAAAAATTTACCTTAAGGAAACATTTTAGCTATGCTACCAATACATTTTTAAATTGTTATGGTATTTTTAAAATGTAACATCTTTTTTTCCAGCTTATTGTATTTTTTTATTAAATAATTTGAGTTTTACTTTAAAAATGGTAAAATCTGAATAAGAAATTATTTAGCTTGTGGCTTGTTGGTCTGGTTGTATGATTTTTGCTTTGGGTGGAAAAGGCCCCAGGTTCATATCCTGGATTAGCCTGTTTCCTCAGGTACTTTAAAAGTGCTTAGTTCTATTATCTGATAGTATTTTAAAATACTTACTAATGTATTCCAACAGTTTCACTTCCAATTTCATTAGTATACATGAAAATGCATGAACAGTTGGCTAGTTGTTCTAGGGGTATGATTCTCGCTTAGGGTGCGAGAGGTCCCAGCTTCAAATCCCGGACGAGCCCATCTTCTCAGGTTCTTTTAAATCCCATGGTTCCATTATCTGATTGATGTCAAAAGCATCAAGTGAATTTTGCTTTTGAAAATCCATCAAAAAATATATACTTATGCATATTTAGTGAACTGTCAACCATTTGGTGGTATATTTGGGTATACTGTAGATTCCATTTTGTCAAAGTAATCTTGAGTGGCATCAAAGAAGTCTCACTTTGACAAATTAAAAACTGTCAAAATGAAATTACAGGTTTTTCTCTTACCTTGCTTTTTTCTAAGAAACAATGAGTGGCTTAAAAGAATAGGCTCTTTTTGACAAACAAAAAGGTCAACAATTAATTGCAGGTTTTTGTTTTTTTCATTCTTCTTGGTCTGTATGCATAAGTTGCACACAGTATGAGACAAGTCTTAGGTTCCAACTATCAGAAAAGTTAAAACTCTATAGGAACCCCTAAATCTTGGCACTGAACTTTCCAAATATGCATACTTGGACAAAAATTGACCTTAAGGAAACATTTTAGCTATGCTACCAATACATTTTTAAATTGTTATGGTATTTTTAAAATGTAACATCTTTTTTTCCAGCTTATTGCATTTTTTTATTACATAATTTGAGTTTTACTTTAAAAATTGTAAAATCTGAATAAGAAATTATTTAGCTTGTGGCTTGTTGGTCTGGGTGTATGATTTTTGCTTTGGGTGGAAAAGGCCCCAGGTTCATATCCTGGATTAGACTGTTTTCTCAGGTTCTTTAAAAGTGCTTAGTTCTATTATCTGATAGTATTTTAAAATACTTACTAATGTATTCCAACAGTTTCACTTCCAATTTCATTAGTATACATGAAAATGCATGAACAGTTGGCTAGTTGTTCTAGGGGTATGATTCTCGCTTAGGATGCGAGAGGTCCCGGGTTCAAATCCCGGATGAGCCCATCTTCTCAGGTTCTTTTAAATCCCATGGTTCCATTATCTGATTGATGTCAAAAGCATCAAGTGAATTTTGCTTTTGAAAATCCATCAAAAAATATATACTTATGCATATTTAGTAAACTGTCAACCATTTGGTGGTATATTGGGTATACTGTAGATTCCATTTTGTCTAAGTAATCTTGAGTGGCTTCAAAGAAGTCTAATTTTGACAAATTAAAAACTGTCAAAATGAAATTACAGGTTTTTCTCTTACCTTGCTTTTTTCTAAGAAACAATGAGTGGCTTAAAAGAATAGGCTCTTTTTGACAAACAGAAAAGGTCAACAATTAATTGCAGGTTTTTGTTTTTTTTCATTCTTCTTGGTCTGTATGCATAAGTTGCACACAGTATGAGACAAGTCTTAGGTTCCAACTATCAGAAAAGTTAAAACTCTATAGGAACCCCTAAATCTTGGCACTGAACTTTCCAAATATGCATACTTGGACAAAAATTTACCTTAAGGAAACATTTTAGCTATGCTACCAATACATTTTTAGATTGTTATGGTATTTTTAAAATGTATCATCTTTTTTTTCAGCTTATTGCATTTTTTATTACATAATTTGAGTTTTACTTTAAAAATTGTAAAATCTGAATAAGAAATTATTTAGCTTGTGGCTTGTTGGTCTGGGTGTATGTTTTTTGCTTTGGGTGGAAAAGGCCCCAGGTTCATATCCTGGATTAGCCTGTTTTCTCAGGTTCTTTAAAAGTGCTTAGTTCTATTATCTGATAGTATTTTAAAATACTTACTAATGTATTCCAACAGTTTCACTTCCAATTTCATTAGTATACATGAAAATGCATGAACAGTTGGCTCGTTGGTCTAGGGGTATGATTCTCGCTTAGGGTGCGAGAGATCCCGGGTTCAAATCCCGGACGAGCCCATCTTCTCAGGTTCTTTTAAATCCCATGGTTCCATTATCTGATTGATGTCAAAAGCATCAAGTGAATTTTGCTTTTGAAAATCCATCAAAAAATATATACTTATGCATATTTAGTAAACTGTCAACCATTTGGTGGTATATTGGGTATACTGTAGATTCCATTTTGTCTAAGTAATCTTGAGTGGCTACAAATAAGTCTCATTTTGACAAATTAAAAACTGTTAAAATGAAATTACAGGTTTTTCTCTTACCTTGCTTTTTTCTAAGAAACAATGAGTGGCTTAAAAGAATAGGCTCTTTTTGACAAACAAAAAGGTCAACAATTAATTGCAGGTTTTTGTTTTTTTCTTTCTTCTTGGTCTGTATGCATAAGTTGCACACAGTATGAGACAAGTCTTAGGTTCCAACTATCAGAAAAGTTCAAACTCTATAGGAACCCCTAAATCTTGGCACTGAACTTTCCAAATATGCATACTTGGACAAAAATTTACCTTAAGGAAACATTTTAGCTATGCTACCAATACATTTTTAAATTGTTATGGTATTTTTAAAATGTAACTTCTTTTTTTCCAGCCTATTGTATTTTTTATTAAATAATTTGAGTTTTACTTTAAAAATGGTAAAATCTGAATAAGAAATTATTTAGCTTGTGGCTTGTTGGTCTGGTTGTATGATTTTTGCTTTGGGTGGAAAAGGCCCCAGGTTCATATCCTGGATTAGCCTGTTTCCTCAGGTACTTTAAAAGTGCTTAGTTCTATTATCTGATAGTATTTTAAAATACTTACTAATGTATTCCAACAGTTTCACTTCCAATTTCATTAGTATACATGAAAATGCATGAACAGTTGGCTAGTTGTTCTAGGGGTATGATTCTCGCTTAGGGTGCGAGAGGTCCCGGGTTCAAATCCCGGACGAGCCCATCTTCTCAGGTTCTTTTAAATCCCATGGTTCCATTATCTGATTGATGTCAAAAGCATCAAGTGAATTTTGCTTTTGAAAATCCATCAAAAAATATATACTTATGCATATTTAGTGAACTGTCAACCATTTGGTGGTATATTGGGTATACTGTAGATTCCATTTTGTCTAAGTAATCTTGAGTGGCTTCAAAGAAGTCTAATTTTGACAAATTAAAAACTGTCAAAATGAAATTACAGGTTTTTCTCTTACCTTGCTTTTTTCTAAGAAACAATGAGTGGCTTAAAAGAATAGGCTCTTTTTGACAAACAAAAAGGTCAACAATTAATTGCAGGTTTTTGTTTTTTTCTTTCTTCTTGGTCTGTATGCATAAGTTGCACACAGTATGAGACAAGTCTTAGGTTCCAACTATCAGAAAAGTTCAAACTCTATAGGAACCCCTAAATCTTGGCACTGAACTTTCCAAATATGCATACTTGGACAAAAATTTACCTAAAGGAAACATTTTAGCTATGCTACCAATACATTTTTAAATTGTTATGGTATTTTTAAAATGTAACATCTTTTTTTCCAGCTTATTGCATTTTTTTATTACATAATTTGAGTTTTACTTTAAAAATTGTAAAATCTGAATAAGAAATTATTTAGCTTGTGGCTTGTTGGTCTGGGTGTATGATTTTTGCTTTGGGTGGAAAAGGCCCCAGGTTCATATCCTGGATTAGACTGTTTTCTCAGGTTCTTTAAAAGTGCTTAGTTCTATTATCTGATAGTATTTTAAAATACTTACTAATGTATTCCAACAGTTTCACTTCCAATTTCATTAGTATACATGAAAATGCATGAACAGTTGGCTCGTTGGTCTAGGGGTATGATTCTCGCTTAGGGTGCGAGAGGTCCCGGGTTCAAACCCCGGACGAGCCTATCTTCTCAGTTTCTTTTAAATCCCATGGTTCCATTATCTGATTGATGTCAAAAGCATCAAGTGAATTTTGCTTTTGAAAATCCATCAAAAAATATATACTTATGCATATTTAGTAATCTGTCAACCATTTGGTGGTATATTGGGTATACTGTAGATTCCATTTTGTCTAAGTAATCTTGAGTGGCTACAAAGAAGTCTCATTTTGACAAATTAAAAACTGTCAAAATGAAATTACAGGTTTTTCTCTTACCTTGCTTTTTTCTAAGAAACAATGAGTGGCTTAAAAGAATAGGCTCTTTTTGACAAACAAAAAGGTCAACAATTAATTGCAGGTTTTTGTTTTTTTCATTCTTCTTGGTCTGTATGCATAAGTTGCACACAGTATGAGACAAGTCTTAGGTTCCAACTATCAGAAAAGTTAAAACTCTATAGGAACCCCTAAATCTTGGCACTGAACTTTCCAAATATGCATACTTGGACAAAAATGTACCTTAAGGAAACATTTTAGCTATGCTACCAATACATTTTTAAATTGTTATGGTATTTTTAGAATGTAACATCTTTTTTCCTGCTTATTGCATTTTTTTATTACATAATTTGAGTTTTACTTTAAAAATGGTAAAATCTGAATAAGAAATTATTTAGCTTGTGGCTTGTTGGTCTGGGTGTATGATTTTTGCTTTGGGTGGAAAAGGCCCCAGGTTTATATCCTGGATGAGCCTGTTTCCTCAGGTACTTTAAAAGTGCTTAGTTCTATTATCTGATAGTATTTTAAAATACTTACTAATGTATTCCAACAGTTTCACTTCCAATTTCATTAGTATACATGAAAATGCATGAACAGTTGGCTAGTTGTTCTAGGGGTATGATTCTCGCTTAGGGTGCGAGAGGTCCCGGGTTCAAATCCCGGATGAGCCCATCTTCTCAGGTTCTTTTAAATCCCATGGTTCCATTATCTGATTGATGTCAAAAGCATCAAGTGAATTTTGCTTTTGAAAATCCATCAAAAAATATATACTTATGCATATTTAGTAAACTGTCAACCATTTGGTGGTATATTGGGTATACTGTAGATTCCATTTTGTCTAAGTAATCTTGAGTGGCTTCAAAGAAGTCTAATTTTGACAAATTAAAAACTGTCAAAATGAAATTACAGGTTTTTCTCTTACCTTTCTTTTTTCTAAGAAACAATGAGTGGCTTAAAAGAATAGGCTCTTTTTGACAAACAAAAAGGTCAACAATTAATTGCAGGTTTTTGTTTTTTTCATTCTTCTTGGTCTGTATGCATAAGTTGCACACAGTATGAGACAAGTCTTAGGTTCCAACTATCAGAAAAGTTAAAACTCTGTAGGAACCCCTAAATCTTGGCACTGAACTTTCCAAATATGCATACTTGGACAAAAATTTACCTTAAGGAAACATTTTAGCTATGCTACCAATACATTTTTAAATTGTTATGGTATTTTTAAAATGTAACATCTTTTTTTTCAGCTTATTGCATTTTTTATTACATAATTTGAGTTTTACTTTAAAAATTGTAAAATCTGAATAAGAAATTATTTAGCTTGTGGCTTGTTGGTCTGGGTGTATGTTTTTTGCTTTGGGTGGAAAAGGCCCCAGGTTCATATCCTGGATTAGCCTGTTTTCTCAGGTTCTTTAAAAGTGCTTAGTTCTATTATCTGATAGTATTTTAAAATACTTACTAATGTATTCCAACAGTTTCACTTCCTATTTCATTAGTATACATGAAAATGCATGAACAGTTGGCTCGTTGGTCTAGGGGTATGATTCTCGCTTAGGGTGCGAGAGGTCCCGGGTTAAAAATTCCGGACGACCCCATCTTCTCCGGTTCCTTTAAATCCCATGGTTCCATTATCTGATTGATGTCAAAAGCATCAAGTGAATTTTGCTTTTGAAAATCCATCAAAAATATATACTTATGCATATTTAGTAAACTGTCAACCATTTGGTGGTATATTGGGTATACTGTAGATTCCATTTTGTCTAAGTAACCTTGAGTGGCTTCAAGAAGTCTCATTTTGACAAATAAAAAACTGTCAAAATGAAATTACAGGTTTTTCTCTTAGCTTGCTTTTTTCTAAGAAACAATGAGTGGCTTAAAAGAATAGGCTCTTTTTGACAAACAAAAAGGTCAACAATTAGTTGCAGGTTTTTTTTTTCTTTCTTCTTGGTCTGTATGCTTAAATTGCACACAGTATGAGACAAAGACAAGTCTTAGGTTCCAACTACCAGAAAAGTTCAAACTCTATAGGAACCCCTAAATCTTGGCACTGAACTTTCCAAATATGCATACTTGGACAAAAATTTACCTTAAGGAAACATTTTAGCTATGCTACCAATACATTTTTAAATTGTTATGGTATTTTTAAAATGTAACATCTTTTTTCCAGCTTATTGTATTTTTTTATTAAATAATTTGAGTTTTACTTTAAAAATGGTAAAATCTGAATAAGAAATTATTTGGCTTGTTGGTCTGGGTGTATGATTTTTGCTTTGGGTGGAAAAGGCCCGAGGTTCATAACCTGGATTAGCTTGTTTTCTCAGGTTCTTTAAAAGTGCTTAGTTCTATTATCTGATAGTATTTTAAAATACTTACTAATGTATTCCAACAGTTTCACTTCCAATTTCATTAGTATACATTAAAATGCATGAACAGTTGGCTCGTTGGTCTAGGGGTATGATTCTCGCTTAGGGTGCGAGAGGTCCTGGGTTAAAAATTCCGGACGAGCCCATCTTCTCCGGTTCCTTTAAATCCCATGGTTCCATTATCAGATGATGACAAAAGCATCAAGTGAATTTTGCTTTTGAAAATCCATCAAAAAATATATACTTATGCATATTTAGTAAACTGTCAACCATTTGGTGGTATATTGGGTATACTGTAGATTCCATTTTGTCTAAGTAAATCTTGAGTGGCTTCAAAGAAGTCTCATTTTTACAAATTTAAAACTGTCAAAATGAAATTACAGGTTTTTCTCTTACCTTGCTTTTTTCTAAGAAACAATGAGTGGCTTAAAAGAATAGGCTCTTTTTGACAAACAAAAAGGTCAATAATTAATTGCAGGTTTTTTTTTTTTCTTTCTTCTTGGTCTGTATGCTTAAGTTGCACACAGTATGAGACAAGCCTTAGGTTCCAACTATCAGAAAAGTTCAAACTCTATAGGAACCCCTAAATCTTGGCACTGAACTTTCCAAATATGCATACTTGGACCAAAATTTACCTTAAGGAAACATTTTAGCAATGCTACCAATACATTTTTAAATTGTTATGGTATTTTTAAAATGTAACATCTTTTTTTCCAGCTTATTGTATTTTTTTATTAAATAATTTGAGTTTTACTTTAAAAATGGTAAAATCTGAATAAGAAATTATTTAGCTTGTGGCTTGTTGGTCTGGTTGTATGATTTTTGCTTTGGGTGGAAAATGCCCCAGGTTCATATCCTGGATTAGCCTGTTTCCTCAGGTTCTTTAAAAGTGCTTAGTTCTATTATCTGATAGTATTTTAAAATACTTACTAATGTATTCCAACAGTTTCACTTCCAATTTCATTAGTATACATGAAAATGCATGAACAGTTGGCTAGTTGTTCTAGGGGTATGATTCTCGCTTAAGGTGCGAGAGGTCCCGGGTTCAAATCCCGGACGAGTCCATCTTCTCAGGTTCTTTTAAATCCCATGGTTCCATTATCTGATTGATGTCAAAAGCATCAAGTGAATTTTGCTTTTGAAAATCCATCAAAAAATATATACTTATGCATATTTAGTAAACTGTCAACCATTTGGTGGTATATTGGGTATACTGTAGATTCCATTTTGTCTAAGTAATCTTGAGTGGCTACAAAGAAGTCTCATTTTGACAAATTAAAAACTGTCAAAATGAAATTACAGGTTTTTCTCTTACCTTGCTTTTTTCTAAGAAACAATGAGTGGCTTAAAAGAATAGGCTCTTTTTTACAAACAAAAAGGTCAACAATTAATTGCAGGTTTTTGTTTTTTTCTTTCTTCTTGGTCTGTATGCATAAGTTGCACACAGTATGAGACAAGTCTTAGGTTCCAACTATCAGAAAAGTTAAAACTCTATAGGAACCCCTAAATCTTGGCACTGAACTTTCCAAATATGCATACTTGGACAAAAATTGACCTTAAGGAAACATTTTAGCTATGCTACCAATACATTTTTAAATTGTTATGGTATTTTTAGAATGTAACATCTTTTTTCCTGCTTATTGCATTTTTTTATTACATAATTTGAGTTTTACTTTAAAAATGGTAAAATCTGAATAAGAAATTATTTAGCTTGTGGCTTGTTGGTCTGGGTGTATGATTTTTGCTTTGGGTGGAAAAGGCCCCAGGTTCATATCCTGGATGAGCCTGTTTCCTCAGGCACTTTAAAAGTGCTTAGTTCTATTATCTGATAGTATTTTAAAATACTTACTAATGTATTCCAACAGTTTCACTTCCAATTTCATTAGTATACATGAAAATGCATGAACAGTTGGCTAGTTGTTCTATTGGTATGATTCTCGCTTAGGGTGCGAGAGGTCCCGGGTTCAAATCCCGGATGAGCCCATCTTCTCAGGTTCTTTTAAATCCCATGGTTCCATTATCTGATTGATGTCAAAAGCATCAAGTGAATTTTGCTTTTGAAAATCCATCAAAAAATATATACTTATGCATATTTAGTAATCTGTCAACCATTTGGTGGTATATTGGGTATACTGTAGATTCCATTTTGTCTAAGTAATCTTGAGTGGCTACAAAGAAGTCTCATTTTGACAAATTAAAAACTGTCAAAATGAAATTACAGGTTTTTCTCTTACCTTGCTTTTTTCTAAGAAACAATGAGTGGCTTAAAAGAATAGGCTCTTTTTGACAAACAAAAAGGTCAACAATTAATTGCAGGTTTTTGTTTTTTTCATTCTTCTTGGTCTGTATGCATAAGTTGCACACAGTATGAGACAAGTCTTAGGTTCCAACTATCAGAAAAGTTAAAACTCTATAGGAACCCCTAAATCTTGGCACTGAACTTTCCAAATATGCATACTTGGACAAAAATGTACCTTAAGGAAACATTTTAGCTATGCTACCAATACATTTTTAAATTGTTATGGTATTTTTAGAATGTAACATCTTTTTTCCTGCTTATTGCATTTTTTTATTACATAATTTGAGTTTTACTTTAAAAATGGTAAAATCTGAATAAGAAATTATTTAGCTTGTGGCTTGTTGGTCTGGGTGTATGATTTTTGCTTTGGGTGGAAAAGGCCCCAGGTTTATATCCTGGATGAGCCTGTTTCCTCAGGTACTTTAAAAGTGCTTAGTTCTATTATCTGATAGTATTTTAAAATACTTACTAATGTATTCCAACAGTTTCACTTCCAATTTCATTAGTATACATGAAAATGCATGAACAGTTGGCTAGTTGTTCTAGGGGTATGATTCTCGCTTAGGGTGCGAGAGGTCCCGGGTTCAAATCCCGGATGAGCCCATCTTCTCAGGTTCTTTTAAATCCCATGGTTCCATTATCTGATTGATGTCAAAAGCATCAAGTGAATTTTGCTTTTGAAAATCCATCAAAAAATATATACTTATGCATATTTAGTAAACTGTCAACCATTTGGTGGTATATTGGGTATACTGTAGATTCCATTTTGTCTAAGTAATCTTGAGTGGCTTCAAAGAAGTCTAATTTTGACAAATTAAAAACTGTCAAAATGAAATTACAGGTTTTTCTCTTACCTTTCTTTTTTCTAAGAAACAATGAGTGGCTTAAAAGAATAGGCTCTTTTTGACAAACAAAAAGGTCAACAATTAATTGCAGGTTTTTGTTTTTTTCATTCTTCTTGGTCTGTATGCATAAGTTGCACACAGTATGAGACAAGTCTTAGGTTCCAACTATCAGAAAAGTTAAAACTCTGTAGGAACCCCTAAATCTTGGCACTGAACTTTCCAAATATGCATACTTGGACAAAAATTTACCTTAAGGAAACATTTTAGCTATGCTACCAATACATTTTTAAATTGTTATGGTATTTTTAAAATGTAACATCTTTTTTTTCAGCTTATTGCATTTTTTATTACATAATTTGAGTTTTACTTTAAAAATTGTAAAATCTGAATAAGAAATTATTTAGCTTGTGGCTTGTTGGTCTGGGTGTATGTTTTTTGCTTTGGGTGGAAAAGGCCCCAGGTTCATATCCTGGATTAGCCTGTTTTCTCAGGTTCTTTAAAAGTGCTTAGTTCTATTATCTGATAGTATTTTAAAATACTTACTAATGTATTCCAACAGTTTCACTTCCTATTTCATTAGTATACATGAAAATGCATGAACAGTTGGCTCGTTGGTCTAGGGGTATGATTCTCGCTTAGGGTGCGAGAGGTCCCGGGTTAAAAATTCCGGACGACCCCATCTTCTCCGGTTCCTTTAAATCCCATGGTTCCATTATCTGATTGATGTCAAAAGCATCAAGTGAATTTTGCTTTTGAAAATCCATCAAAAATATATACTTATGCATATTTAGTAAACTGTCAACCATTTGGTGGTATATTGGGTATACTGTAGATTCCATTTTGTCTAAGTAACCTTGAGTGGCTTCAAGAAGTCTCATTTTGACAAATAAAAAACTGTCAAAATGAAATTACAGGTTTTTCTCTTAGCTTGCTTTTTTCTAAGAAACAATGAGTGGCTTAAAAGAATAGGCTCTTTTTGACAAACAAAAAGGTCAACAATTAGTTGCAGGTTTTTTTTTTCTTTCTTCTTGGTCTGTATGCTTAAATTGCACACAGTATGAGACAAAGACAAGTCTTAGGTTCCAACTACCAGAAAAGTTCAAACTCTATAGGAACCCCTAAATCTTGGCACTGAACTTTCCAAATATGCATACTTGGACAAAAATTTACCTTAAGGAAACATTTTAGCTATGCTACCAATACATTTTTAAATTGTTATGGTATTTTTAAAATGTAACATCTTTTTTCCAGCTTATTGTATTTTTTTATTAAATAATTTGAGTTTTACTTTAAAAATGGTAAAATCTGAATAAGAAATTATTTGGCTTGTTGGTCTGGGTGTATGATTTTTGCTTTGGGTGGAAAAGGCCCGAGGTTCATAACCTGGATTAGCTTGTTTTCTCAGGTTCTTTAAAAGTGCTTAGTTCTATTATCTGATAGTATTTTAAAATACTTACTAATGTATTCCAACAGTTTCACTTCCAATTTCATTAGTATACATTAAAATGCATGAACAGTTGGCTCGTTGGTCTAGGGGTATGATTCTCGCTTAGGGTGCGAGAGGTCCTGGGTTAAAAATTCCGGACGAGCCCATCTTCTCCGGTTCCTTTAAATCCCATGGTTCCATTATCAGATGATGACAAAAGCATCAAGTGAATTTTGCTTTTGAAAATCCATCAAAAAATATATACTTATGCATATTTAGTAAACTGTCAACCATTTGGTGGTATATTGGGTATACTGTAGATTCCATTTTGTCTAAGTAAATCTTGAGTGGCTTCAAAGAAGTCTCATTTTTACAAATTTAAAACTGTCAAAATGAAATTACAGGTTTTTCTCTTACCTTGCTTTTTTCTAAGAAACAATGAGTGGCTTAAAAGAATAGGCTCTTTTTGACAAACAAAAAGGTCAATAATTAATTGCAGGTTTTTTTTTTTTCTTTCTTCTTGGTCTGTATGCTTAAGTTGCACACAGTATGAGACAAGCCTTAGGTTCCAACTATCAGAAAAGTTCAAACTCTATAGGAACCCCTAAATCTTGGCACTGAACTTTCCAAATATGCATACTTGGACCAAAATTTACCTTAAGGAAACATTTTAGCAATGCTACCAATACATTTTTAAATTGTTATGGTATTTTTAAAATGTAACATCTTTTTTTCCAGCTTATTGTATTTTTTTATTAAATAATTTGAGTTTTACTTTAAAAATGGTAAAATCTGAATAAGAAATTATTTAGCTTGTGGCTTGTTGGTCTGGTTGTATGATTTTTGCTTTGGGTGGAAAATGCCCCAGGTTCATATCCTGGATTAGCCTGTTTCCTCAGGTTCTTTAAAAGTGCTTAGTTCTATTATCTGATAGTATTTTAAAATACTTACTAATGTATTCCAACAGTTTCACTTCCAATTTCATTAGTATACATGAAAATGCATGAACAGTTGGCTAGTTGTTCTAGGGGTATGATTCTCGCTTAGGGTGCGAGAGGTCCCGGGTTCAAATCCCGGACGAGTCCATCTTCTCAGGTTCTTTTAAATCCCATGGTTCCATTATCTGATTGATGTCAAAAGCATCAAGTGAATTTTGCTTTTGAAAATCCATCAAAAAATATATACTTATGCATATTTAGTAAACTGTCAACCATTTGGTGGTATATTGGGTATACTGTAGATTCCATTTTGTCTAAGTAATCTTGAGTGGCTACAAAGAAGTCTCATTTTGACAAATTAAAAACTGTCAAAATGAAATTACAGGTTTTTCTCTTACCTTGCTTTTTTCTAAGAAACAATGAGTGGCTTAAAAGAATAGGCTCTTTTTTACAAACAAAAAGGTCAACAATTAATTGCAGGTTTTTGTTTTTTTCTTTCTTCTTGGTCTGTATGCATAAGTTGCACACAGTATGAGACAAGTCTTAGGTTCCAACTATCAGAAAAGTTAAAACTCTATAGGAACCCCTAAATCTTGGCACTGAACTTTCCAAATATGCATACTTGGACAAAAATTGACCTTAAGGAAACATTTTAGCTATGCTACCAATACATTTTTAAATTGTTATGGTATTTTTAGAATGTAACATCTTTTTTCCTGCTTATTGCATTTTTTTATTACATAATTTGAGTTTTACTTTAAAAATGGTAAAATCTGAATAAGAAATTATTTAGCTTGTGGCTTGTTGGTCTGGGTGTATGATTTTTGCTTTGGGTGGAAAAGGCCCCAGGTTCATATCCTGGATGAGCCTGTTTCCTCAGGCACTTTAAAAGTGCTTAGTTCTATTATCTGATAGTATTTTAAAATACTTACTAATGTATTCCAACAGTTTCACTTCCAATTTCATTAGTATACATGAAAATGCATGAACAGTTGGCTAGTTGTTCTATTGGTATGATTCTCGCTTAGGGTGCGAGAGGTCCCGGGTTCAAATCCCGGATGAGCCCATCTTCTCAGGTTCTTTTAAATCCCATGGTTCCATTATCTGATTGATGTCAAAAGCATCAAGTGAATTTTGCTTTTGAAAATCCATCAAAAAATATATACTTATGCATATTTAGTAAACTGTCAACCATTTGGTGGTATATTGGGTATACTGTAGATTCCATTTTGTCTAAGTAATCTTGAGTGGCTTCAAAGAAGTCTAATTTTGACAAATTAAAAACTGTCAAAATGAAATTACAGGTTTTTCTCTTACCTTGCTTTTTTCTAAGAAACAATGAGTGGCTTAAAAGAATAGGCTCTTTTTGACAAACAAAAAGGTCAACAATTAATTGCAGGTTTTTGTTTTTTTCATTCTTCTTGGTCTGTATGCATAAGTTGCACACAGTATGAGACAAGTCTTAGGTTCCAACTATCAGAAAAGTTAAAACTCTATAGGAACCCCTAAATCTTGGCACTGAACTTTCCAAATATGCATACTTGGACAAAAATTTACCTTAAGGAAACATTTTAGCTATGCTACCAATACATTTTTAGATTGTTATGGTATTTTTAAAATGTAACATCTTTTTTTTCAGCTTATTGCATTTTTTATTACATAATTTGAGTTTTACTTTAAAAATTGTAAAATCTGAATAAGAAATTATTTAGCTTGTGGATTGTTGGTCTGGGTGTATGTTTTTTGCTTTGGGTGGAAAAGGCCCCAGGTTCATATCCTGGATTAGCCTGTTTTCTCAGGTTCTTTAAAAGTGCTTAGTTCTATTATCTGATAGTATTTTAAAATACTTACTAATGTATTCCAACAGTTTCACTTCCAATTTCATTAGTATACATGAAAATGCATGAACAGTTGGCTCGTTGGTCTAGGGGTATGATTCTCGCTTAGGGTGCGAGAGGTCCCGGGTTCAAACCCCGGACGAGCCTATCTTCTCAGTTTCTTTTAAATCCCATGGTTCCATTATCTGATTGATGTCAAAAGCATCAAGTGAATTTTGCTTTTGAAAATCCATCAAAAAATATATACTTATGCATATTTAGTAAACTGTCAACCATTTGGTGGTATATTGGGTATACTGTAGATTCCATTTTGTCTAAGTAATCTTGAGTGGCTACAAATAAGTCTCATTTTGACAAATTAAAAACTGTCAAAATGAAATTACAGGTTTTTCTCTTACCTTGCTTTTTTCTAAGAAACAATGAGTGGCTTAAAAGAATAGGCTCTTTTTGACAAACAAAAAGGTCAACAATTAATTGCAGGTTTTTGTTTTTTTCTTTCTTCTTGGTCTGTATGCATAAGTTGCACACAGTATGAGACAAGTCTTAGGTTCCAACTATCAGAAAAGTTAAAACTCTATAGGAACCCCTAAATCTTGGCACTGAACTTTCCAAATATGCATACTTGGACAAAAATTTACCTTAAGGAAACATTTTAGCTATGCTACCAATACATTTTTAAATTGTTATGGTATTTTTAAAATGTAACATCTTTTTTTCCAGCTTATTGTATTTTTTTATTAAATAATTTGAGTTTTACTTTAAAAATGGTAAAATCTGAATAAGAAATTATTTAGCTTGTGGCTTGTTGGTCTGGTTGTATGATTTTTGCTTTGGGTGGAAAAGGCCCCAGGTTCATATCCTGGATTAGCCTGTTTCCTCAGGTACTTTAAAAGTGCTTAGTTCTATTATCTGATAGTATTTTAAAATACTTACTAATGTATTCCAACAGTTTCACTTCCAATTTCATTAGTATACATGAAAATGCCTGAACAGTTGGCTAGTTGTTCTAGGGGTATGATTCTCGCTTAGGGTGCGAGAGGTCCCGGGTTCAAATCCCGGACGAGCCCATCTTCTCAGGTTCTTTTAAATCCCAAGGTTCCATTATCTGATTGATGTCAAATGCATCAAGTGAATTTTGCTTTTGAAAATCCATCAAAAAATATATACTTATGCATATTTAGTGAACTGTCAACCATTTGGTGGTATATTTGGGTATACTGTAGATTCCATTTTGTCTAAGTAATCTTGAGTGGCATCAAAGAAGTCTCACTTTGACAAATTAAAAACTGTCAAAATGAAATTACAGGTTTTTCTCTTACCTTGCTTTTTTCTAAGAAACAATGAGTGGCTTAAAAGAATAGGCTCTTTTTGACAAACAAAAAGGTCAACAATTAATTGCAGGTTTTTGTTTTTTTCATTCTTCTTGGTCTGTATGCACAAGTTGCACACAGTATGAGACAAGTCTTAGGTTCCAACTATCAGAAAAGTTAAAACTCTATAGGAACCCCTAAATCTTGGCACTGAACTTTCCAAATATGCATACTTGCACAAAAATTTACCTTAAGGAAACATTTTAGCTATGCTACCAATACATTTTTAAATTGTTATGGTATTTTTAAAATGTAACATCTTTTTTCCAGCTTATTGCATTTTTTTATTACATAATTTGAGTTTTACTTTAAAAATTGAAAAATCTGAATAAGAAATTATTTAGCTTGTGGCTTGTTGGTCTGGGTGTATGATTTTTGCTTTGGGTGGAAAAGGCCCCAGGTTCATATCCTGGATTAGACTGTTTTCTCAGGTTCTTTAAAAGTGCTTAGTTCTATTATCTGATAGTATTTTAAAATACTTACTAATGTATTCCAACAGTTTCACTTCCAATTTCATTAGTATACATGAAAATGCATGAACAGTTGGCTAGTTGTTCTAGGGGTATGATTCTCGCTTAGGGTGCGAGAGGTCCCGGGTTCAAATCCCGGATGAGCCCATCTTCTCAGGTTCTTTTAAATCCCATGGTTCCATTATCTGATTGATGTCAAAAGCATCAAGTGAATTTTGCTTTTGAAAATCCATCAAAAAATATATACTTATGCATATTTAGTAAACTGTCAACCATTTGGTGGTATATTGGGTATACTGTAGATTCCATTTTGTCTAAGTAATCTTGAGTGGCTTCAAAGAAGTCTAATTTTGACAAATTAAAAACTGTCAAAATGAAATTACAGGTTTTTCTCTTACCTTGCTTTTTTCTAAGAAACAATGAGTGGCTTAAAAGAATAGGCTCTTTTTGACAAACAAAAAGGTCAACAATTAATTGCAGGTTTTTGTTTTTTTCATTCTTCTTGGTCTGTATGCATAAGTTGCACACAGTATGAGACAAGTCTTAGGTTCCAACTATCAGAAAAGTTAAAACTCTATAGGAACCCCTAAATCTTGGCACTGAACTTTCCAAATATGCATACTTGGACAAAAATTTACCTTAAGGAAACATTTTAGCTATGCTACCAATACATTTTTAAATTGTTATGGTATTTTTAGAATGTAACATCTTTTTTCCTGCTTATTGCATTTTTTTATTACATAATTTGAGTTTTACTTTAAAAATGGTAAAATCTGAATAAGAAATTATTTAGCTTGTGGCTTGTTGGTCTGGGTGTATGATTTTTGCTTTGGGTGGAAAAGGCCCCAGGTTCATATCCTGGATGAGCCTGTTTCCTCAGGTACTTTAAAAGTGCTTAGTTCTATTATCTGATAGTATTTTAAAATACTTACTAATGTATTCCAACAGTTTCACTTCCAATTTCATTAGTATACATGAAAATGCATGAACAGTTGGCTAGTTGTTCTAGGGGTATGATTCTCGCTTAGGGTGCGAGAGGTCCCGGGTTCAAATCCCGGACGAGCCCATCTTCTCAGGTTCTTTTAAATCCCATGGTTCCATTATCTGATTGATGTCAAAAGCATCAAGTGAATTTTGCTTTTTAAAATCCATCAAAAAATATATACTTATGCATATTTAGTAAACTGTCAACCATTTGGTGGTATATTGGGTATACTGTAGATTCCATTTTGTCTAAGTAATCTTGAGTGGCTTCAAAGAAGTCTAATTTTGACAAATTAAAAACTGTCAAAATGAAATTACAGGTTTTTCTCTTACCTTGCTTTTTTCTAAGAAACAATGAGTGGCTTAAAAGAATAGGCTCTTTTTGACAAACAAAAGGTCAACAATTAATTGCAGGTTTTTGTTTTTTTCATTCTTCTTGGTCTGTATGCATAAGTTGCACACAGTATGAGACAAGTCTTAGGTTCCAACTATCAGAAAAGTTAAAACTCTATAGGAACCCCTAAATCTTGGCACTGAACTTTCCAAATATGCATACTTGGACAAAAATTTACCTTAAGGAAACATTTTAGCTATGCTACCAATACATTTTTAAATTGTTATGGTATTTTTAAAATGTAACATCTTTTTTTCAGCTTATTGCATTTTTTATTACATAATTTGAGTTTTACTTTAAAAATTGTAAAATCTGAATAAGAAATTATTTAGCTTGTGGCTTGTTGGTCTGGGTGTAAGTTTTTTGCTTTGGGTGGAAAAGGCCCCAGGTTCATATCCTGGATTAGCCTGTTTTCTCAGGTTCTTTAAAAGTGCTTAATTCTATTATCTGATAGTATTTTAAAATACTTACTAATGTATTCCAACAGTTTCACTTCCAATTTCATTAGTATACATGAAAATGCATGAACAGTTGGCTCGTTTGTTTAGGGGTATGATTCTCGCTTAGGGTGCGAGAGGTCCCGGGTTCAAATCCCGGACGAGCCCATCTTCTCAGGTTCTTTCAAATCCCATGGTTCCATTATCTGATTGATGTCAAAAGCATCAAGTGAATTTTGCTTTTGAAAATCCATCAAAAAATATATACTTATGCATATTTAGTGAACTGTCAACCATTTGGTGGTATATTGGGTATACTGTAGATTCCATTTTGTCTAAGTAATCTTGAGTGGCATCAAAGAAGTCTCACTTTGACAAATTAAAAACTGTCAAAATGAAATTACAGGTTTTTCTCTTACCTTGCTTTTTTCTAAGAAACAATGAGTGGCTTAAAAGAATAGGCTCTTTTTTACAAACAAAAAGGTCAACAATTAATTGCAGGTTTTTGTTTTTTTCTTTCTTCTTGGTCTGTATGCATAAGTTGCACACAGTATGAGACAAGTCTTAGGTTCCAACTATCAGAAAAGTTCAAACTCTATAGGAACCCCTAAATCTTGGCACTGAACTTTCCAAATATGCATACTTGGACAAAAATTAACCTTAAGGAAACATTTTAGCTATGCTACCAATACATTTTTAAATTGTTATGGTATTTTTAGAATGTAACATCTTTTTTCCTGCTTATTGCATTTTTTTATTACATAATTTGAGTTTTACTTTAAAAATGGTAAAATCTGAATAAGAAATTATTTAGCTTGTGGCTTGTTGGTCTGGGTGTATGATTTTTGCTTTGGGTGGAAAAGGCCCCAGGTTTATATCCTGGATGAGCCTGTTTCCTCAGGTACTTTAAAAGTGCTTAGTTCTATTATCTGATAGTATTTTAAAATACTTACTAATGTATTCCAACAGTTTCACTTCCAATTTCATTAGTATACATGAAAATGCATGAACAGTTGGCTAGTTGTTCTAGGGGTATGATTCTCGCTTAGGGTGCGAGAGGTCCCGGGTTCAAATCCCGGACGAGCCCATCTTCTCAGGTTCTTTTAAATCCCATGGTTCCATTATCTGATTGATGTCAAAAGCATCAAGTGAATTTTGCTTTTGAAAATCCATCAAAAAATATATACTTATGCATATTTAGTAAACTGTCAACCATTTGGTGGTATATTGGGTATACTGTAGATTCCATTTTGTCTAAGTAATCTTGAGTGGCTTCAAAGAAGTCTCATTTTGACAAATTAAAAACTGTCAAAATGAAATTACAGGTTTTTCTCTTACCTTGCTTTTTTCTAAGAAACAATGAGTGGCTTAAAAGAATAGGCTCTTTTTGACAAACAAAAAGGTCAACAATTAATTGCAGGTTTTTGTTTTTTTCATTCTTCTTGGTCTGTATGCATAAGTTGCACACAGTATGAGACAAGTCTTAGGTTCCAACTATCAGAAAAGTTAAAACTCTATAGGAACCCCTAAATCTTGGCACTGAACTTTCCAAATATGCATACTTGGACAAAAATTTACCTTAAGGAAACATTTTAGCTATGCTACCAATACATTTTTAAATTGTTATGGTATTTTTAAAATGTAACATCTTTTTTTTCAGCTTATTGCATTTTTTATTACATAATTTGAGTTTTACTTTAAAAATTGTAAAATCTGAATAAGAAATTATTTAGCTTGTGGCTTGTTGGTCTGGGTGTATGTTTTTTGCTTTGGGTGGAAAAGGCCCCAGGTTCATATCCTGGATTAGACTGTTTTCTCAGGTTCTTTAAAAGTGCTTAGTTCTATTATCTGATAGTATTTTAAAATACTTACTAATGTATTCCAACAGTTTCACTTCCAATTTCATTAGTATACATGAAAATGCATGAACAGTTGGCTCGTTGGTCTAGGGGTATGATTCTCGCTTAGGGTGCGAGAGGTCCCGGGTTCAAACCCCGGACGAGCCTATCTTCTCAGTTTCTTTTAAATCCCATGGTTCCATTATCTGATTGATGTCAAAAGCATCAAGTGAATTTTGCTTTTGAAAATCCATCAAAAAATATATACTTATGCATATTTAGTAAACTGTCAACCATTTGGTGGTATATTGGGTATACTGTAGATTCCATTTTGTCTAAGTAATCTTGAGTGGCTACAAAGAAGTCTCATTTTGACAAATTAAAAACTGTGAAAATGAAATTACAGGTTTTTCTCTTACCTTGCTTTTTTCTAAGAAACAATGAGTGGCTTAAAAGAATAGGCTCTTTTTGACAAACAAAAAGGTCAACAATTAATTGCAGGTTTTTGTTTTTTTTCTTTCTTCTTGGTCTGTATGCATAAGTTGCACACAGTATGAGACAAGTCTTAGGTTCCAACTATCAGAAAAGTTCAAACTCTATAGGAACCCCTAAATCTTGGCACTGAACTTTCCAAATATGCATACTTGGACAAAAATTTACCTTAAGGAAACATTTTAGCTATGCTACCAATACATTTTTAAATTGTTATGGTATTTTTAAAATGTAACATCTTTTTTTCCAGCTTATTGTATTTTTTTATTAAATAATTTGAGTTTTACTTTAAAAATGGTAAAATCTGAATAAGAAATTATTTAGCTTGTGGCTTGTTGGTCTGGTTGTATGATTTTTGCTTTGGGTGGAAAAGGCCCCAGGTTCATATCCTGGATTAGACTGTTTTCTCAGGTTCTTTAAAAGTGCTTAGTTCTATTATCTGATAGTATTTTAAAATACTTACTAATGTATTCCAACAGTTTCACTTCCAATTTCATTAGTATACATGAAAATGCATGAACAGTTGGCTCGTTGGTCTAGGGGTATGATTCTCGCTTAGGGTGCGAGAGGTCCCGGGTTCAAATCCCGGACGAGCCCATCTTCTCAGGTTCTTTTAAATCCCATGGTTCCATTATCTGATTGATGTCAAAAGCATCAAGTGAATTTTGCTTTTGAAAATCCATCAAAAAATATATACTTATGCATATTTAGTGAACTGTCAACCATTTGGTGGTATATTGGGTATACTGTAGATTCCATTTTGTCTAAGTAATCTTGAGTGGCATCAAAGAAGTCTCACTTTGACAAATTAAAAACTGTCAAAATGAAATTACAGGTTTTTCTCTTACCTTGCTTTTTTCTAAGAAACAATGAGTGGCTTAAAAGAATAGGCTCTTTTTTTACAAACAAAAAGGTCAACAATTAATTGCAGGTTTTTGTTTTTTTCTTTCTTCTTGGTCTGTATGCATAAGTTGCACACAGTATGAGACAAGTCTTAGGTTCCAACTATCAGAAAAGTTCAAACTCTATAGGAACCCCTAAATCTTGGCACTGAACTTTCCAAATATGCATACTTGGACAAAAATTTACCTTAAGGAAACATTTTAGCTATGCTACCAATACATTTTTAAATTGTTATGGTATTTTTAGAATGTAACATCTTTTTTTCCTGCTTATTGCATTTTTTTATTACATAATTTGAGTTTTACTTTAAAAATGGTAAAATCTGAATAAGAAATTATTTAGCTTGTGGCTTGTTGGTCTGGGTGTATGATTTTTGCTTTGGGTGGAAAAGGACCCAGGTTTATATCCTGGATGAGCCTGTTTCCTCAGGTACTTTAAAAGTGCTTAGTTCTATTATCTGATAGTGTTTTAAAATACTTACTAATGTATTCCAACAGTTTCACTTCCAATTTCATTAGTATACATGAAAATGCATGAACAGTTGGCTAGTTGTTCTAGGGGTATGATTCTCGCTTAGGGTGCGAGAGGTCCCGGGTTCAAATCCCGGACGAGCCCATCTTCTCAGGTTCTTTTAAATCCCATGGTTCCATTATCTGATTGATGTCAAAAGCATCAAGTGAATTTTGCTTTTGAAAATCCATCAAAAAATATATACTTATGCATATTTAGTAAACTGTCAACCATTTGGTGGTATATTGGGTATACTGTAGATTCCATTTTGTCTAAGTAATCTTGAGTGGCTTCAAAGAAGTCTCATTTTGACAAATTAAAAACTGTCAAAATGAAATTACAGGTTTTTCTCTTACCTTGCTTTTTTCTAAGAAACAATGAGTGGCTTAAAAGAATAGGCTCTTTTTGACAAACAAAAAGGTCAACAATTAATTGCAGGTTTTTGTTTTTTTCATTCTTCTTGGTCTGTATGCATAAGTTGCACACAGTATGAGACAAGTCTTAGGTTCCAACTATCAGAAAAGTTAAAACTCTATAGGAACCCCTAAATCTTGGCACTGAACTTTCCAAATATGCATACTTGGACAAAAATTTACCTTAAGGAAACATTTTAGCTATGCTACCAATACATTTTTAAATTGTTATGGTATTTTTAAAATGTAACATCTTTTTTTTCAGCTTATTGCATTTTTTATTACATAATTTGAGTTTTACTTTAAAAATTGTAAAATCTGAATAAGAAATGATTTAGCTTGTGGCTTGTTGGTCTGGGTGTATGTTTTTTGCTTTGGGTGGAAAAGGCCCCAGGTTCATATCCTGGATTAGACTGTTTTCTCAGGTTCTTTAAAAGTGCTTAGTTCTATTATCTGATAGTATTTTAAAATACTTACTAATGTATTCCAACAGTTTCACTTCCAATTTCATTAGTATACATGAAAATGCATGAACAGTTGGCTCGTTGGTCTAGGGGTATGATTCTCGCTTAGGGTGCGAGAGGTCCCGGGTTCAAACCCCGGACGAGCCTATCTTCTCAGTTTCTTTTAAATCCCATGGTTCCATTATCTGATTGATGTCAAAAGCATCAAGTGAATTTTGCTTTTGAAAATCCATCAAAAAATATATACTTATGCATATTTAGTAAACTGTCAACCATTTGGTGGTATATTGGGTATACTGTAGATTCCATTTTGTCTAAGTAATCTTGAGTGACTACAAAGAAGTCTCATTTTGACAAATTAAAAACTGTCAAAATGAAATTACAGGTTTTTCTCTTACCTTGCTTTTTTCTAAGAAACAATGAGTGGCTTAAAAGAATAGGCTCTTTTTGACAAACAAAAAGGTCAACAATTAATTGCAGGTTTTTGTTTTTTTCATTCTTCTTGGTCTGTATGCATAAGTTGCACACAGTATGAGACAAGTCTTAGGTTCCAACTATCAGAAAAGTTCAAACTCTATAGGAACCCCTAAATCTTGGCACTGAACTTTCCAAATATGCATACTTGGACAAAAATTTACCTTAAGGAAACATTTTAGCTATGCTACCAATACATTTTTAAATTGTTATGGTATTTTTAAAATGTAACATCTTTTTTTCCAGCTTATTGCATTTTTTTATTACATAATTTGAGTTTTACTTTAAAAATTGTAAAATCTGAATAAGAAATTATTTAGCTTGTGGCTTGTTGGTCTGGGTGTATGATTTTTGCTTTGGGTGGAAAAGGCCCCAGGTTCATATCCTGGATTAGACTGTTTTCTCAGGTTCTTTAAAAGTGCTTAGTTCTATTATCTGATAGTATTTTAAAATACTTACTAATGTATTCCAACAGTTTCACTTCCAATTTCATTAGTATACATGAAAATGCATGAACAGTTGGCTCGTTGTTCTAGGGGTATGATTCTCGCTTAGGGTGCGAGAGGTCCCGGGTTCAAATCCCGGACGAGCCCATCTTCTTAGGTTCTTTTAAATCCCATGGTTCCATTATCTGATTGATGTCAAAAGCATCAAGTGAATTTTGCTTTTGAAAATCCATCAAAAAATATATACTTATGCATATTTAGTAAACTGTCAACCATTTGGTGGTATATTGGGTATACTGTAGATTCCATTTTGTCTAAGTAATCTTGAGTGGCTACAAAGAAGTCTCATTTTGACAAATTAAAAACTGTCAAAATGAAATTACAGGTTTTTCTCTTACCTTGCTTTTTTCTAAGAAACAATGAGTGGCTTAAAAGATTAGGCTCTTTTTGACAAACAAAAAGGTCAACAATTAATTGCAGGTTTTTGTTTTTTTCTTTCTTCTTGGTCTGTATGCATAAGTTGCACACAGTATGAGACAAGTCTTAGGTTCCAACTATCAGAAAAGTTCAAACTCTATAGGAACCCCTAAATCTTGGCACTGAACTTTCCAAATATGCATACTTGGACAAAAATTTACCTTAAGGAAACATTTTAGCTATGCTACCAATACATTTTTAAATTGTTATGGTATTTTTAAAATGTAACATCTTTTTTTCCAGCTTATTGTATTTTTTTATTAAATAATTTGAGTTTTACTTTAAAAATGGTAAAATCTGAATAAGAAATTATTTAGCTTGTGGCTTGTTGGTCTGGGTGTATGATTTTTGCTTTGGGTGGAAAAGGCCCCAGGTTCATATCCTGGATTAGACTGTTTTCTCAGGTTCTTTAAAAGTGCTTAGTTCTATTATCTGATAGTATTTTAAAATACTTACTAATGTATTCCAACAGTTTCACTTCCAATTTCATTAGTATACATGAAAATGCATGAACAGTTGGCTCGTTGTTCTAGGGGTATGATTATCGCTTAGGGTGCGAGAGGTCCCGGGTTCAAATCCCGGACGAGCCCATCTTCTTAGGTTCTTTTAAATCCCATGGTTCCATTATCTGATTGATGTCAAAAGCATCAAGTGAATTTTGCTTTTGAAAATCCATCAAAAAATATATACTTATGCATATTTAGTAAACTGTCAACCATTTGGTGGTATATTGGGTATACTGTAGATTCCATTTTGTCTAAGTAATCTTGAGTGGCTACAAAGAAGTCTCACTTTGACAAATTAAAAACTGTCAAAATGAAATTACAGGTTTTTCTCTTACCTTGCTTTTTTCTAAGAAACAAAGAGTGGCTTAAAAGAATAGGCTCTTTTTGACAAACAAAAAGGTCAACAATTAATTGCAGGTTTTTGTTTTTTTTCATTCTTCTTGGTCTGTATGCATTTGTTGCACACAGTATGAGACAAGTCTTAGGTTCCAACTATCAGAAAAGTTCAAACTCTATAGGAACCCCTAAATCTTGGCACTGAACTTTCCAAATATGCATACTTGGACAAAAATTTACCTTAAGGAAACATTTTAGCTATGCTACCAATACATTTTTAAATTGTTATGGTATTTTTAGAATGTAACATCTTTTTTCCTGCTTATTGCATTTTTTTATTACATAATTTGAGTTTTACTTTAAAAATGGTAAAATCTGAATAAGAAATTATTTAGCTTGTGGCTTGTTGGTCTGGGTGTATGATTTTTGCTTTGGGTGGAAAAGGCCCCAGGTTCATATCCTGGATGAGCCTGTTTCCTCAGGTACTTTAAAAGTGCTTAGTTCTATTATCTGATAGTATTTTAAAATACTTACTAATGTATTCCAACAGTTTCACTTCCAATTTCATTAGTATACATGAAAATGCATGAACAGTTGGCTCGTTGGTCTAGGGGTATGATTCTCGCTTAGGGTGCGAGAGGTCCCGGGTTCAAACCCCGGACGAGCCTATCTTCTCAGTTTCTTTTAAATCCCATGGTTCCATTATCTGATTGATGTCAAAAGCATCAAGTGAATTTTGCTTTTGAAAATCCATCAAAAAATATATACTTATGCATATTTAGTAAACTGTCAACCATTTGGTGGTATATTGGGTATACTGTAGATTCCATTTTGTCTAAGTAATCTTGAGTGGCTACAAATAAGTCTCATTTTGACAAATTAAAAACTGTCAAAATGAAATTACAGGTTTTTCTCTTACCTTGCTTTTTTCTAAGAAACAATGAGTGGCTTAAAAGAATAGGCTCTTTTTGACAAACAAAAAGGTCAACAATTAATTGCAGGTTTTTGTTTTTTTCTTTCTTCTTGGTCTGTATGCATAAGTTGCACACAGTATGAGACAAGTCTTAGGTTCCAACTATCAGAAAAGTTAAAACTCTATAGGAACCCCTAAATCTTGGCACTGAACTTTCCAAATATGCATACTTGGACAAAAATTTACCTTAAGGAAACATTTTAGCTATGCTACCAATACATTTTTAAATTGTTATGGTATTTTTAAAATGTAACATCTTTTTTTCCAGCTTATTGTATTTTTTTATTAAATAATTTGAGTTTTACTTTAAAAATGGTAAAATCTGAATAAGAAATTATTTAGCTTGTGGCTTGTTGGTCTGGTTGTATGATTTTTGCTTTGGGTGGAAAAGGCCCCAGGTTCATATCCTGGATTAGCCTGTTTCCTCAGGTACTTTAAAAGTGCTTAGTTCTATTATCTGATAGTATTTTAAAATACTTACTAATGTATTCCAACAGTTTCACTTCCAATTTCATTAGTATACATGAAAATGCCTGAACAGTTGGCTAGTTGTTCTAGGGGTATGATTCTCGCTTAGGGTGCGAGAGGTCCCGGGTTCAAATCCCGGACGAGCCCATCTTCTCAGGTTCTTTTAAATCCCAAGGTTCCATTATCTGATTGATGTCAAATGCATCAAGTGAATTTTGCTTTTGAAAATCCATCAAAAAATATATACTTATGCATATTTAGTGAACTGTCAACCATTTGGTGGTATATTTGGGTATACTGTAGATTCCATTTTGTCTAAGTAATCTTGAGTGGCATCAAAGAAGTCTCACTTTGACAAATTAAAAACTGTCAAAATGAAATTACAGGTTTTTCTCTTACCTTGCTTTTTTCTAAGAAACAATGAGTGGCTTAAAAGAATAGGCTCTTTTTGACAAACAAAAAGGTCAACAATTAATTGCAGGTTTTTGTTTTTTTCATTCTTCTTGGTCTGTATGCACAAGTTGCACACAGTATGAGACAAGTCTTAGGTTCCAACTATCAGAAAAGTTAAAACTCTATAGGAACCCCTAAATCTTGGCACTGAACTTTCCAAATATGCATACTTGCACAAAAATTTACCTTAAGGAAACATTTTAGCTATGCTACCAATACATTTTTAAATTGTTATGGTATTTTTAAAATGTAACATCTTTTTTTCCAGCTTATTGCATTTTTTTATTACATAATTTGAGTTTTACTTTAAAAATTGAAAAATCTGAATAAGAAATTATTTAGCTTGTGGCTTGTTGGTCTGGGTGTATGATTTTTGCTTTGGGTGGAAAAGGCCCCAGGTTCATATCCTGGATTAGCCTGTTTCCTCAGGTTCTTTAAAAGTGCTTAGTTCTATTATCTGATAGTATTTTAAAATACTTACTAATGTATTCCAACAGTTTCACTTCCAATTTCATTAGTATACATGAAAATGCATGAACAGTTGGCTAGTTGTTCTAGGGGTATGATTCTCGCTTAGGGTGCGAGAGGTCCCGGGTTCAAATCCCGGATGAGCCCATCTTCTCAGGTTCTTTTAAATCCCATGGTTCCATTATCTGATTGATGTCAAAAGCATCAAGTGAATTTTGCTTTTGAAAATCCATCAAAAAATATATACTTATGCATATTTAGTAAACTGTCAACCATTTGGTGGTATATTGGGTATACTGTAGATTCCATTTTGTCTAAGTAATCTTGAGTGGCTTCAAAGAAGTCTAATTTTGACAAATTAAAAACTGTCAAAATGAAATTACAGGTTTTTCTCTTACCTTGCTTTTTTCTAAGAAACAATGAGTGGCTTAAAAGAATAGGCTCTTTTTGACAAACAAAAAGGTCAACAATTAATTGCAGGTTTTTGTTTTTTTCATTCTTCTTGGTCTGTATGCATAAGTTGCACACAGTATGAGACAAGTCTTAGGTTCCAACTATCAGAAAAGTTAAAACTCTATAGGAACCCCTAAATCTTGGCACTGAACTTTCCAAATATGCATACTTGGACAAAAATTTACCTTAAGGAAACATTTTAGCTATGCTACCAATACATTTTTAAATTGTTATGGTATTTTTAGAATGTAACATCTTTTTTCCTGCTTATTGCATTTTTTTATTACATAATTTGAGTTTTACTTTAAAAATGGTAAAATCTGAATAAGAAATTATTTAGCTTGTGGCTTGTTGGTCTGGGTGTATGATTTTTGCTTTGGGTGGAAAAGGCCCCAGGTTCATATCCTGGATGAGCCTGTTTCCTCAGGTACTTTAAAAGTGCTTAGTTCTATTATCTGATAGTATTTTAAAATACTTACTAATGTATTCCAACAGTTTCACTTCCAATTTCATTAGTATACATGAAAATGCATGAACAGTTGGCTAGTTGTTCTAGGGGTATGATTCTCGCTTAGGGTGCGAGAGGTCCCGGGTTCAAATCCCGGACGAGCCCATCTTCTCAGGTTCTTTTAAATCCCATGGTTCCATTATCTGATTGATGTCAAAAGCATCAAGTGAATTTTGCTTTTTAAAATCCATCAAAAAATATATACTTATGCATATTTAGTAAACTGTCAACCATTTGGTGGTATATTGGGTATACTGTAGATTCCATTTTGTCTAAGTAATCTTGAGTGGCTTCAAAGAAGTCTAATTTTGACAAATTAAAAACTGTCAAAATGAAATTACAGGTTTTTCTCTTACCTTGCTTTTTTCTAAGAAACAATGAGTGGCTTAAAAGAATAGGCTCTTTTTGACAAACAAAAGGTCAACAATTAATTGCAGGTTTTTGTTTTTTTCATTCTTCTTGGTCTGTATGCATAAGTTGCACACAGTATGAGACAAGTCTTGGGTTCCAACTATCAGAAAAGTTAAAACTCTATAGGAACCCCTAAATCTTGGCACTGAACTTTCCAAATATGCATACTTGGACAAAAATTTACCTTAAGGAAACATTTTAGCTATGCTACCAATACATTTTTAAATTGTTATGGTATTTTTAAAATGTAACATCTTTTTTTCAGCTTATTGCATTTTTTATTACATAATTTGAGTTTTACTTTAAAAATTGTAAAATCTGAATAAGAAATTATTTAGCTTGTGGCTTGTTGGTCTGGGTGTAAGTTTTTTGCTTTGGGTGGAAAAGGCCCCAGGTTCATATCCTGGATTAGCCTGTTTTCTCAGGTTCTTTAAAAGTGCTTAATTCTATTATCTGATAGTATTTTAAAATACTTACTAATGTATTCCAACAGTTTCACTTCCAATTTCATTAGTATACATGAAAATGCATGAACAGTTGGCTCGTTGGTTTAGGGGTATGATTCTCGCTTAGGGTGCGAGAGGTCCCGGGTTCAAATCCCGGACGAGCCCATCTTCTCAGGTTCTTTCAAATCCCATGGTTCCATTATCTGATTGATGTCAAAAGCATCAAGTGAATTTTGCTTTTGAAAATCCATCAAAAAATATATACTTATGCATATTTAGTGAACTGTCAACCATTTGGTGGTATATTGGGTATACTGTAGATTCCATTTTGTCTAAGTAATCTTGAGTGGCATCAAAGAAGTCTCACTTTGACAAATTAAAAACTGTCAAAATGAAATTACAGGTTTTTCTCTTACCTTGCTTTTTTCTAAGAAACAATGAGTGGCTTAAAAGAATAGGCTCTTTTTTACAAACAAAAAGGTCAACAATTAATTGCAGGTTTTTGTTTTTTTCTTTCTTCTTGGTCTGTATGCATAAGTTGCACACAGTATGAGACAAGTCTTAGGTTCCAACTATCAGAAAAGTTCAAACTCTATAGGAACCCCTAAATCTTGGCACTGAACTTTCCAAATATGCATACTTGGACAAAAATTAACCTTAAGGAAACATTTTAGCTATGCTACCAATACATTTTTAAATTGTTATGGTATTTTTAGAATGTAACATCTTTTTTCCTGCTTATTGCATTTTTTTATTACATAATTTGAGTTTTACTTTAAAAATGGTAAAATCTGAATAAGAAATTATTTAGCTTGTGGCTTGTTGGTCTGGGTGTATGATTTTTGCTTTGGGTGGAAAAGGCCCCAGGTTTATATCCTGGATGAGCCTGTTTCCTCAGGTACTTTAAAAGTGCTTAGTTCTATTATCTGATAGTATTTTAAAATACTTACTAATGTATTCCAACAGTTTCACTTCCAATTTCATTAGTATACATGAAAATGCATGAACAGTTGGCTAGTTGTTCTAGGGGTATGATTCTCGCTTAGGGTGCGAGAGGTCCCGGGTTCAAATCCCGGACGAGCCCATCTTCTCAGGTTCTTTTAAATCCCATGGTTCCATTATCTGATTGATGTCAAAAGCATCAAGTGAATTTTGCTTTTGAAAATCCATCAAAAAATATATACTTATGCATATTTAGTAAACTGTCAACCATTTGGTGGTATATTGGGTATACTGTAGATTCCATTTTGTCTAAGTAATCTTGAGTGGCTTCAAAGAAGTCTCATTTTGACAAATTAAAAACTGTCAAAATGAAATTACAGGTTTTTCTCTTACCTTGCTTTTTTCTAAGAAACAATGAGTGGCTTAAAAGAATAGGCTCTTTTTGACAAACAAAAAGGTCAACAATTAATTGCAGGTTTTTGTTTTTTTCATTCTTCTTGGTCTGTATGCATAAGTTGCACACAGTATGAGACAAGTCTTAGGTTCCAACTATCAGAAAAGTTAAAACTCTATAGGAACCCCTAAATCTTGGCACTGAACTTTCCAAATATGCATACTTGGACAAAAATTTACCTTAAGGAAACATTTTAGCTATGCTACCAATACATTTTTAAATTGTTATGGTATTTTTAAAATGTAACATCTTTTTTTTCAGCTTATTGCATTTTTTATTACATAATTTGAGTTTTACTTTAAAAATTGTAAAATCTGAATAAGAAATTATTTAGCTTGTGGCTTGTTGGTCTGGGTGTATGTTTTTTGCTTTGGGTGGAAAAGGCCCCAGGTTCATATCCTGGATTAGACTGTTTTCTCAGGTTCTTTAAAAGTGCTTAGTTCTATTATCTGATAGTATTTTAAAATACTTACTAATGTATTCCAACAGTTTCACTTCCAATTTCATTAGTATACATGAAAATGCATGAACAGTTGGCTCGTTGGTCTAGGGGTATGATTCTCGCTTAGGGTGCGAGAGGTCCCGGGTTCAAACCCCGGACGAGCCTATCTTCTCAGTTTCTTTTAAATCCCATGGTTCCATTATCTGATTGATGTCAAAAGCATCAAGTGAATTTTGCTTTTGAAAATCCATCAAAAAATATATACTTATGCATATTTAGTAAACTGTCAACCATTTGGTGGTATATTGGGTATACTGTAGATTCCATTTTGTCTAAGTAATCTTGAGTGGCTACAAAGAAGTCTCATTTTGACAAATTAAAAACTGTCAAAATGAAATTACAGGTTTTTCTCTTACCTTGCTTTTTTCTAAGAAACAATGAGTGGCTTAAAAGAATAGGCTCTTTTTGACAAACAAAAAGGTCAACAATTAATTGCAGGTTTTTGTTTTTTTTCTTTCTTCTTGGTCTGTATGCATAAGTTGCACACAGTATGAGACAAGTCTTAGGTTCCAACTATCAGAAAAGTTCAAACTCTATAGGAACCCCTAAATCTTGGCACTGAACTTTCCAAATATGCATACTTGGACAAAAATTTACCTTAAGGAAACATTTTAGCTATGCTACCAATACATTTTTAAATTGTTATGGTATTTTTAAAATGTAACATCTTTTTTTCCAGCTTATTGTATTTTTTTATTAAATAATTTGAGTTTTACTTTAAAAATGGTAAAATCTGAATAAGAAATTATTTAGCTTGTGGCTTGTTGGTCTGGTTGTATGATTTTTGCTTTGGGTGGAAAAGGCCCCAGGTTCATATCCTGGATTAGACTGTTTTCTCAGGTTCTTTAAAAGTGCTTAGTTCTATTATCTGATAGTATTTTAAAATACTTACTAATGTATTCCAACAGTTTCACTTCCAATTTCATTAGTATACATGAAAATGCATGAACAGTTGGCTCGTTGGTCTAGGGGTATGATTCTCGCTTAGGGTGCGAGAGGTCCCGGGTTCAAATCCCGGACGAGCCCATCTTCTCAGGTTCTTTTAAATCCCATGGTTCCATTATCTGATTGATGTCAAAAGCATCAAGTGAATTTTGCTTTTGAAAATCCATCAAAAAATATATACTTATGCATATTTAGTGAACTGTCAACCATTTGGTGGTATATTGGGTATACTGTAGATTCCATTTTGTCTAAGTAATCTTGAGTGGCATCAAAGAAGTCTCACTTTGACAAATTAAAAACTGTCAAAATGAAATTACAGGTTTTTCTCTTACCTTGCTTTTTTCTAAGAAACAATGAGTGGCTTAAAAGAATAGGCTCTTTTTTTACAAACAAAAAGGTCAACAATTAATTGCAGGTTTTTGTTTTTTTCTTTCTTCTTGGTCTGTATGCATAAGTTGCACACAGTATGAGACAAGTCTTAGGTTCCAACTATCAGAAAAGTTCAAACTCTATAGGAACCCCTAAATCTTGGCACTGAACTTTCCAAATATGCATACTTGGACAAAAATTTACCTTAAGGAAACATTTTAGCTATGCTACCAATACATTTTTAAATTGTTATGGTATTTTTAGAATGTAACATCTTTTTTCCTGCTTATTGCATTTTTTTATTACATAATTTGAGTTTTACTTTAAAAATGGTAAAATCTGAATAAGAAATTATTTAGCTTGTGGCTTGTTGGTCTGGGTGTATGATTTTTGCTTTGGGTGGAAAAGGCCCCAGGTTTATATCCTGGATGAGCCTGTTTCCTCAGGTACTTTAAAAGTGCTTAGTTCTATTATCTGATAGTATTTTAAAATACTTACTAATGTATTCCAACAGTTTCACTTCCAATTTCATTAGTATACATGAAAATGCATGAACAGTTGGCTAGTTGTTCTAGGGGTATGATTCTCGCTTAGGGTGCGAGAGGTCCCGGGTTCAAATCCCGGACGAGCCCATCTTCTCAGGTTCTTTTAAATCCCATGGTTCCATTATCTGATTGATGTCAAAAGCATCAAGTGAATTTTGCTTTTGAAAATCCATCAAAAAATATATACTTATGCATATTTAGTAAACTGTCAACCATTTGGTGGTATATTGGGTATACTGTAGATTCCATTTTGTCTAAGTAATCTTGAGTGGCTTCAAAGAAGTCTCATTTTGACAAATTAAAAACTGTCAAAATGAAATTACAGGTTTTTCTCTTACCTTGCTTTTTTCTAAGAAACAATGAGTGGCTTAAAAGAATAGGCTCTTTTTGACAAACAAAAAGGTCAACAATTAATTGCAGGTTTTTGTTTTTTTCATTCTTCTTGGTCTGTATGCATAAGTTGCACACAGTATGAGACAAGTCTTAGGTTCCAACTATCAGAAAAGTTAAAACTCTATAGGAACCCCTAAATCTTGGCACTGAACTTTCCAAATATGCATACTTGGACAAAAATTTACCTTAAGGAAACATTTTAGCTATGCTACCAATACATTTTTAAATTGTTATGGTATTTTTAAAATGTAACATCTTTTTTTTCAGCTTATTGCATTTTTTATTACATAATTTGAGTTTTACTTTAAAAATTGTAAAATCTGAATAAGAAATTATTTAGCTTGTGGCTTGTTGGTCTGGGTGTATGTTTTTTGCTTTGGGTGGAAAAGGCCCCAGGTTCATATCCTGGATTAGACTGTTTTCTCAGGTTCTTTAAAAGTGCTTAGTTCTATTATCTGATAGTATTTTAAAATACTTACTAATGTATTCCAACAGTTTCACTTCCAATTTCATTAGTATACATGAAAATGCATGAACAGTTGGCTCGTTGGTCTAGGGGTATGATTCTCGCTTAGGGTGCGAGAGGTCCCGGGTTCAAACCCCGGACGAGCCTATCTTCTCAGTTTCTTTTAAATCCCATGGTTCCATTATCTGATTGATGTCAAAAGCATCAAGTGAATTTTGCTTTTGAAAATCCATCAAAAAATATATACTTATGCATATTTAGTAAACTGTCAACCATTTGGTGGTATATTGGGTATACTGTAGATTCCATTTTGTCTAAGTAATCTTGAGTGACTACAAAGAAGTCTCATTTTGACAAATTAAAAACTGTCAAAATGAAATTACAGGTTTTTCTCTTACCTTGCTTTTTTCTAAGAAACAATGAGTGGCTTAAAAGAATAGGCTCTTTTTGACAAACAAAAAGGTCAACAATTAATTGCAGGTTTTTGTTTTTTTCATTCTTCTTGGTCTGTATGCATAAGTTGCACACAGTATGAGACAAGTCTTAGGTTCCAACTATCAGAAAAGTTCAAACTCTATAGGAACCCCTAAATCTTGGCACTGAACTTTCCAAATATGCATACTTGGACAAAAATTTACCTTAAGGAAACATTTTAGCTATGCTACCAATACATTTTTAAATTGTTATGGTATTTTTAAAATGTAACATCTTTTTTTCCAGCTTATTGCATTTTTTTATTACATAATTTGAGTTTTACTTTAAAAATTGTAAAATCTGAATAAGAAATTATTTAGCTTGTGGCTTGTTGGTCTGGGTGTATGATTTTTGCTTTGGGTGGAAAAGGCCCCAGGTTCATATCCTGGATTAGACTGTTTTCTCAGGTTCTTTAAAAGTGCTTAGTTCTATTATCTGATAGTATTTTAAAATACTTACTAATGTATTCCAACAGTTTCACTTCCAATTTCATTAGTATACATGAAAATGCATGAACAGTTGGCTCGTTGTTCTAGGGGTATGATTCTCGCTTAGGGTGCGAGAGGTCCCGGGTTCAAATCCCGGACGAGCCCATCTTCTTAGGTTCTTTTAAATCCCATGGTTCCATTATCTGATTGATGTCAAAAGCATCAAGTGAATTTTGCTTTTGAAAATCCATCAAAAAATATATACTTATGCATATTTAGTAAACTGTCAACCATTTGGTGGTATATTGGGTATACTGTAGATTCCATTTTGTCTAAGTAATCTTGAGTGGCTACAAAGAAGTCTCATTTTGACAAATTAAAAACTGTCAAAATGAAATTACAGGTTTTTCTCTTACCTTGCTTTTTTCTAAGAAACAATGAGTGGCTTAAAAGATTAGGCTCTTTTTGACAAACAAAAAGGTCAACAATTAATTGCAGGTTTTTGTTTTTTTCTTTCTTCTTGGTCTGTATGCATAAGTTGCACACAGTATGAGACAAGTCTTAGGTTCCAACTATCAGAAAAGTTCAAACTCTATAGGAACCCCTAAATCTTGGCACTGAACTTTCCAAATATGCATACTTGGACAAAAATTTACCTTAAGGAAACATTTTAGCTATGCTACCAATACATTTTTAAATTGTTATGGTATTTTTAAAATGTAACATCTTTTTTTCCAGCTTATTGTATTTTTTTATTAAATAATTTGAGTTTTACTTTAAAAATGGTAAAATCTGAATAAGAAATTATTTAGCTTGTGGCTTGTTGGTCTGGGTGTATGATTTTTGCTTTGGGTGGAAAAGGCCCCAGGTTCATATCCTGGATTAGACTGTTTTCTCAGGTTCTTTAAAAGTGCTTAGTTCTATTATCTGATAGTATTTTAAAATACTTACTAATGTATTCCAACAGTTTCACTTCCAATTTCATTAGTATACATGAAAATGCATGAACAGTTGGCTCGTTGTTCTAGGGGTATGATTATCGCTTAGGGTGCGAGAGGTCCCGGGTTCAAATCCCGGACGAGCCCATCTTCTTAGGTTCTTTTAAATCCCATGGTTCCATTATCTGATTGATGTCAAAAGCATCAAGTGAATTTTGCTTTTGAAAATCCATCAAAAAATATATACTTATGCATATTTAGTAAACTGTCAACCATTTGGTGGTATATTGGGTATACTGTAGATTCCATTTTGTCTAAGTAATCTTGAGTGGCTACAAAGAAGTCTCACTTTGACAAATTAAAAACTGTCAAAATGAAATTACAGGTTTTTCTCTTACCTTGCTTTTTTCTAAGAAACAAAGAGTGGCTTAAAAGAATAGGCTCTTTTTGACAAACAAAAAGGTCAACAATTAATTGCAGGTTTTTGTTTTTTTTCATTCTTCTTGGTCTGTATGCATTTGTTGCACACAGTATGAGACAAGTCTTAGGTTCCAACTATCAGAAAAGTTCAAACTCTATAGGAACCCCTAAATCTTGGCACTGAACTTTCCAAATATGCATACTTGGACAAAAATTTACCTTAAGGAAACATTTTAGCTATGCTACCAATACATTTTTAAATTGTTATGGTATTTTTAGAATGTAACATCTTTTTTCCTGCTTATTGCATTTTTTTATTACATAATTTGAGTTTTACTTTAAAAATGGTAAAATCTGAACAAGAAATTATTTAGCTTGTGGCTTGTTGGTCTGGGTGTATGATTTTTGCTTTGGGTGGAAAAGGCCCCAGGTTCATATCCTGGATGAGCCTGTTTCCTCAGGTACTTTAAAAGTGCTTAGTTCTATTATCTGATAGTATTTTAAAATACTTACTAATGTATTCCAACAGTTTCACTTCCAATTTCATTAGTATACATGAAAATGCATGAACAGTTGGCTAGTTGTTCTAGGGGTATGATTCTCGCTTAGGGTGCGAGAGGTCCCGGGTTCAAATCCCGGACGAGCCCATCTTCTCAGGTTCTTTTAAATCCCATGGTTCCATTATCTGATTGATGTCAAAAGCATCAAGTGAATTTTGCTTTTTAAAATCCATCAAAAAATATATACTTATGCATATTTAGTAAACTGTCAACCATTTGGTGGTATATTGGGTATACTGTAGATTCCATTTTGTCTAAGTAATCTTGAGTGGCTTCAAAGAAGTCTAATTTTGACAAATTAAAAACTGTCAAAATGAAATTACAGGTTTTTCTCTTACCTTGCTTTTTTCTAAGAAACAATGAGTGGCTTAAAAGAATAGGCTCTTTTTGACAAACAAAAGG